>NW_006442490.1:2444010-2462440 GCF_000325575.1 Pteropus alecto | reverse complement strand
TGGCATACAAAGTTGGCCTCGTAAGTTTTAGTCACGAGAGGGGAAGGACAATTCTGATGAGAGCACAGTGGCTGTCACTGGAATTTGTCTCCAGGCCTACCCTCATGGATTCACAGTCCGAACCTTATGGGAATGCAAGAAGGTATGGTCAATAAAAATGAAAAGTGCTATTTTACAAAACATTTTCATTAGGGAACACACATGACTGCTTTGGGACTTCATTGATTCATTTATGTATTTAGTCGACAAATACTTATTTAACACCTGTGCTGTACCACATATTATGCTAGGTGTTAGGGATATAGCAGTGAACAAAGCAGATAGAATTTATATTCAGGTTTAGCCTAAATAGGAGACATTTTCTATCAGATCATGCCAAACATCATATACTTCGACATTTGTAGGCAGAGTCATATTTATAGTCTATACTGTATCTTTGTATAAATTAGAAAATGACACCTGCTCTACACAGCTCTATATCTTGGTGGGGAACCATTACCCTCTCTGAGCAGGTAAATTTGAAGTAGGCACACACCCCTTTCTCTGGGACAGATTAAAAAACACAGATATGGTTTATGGCAGGGGAACACAGGTTGGATTTCAGAATCTTTTTTGTTCTCTCTGCTAAGCATCTCTTGTGCAGTGTGCAACCTGCACAACTGTCCATGGTGGCCTTGCTACTAGGCTTCGAGGTGTCAAGAGTTGCTCTGGGCACAAGATAGTGGTGCTCAGAACTAATTTTGGTGATATATAGGAAAAGTTACTACCAGAGAAATTTATTACCCCATAGAAGTAGCAGCGATCCCCAGTGTAGAAGTCAGTGGAGGCAACTGGTACTCAGTGAATACAAAAAAAATAAACAAAATTCCTTTTCATCCAATGGATGTGGTGCAGTAATTTCCAAATGCAGTATTATCCTGCATAAGTGTCAGCTATGCCAAGAAAAATGTAGTGATGATTACACAAAAGCACCCAGAGGATATAAGCCTGAGCAGAAGAATAGGAAAAATAAAACACAACAGCCATGTGGAAACTGACAGTACTTATTCATGAGCACATATGAGATTCCCCTTGAAATCATCCAGAAAAATAAACATGTATAGTGGTAGGAACCCTTCAGGAGACTGAAAGAGTAAGCATGAGCTAGAAAAATGTGTATGTGTATATGTATATGTGTGTTTGAATACACATATGTATACTCAGACCAGGGGCTCTTCTCTACATCTCATTTAAAGGATAGAGCTCAAGATATGTACCTCTAGCTTTCCTGCTTCTCCAGGAGATGGGGTAGTTTTCCCTTGAGTAAAAGAAAATCCATTTGTTCAGCTAGGCATAAAGAGATTTCTTCAATATTGGTTGGACCATTGAATTTAGGTCCATAGGACTCAGTGTTATTGACAGCAACATAAGGATATCTTTATATCTAGAGTCTTAAGGCATTTCTTAGATTTATGTGAGTTTTTTTGTATAATAAGAATATCAACCACTTAAAGAATTACTTTAAATAGTCACAGTTAATACTAATGTGTGTGTGTATGTGTGTGTGTGTGTGTGTGTTTTTAACCTATTTCCCAATTGCCCTGAGAATACTCACTGGCGGCACTTGCAACTGCAGCTTTTACCCTTAGATAACTCACAGATTACAGTCTGAACCTTATCTCCAAAATTTGCCATGAAATATCTTGCTTTTATTATTATTTTTGCATTGCTCTAGTATATTCATAGTCTTTGGAAACAAATGACACCATTCTATTTACAGCATTCTGTTTTTAGTAATGGTATTTTCATTTACAAAATATAGTAATTCTCGATCTCTGAAAATGTCAAATTCTTGAACAGTTGTTAGCAGAAGATTCATTTGATAAATTCGATTTATGTATATACTTCTGTTACATTAAGATTAGAGACAAATTCTGTTTAGAAATAACTCCAGAAACAGTTTTTATATTTTATTTTAATATGGAAAACCTGTCAGATCTGCTTCAGCCTCGAAGAGTGTGTTTATGTAAAATTAAATTAATGCTGGCAGTGAGCTGCATTTTTTTTCTAAATGGGAAATGGGTTAATAAACTTCTTTCTGATTATAAAAGAAATATCCTAGCCTAAAGAATATGTAAAATTCAAAAAGTATTAAAGAAGGAAATGAAAGTTATTTAATACAAATTATTATGTATGTAAAAGATATATATTTTTTCACTAACTTTTTGATGTATTTCCATGAATCTACACACATATACACATATTAAGATTATGCTGTCATATACAATTTGGTGGTCTGATTTTATCACTTAATCTTATATCAAGAACTTTTCTTCATGTCATCATATATATTCTATTTAAATATATTTATTAATAAATGGATAACATTTCATTTTATGGATATACCATAAGAGTTCTTTTTTTTGCTATTATAAATAACATTTTAATAAACATCCTCAAATATACATTTTTGTGTGACTCTGGTTATTTACTATTATATAATATTGGAAGTGGAATTATTTGGTCAAGCTTATGAATATTAAAAAGATTCTAGATACATTAACTAAACTACCTTTTACTTAAGGGTGAGCTCATTTACATTCGATGTACAGTGCCACCAGCATTTTGTGAGTACTCTTTTCACCAAATGTTTGCTAACAGTGAGGATTAACTTTTTATAAAAATCTCTGTTAATTACGTTCAGAATAAAATATATGTTTTAGTTTCAGTTAATATGGCTGTCTAGGTATTTGAACAGATTCTGCAAGCAGGAAACAATTAAAACTTCTTGATGAAGTAAAAAAAACTTGTTAAACGCATCAAAAAACTAATAAGATAGTAAAGGAATTATTGGGCCCAAAACTAAGTGAATGCAGTAACCCAAAGAGGTAAACCAAGCACTGAAGCTGATATTTCCCTAAGCACATTTGCCAAACAAGTCCAACTTGAGTTTTCCTTTTTGTGTATGTGTGATTTCTTCACCAGGAAAGAATATAAGGCTCAGGGCCCTACCAAGATAGGCAGTTTAATTAGGAGCCCCTGCCCTCATAAATTTAGTATCACAAAGGTCTACAATGTCAGTGTAAAGGTGAACCATAAATAAACTCTCATTCTCGTGAAAGTGTATGAAAATTTGCTTTGTCACCTATCAAAGCTAGTTGGGAAAGGAGGAACAAGTGACCATCTCTGAGAAGTTGTAAACACAATCCAGCTCCTGTGTGGATTTAATGTCTCAAATCCACATTGATTATATAGTAAAAAAAAAGTAAACAAAACGGTAAATTCAAGACACAAATTTAGCCCAAAGCGGTCCCAGGAAAGAATTGCCCCGCACCAGGCATCTGGCAGAAGTAAACACGCATCCTCTCTGAGGAAAAACATTTTTATCCAAGGCCATACATAATTTTCCAAGCACCATGAGCATCTAAGAGCCAAAAGTAACTATGCACACAATGAAGCAAGACACCATGAGTGAGAAACAACAGGCAAGAGAAATGAATCCATAAAAAGCAATCTATAGATTCAATGCAATCTCTATCAAAATACCAATGGCATTTCTCAGAGAACTAGAACAAATAATCCTAATATTTATATGGAACCATAATAAAAAAAAAAAATAGCCATGGCAATCTTGAGAAAGAACAAAGTTGGAAGTATCACACTACCTGCTATCAAACTATACTACAAGGCTACAGTAATCAAAATAGTATGGTCCTGGCATAAAAACGGATCCATTGATCAATGGAACAGAATAGAGAGCCCAGAAATAAATCCACACCTATACGCTCACTTAATATGTGACAAAGTAAGTAAGAATATACAATGGGGTAAAGACAGTCTCTTTGATAAATGGTGTTGGGAAAATTGGACAGATACATGCAAAAATAAAAATAAAAAAAGAAACTGGACCACCCTCTTACACCATATACAAAATTAGACTCAAAATGGATTAAAGACTTAAATATAAGACCCGAAACCATAAAACTTTTAGGAAAAAAAAACATAGGCAGTAAAATCTCTGATATTACTAAAAGTAATTTTTTTTTGGCTATATCTCCCCTGGCAAGGGAAACAAAAGAAAAAATAAACAAATGGGACTACATCAAACTAAAAAGTTTTTGTACAGCAAAGGAAACAATCAACAAAACAAAAAGACAATCGACTGATTGAGAGAAGATTTTCGCTAATAATACATCTGATAAGAGAATAATATGCAAAATATATAAAAAATTCATACATCTCAACAACAACAACAAAATATAAACAATCCAATTAAAAAATGGGCAGAAGACCTGAACAGATACTTCTACAAAGAGGAAATACAGATGGTTAATAGAAATATGAAACAATGCTCAAGGTCACTAATCATCAGAGAAATGCAAATTAAAACCACAATGAAATATCACCTCACACCTGTCAGAATGGCTATCATCAATAAATCAAAGAACAACAAGTGTTGGCAAGGATGCAGAGAAAAGGGAACCCTTATACATTGTTGGTGGGATGGCAAATTGGTACAGTCGCTATGAAAAACAATCTGAGGGTTTCTCAAAAACTTAAAACTGGATATACCTTTTGACCCAGCAATTGCACTTCTGGGTATTTATCCAAAGAAAACCAAAACAATAATTCGTAAAGATCTATGCATCCCAATATTCATGGCAGCACAATTTACAATAGCCAAGAAGATATGGAAGCAACCTAAATGTCCATCAACAGACGATTGAATAAAGAAGTTGTGGTTCATATATACAGTGGAATATTACTCCGTCATTAAAAAAAATGAAATCCTACCATTTGCAATGACATGAATGGACCTAGAGGTTATTATGCTGAGTGAAATAAGTCAGACAGAAAAAGAGAAATACATGATTTCACTTATACGTGGAATCTAAGGAACAAAAAGAACAAACACTCACAAATATAGTGTACAATTTGGTTACAAACAGAAGAGAAGAGAGGGAGTACAAATTAGTAATTGATAGATGGTCATGGGGATGGGGAGCATGGCATAGAGAATGCAGTTAGCATTAATATATTGGCTATGTGGAAAACCAGAGGAGAGAAAGAGCAATTAAGGGGATGGTTTTACAATCTATATAAATGTCTAACTAATAAACTGCATACTTGAAACTAATTTAAAAAACTTCAGATATTGGGATTATCAGATACAGATTATAAAATAATTCTGCTTAATATCTTTAAAGAAATAAAAGACAAACTCTAAAGTATCTTTGGAAATAAGAAACTATTAAAAATAGCTAGCAAATATGAAAATAACCAAATAAAACTTTTAAAATTTAAAAAAGAATAATATATTAAATTTTAAAAGTCAATATATGAGTTTGACAATAAATTAAAATCATATTATCTTTGTAGGAGACACAGATTGACAGCCAACTTTTCACTAGCAACAAGAGAATCCAGAAGACCTGGGAATGATACCAATGTGGTAATATAAAGTAACTGCCAACCTAGAATTATATACCCAACAAAAATATCTTTGAATAATGAGGAGGAAATGCAGTTTTCAAACATTCAGAGATTTTTTTCAACCAGCAGACCTCCAATAAAGGAAAGGCTAAAAGATGTGTGTATTCTAGGCAGAAGGAATATGATTTGAGATGGAAGGTTTGAATTCCAAGAAGGGTTGATGAGCAAAGAAAATGATAAATATGTGGGGAAAAGGAATTATTAATCATTAAAATAATAGCATCCTGAGGAATTTAAAAAGCAAGATAATTTAAATATACAACAATAAAATGGCATTTCTCTGTTGTTTTATTTTCATATTTTTTGTTACCAGTAAACTTGTCCATTTTTTTTATAGGCAGCCATATATACATCTTTTTCTATAAATTTTTTTTTCCAATTTTGTCTTGAGGTTTTAAGTTTTTCCTCTCTATATGAGTTTTTTAAAAAATATTCTAATGCTATTAACCCCTTGTTTATCATATTCCTTACAATTATTTTCCAAGTTTTAAAAATCTGGTTAAATCTCAAACTCATCTTTTATTATTTCCTCCATTGCTTTTAAACTTTAAGTTTTTTCTTCTAAGGGGAGCTGATGAATAGTCTTCTTTTTTTCTATAGTTTTTGGTTTAGTTTTTCATATTTCTGTTTTACATCCTTCTAGATTTTACATTGATATATGTTGCAAGATGAAGCTCTAAGTGACTGACAACCAAAATTGTTAACCAATTATCCAGCACCATTCGTTGTATAATTTTTCAATTCGTCACATATTTTAATACCTTCTTATAATATATTAAGTTATAGGAACAAGAGATCTTTTTTACGATGATCCTTGTGCTTCATTAATCTGTCTATTTATTTTAACGGTTGTATTATACTGATTTAAGTTTTATAACTTTGCAGTATATTTATGAATGCTGAAGCTAAGGCTTGAGCTTCCCATTTCTCTTTTTTCAAAAAAATTGAAAATAACAATAAACAAGAAGTTGTTTTCCAGAAGTACATTGATTTGTTAGACCCTGAGGTCATGTGATTTAACTTTAATAGATCATCAAGGAGATAGATTACGAAATGACTAACAAGCCTTCAGATTATGACAAAATCATAATTAAAAAAATTATATCTGATTTACCTATTTTAGGATACCCAGAAGCACATAAGATTTGGGGAAAAGAAAAATGGCCTTTTCTTCCATGTACCAATTTTTGGGCTCTTGATAAAATGACAGAAACAGACCCACTGTGGTGAAGGTTGTACATGATCCTAGTGGTGTTGTGATCTGATGTTTCGGTATGGAGGAAGGTACTGAGATGGCTAAGTGTAGAACTGCAGGTATAGAGAAGTCCTGTTCTGTGAGTCAAAGAAGGCCTTTTAGAAGTAGCTGCTTTGTCTATGGTATAGTTCTACAATGTAAGTCATTGGGTTTCCTAATGAAGCATATTTGGAGAACAATACACAATAGGGTGACATCTTCTGCTACACAGTACAGATGAGTTCTATAGAATGACTTTTCTCTACAGCGTGAGTAAGCTCTACATTTGATTTGATAACACTGCTATGTATTATTTTCTAATAGCAAATACATATATCGGAACCTAAATTCTTTACCAAAAGCAATGGATATATTTGTTTCTAATGCCTCCATGGAAACCTTAACAGGAAGCTGAAGCCCTTAATCTAGGTGCTAATATGCACACCCACATAAGAGTTGGGGAAATATCCATTCTTTTGGTAAGAGACTAAGAAACTTCTTGATTTGGGGGAGAGTCAGGAATATACCCATATAGTTTGCAAGGGTTTCAAAGATCAAAAAGCCTGACATTTACTTTGCTCAACTTTGGCTAAATCCCCATGTAAGGCTGATGGAGGAAAACAAGTCTTCATCCTCCTATTACAATCCCCATCTTCAGGCACAGAGCCAGAGGCAGAGAAGACTAGAAATTTGACTTGGCTGACTTTTCTGCATTGGGTGTGAATTTGGTATTGATGTAAGTTGGAGGCTGACATCATCCTGCTTAAATATAAATAGTGATTAGATCTGCTTTGAGTATCACTCCATGAAAGGGCACAGATAGAGGCTTGTCCTTGGAGCTCATCATGGAAATTGCCCACTGTACTTCCCCACCTGTGTGTCCTTAGGCACGTGCAATTCCATATGTCCCAGGCTGAAATCACACCCCCCACCACATTCTCAACTACTCCAACCACCTCCTCCTGCTGTATGACAGTTCTAGTAATAGTACCATTATCCAACAAGTTGAGTTCCATTAAAAAAAATCTTTATTGAACACCTGCTTTGTGATAGGTACTGAGGTAACTAGAAAATGAGACATAATCCTTTCCCTTTCAGAACTTACCTTCTAAAAATAAGGGAGCCAAAAAAGCAAGTTCAATGCATGAGTAGGAAATAGGCAGAGAAAAAGAAGAAAGGACTTTGAAATGGAAGAAAGAGAATGAGCAAAGGCATAAGGGCATATGCAAAAAACTACAAAGCCATACGATATTAAAGAGAAAGGTGTGAGGACAGGAGAGGTAGGAAACACGAATGGACAAGTAAGCAAGGGCCAGGTCATGCTAAGAAGTTTGGACTAAATCGGATAGTGATTAGGAGCCACTGGGGAGCTTTAGGCTGGGGGAGAATCAGAATTAAATTTACATTTGTAAAAGATCACTCTGTCTGTTTTGTGAAGGAAGGATCAGAGTGGGTGAGGAGTGGAAGCAGGGGAATCTATATGGACACTAGATTATTTAGGATTGTCTGTTTACTCAAACTAGAAACTACTTAGTTTTTATTCCTCCCTCCTCATCATAACCAATAATCACATGTAGTCTTGTCAGTTCAACTGTCAAAATTCACTTCATCACTCAGCATTTATCAAACCCCTCTCGCATCTAATCTTGTGTTTGGTGCAAAAGAATCCTTTTCTCTCCTAAGAGAAGCTGATTGCCTTTTGGGGGCGACAACCATGTAAATAGATAACTTTGAAATAATGTGATAAGGATTCACTGGTTGCTGTCCAACTATCCAAGCTAGAGATAGGGAGAGAGAGAGAGAAGAGAGAGAGAAGAGAGAGAGAGAGACAGAGACAGAAAGACAGATATATAATGGATCCAGAGACAAGGCGTTATGTCTCGAAGAATAAGTAAGAACTTTTTGAGGGACGATGTTGGGGAGAGTATTGTACAAGGTGGAAATAGTTCCTGCAAAGTTCAGGGTCATTGGGACTAGAGCTTAGGTTATGAAAGGAGACATAGAAAAATAGATTGGAGAGGTAGACCAAGTTAGAATCTGAAAGCCCCTGTTTTATGCAGTGGATCCTGGGGATTCAAGAGATAGATTTAAGCTGAATTATGTGATATGATCAGATTTGTGACTTGAGTCCATATTTTGGGTCACTTTATCACTATCACTTCATTCTCCCTGATTTTGCCCTATTAAGGGTCTCACTCTGTCTCATTTATATGATTGTACTGGTCTCCCTGCCTCAGGTAAATCCTCTCCAATTTATCCTCCACTTTGGTAGTTTTCTAAAACACATATCTGTTCCTGCCATTCTCTTACTGCAGCCTGCCAGTGGACGCCCCTTGCTACCAGGAAAAACCTCCAATTCTCATTATTGCATGCAATACTGTCACAATTCAGCCTGTGCTACTCTCCAGCCTCATCTCCCATCCCTCTTTTCCACTCTTTTTCCAACCTGCCTTTTTTGCTATCTTTGCTAACTCCAGATCTCCCAGTCCTTCCAGGAATACCCAGGGCTCCACGTCTCTTCTCACTCTCCTCCCCCAAAGCTTATCTGAAATGCCCTGACTGCAAATTCTTCCTTAGTTTCCAAGAATCAACTCACAAGGCAAGTTCCTTTGACCCTCCCTTGACCCCTACAGAAAAAAACAAATTTTTTCCCTTCCCTGTGCTCCTTGGCATCTGGTACATGCAGATGTTACATCACATTGCCTCATAATTGTTGCTCGCAAAGGTATCTCTTGAGCTAGAACGTAAGCTCCACTAGAGGATAAGACCATATCACATTCCTCTTATGAACTCAGTTCATAATATAGTACTTAGCACATACGTAGAAGCTCAAGTAAATGGAATTAAATAAACTGATGTTCTTGTCTCTTTTTTTTTTTGTCTAGAATAGTTATCCTCCTCACCACGCAACTATTTACTGTCAAAGGGAAGTCACTGTTTTCTGGGCCAGATTTTCATTCCTTAGGTCATTGCAACTATTATTTTTAGCTAGCTGAACTTCAAAAGGCCTATAGTTCAGACTTCTCTTGGGTTAGAGAGCAAGGGCTTCAATTTTCATGCCATAGCAGTCAGAGGGACTCAAGCACCTGCTGTAGACTCAGCTTGCAACTTAGCATTGTAATAAAAAATTTGCATTTGCCATTTAAATGTCCACCCTTCCCATTTACTTCTGAATATTTTGGGACCTGAACAAAGGACCAAAAACACTTGTAAAGATATCTTGAGGTATGGCATATTGTCTTTAGCTGGGGACTTTTCTAAAGATAGCCATAGAAATGCCCAAAAGAGGAACCATAGGACACCAGAGAAAACTGTGTTCACTAGTGTCAGGGTTTCCTGGGGCTCCCTCTTAAACAGAGGAACAATAAACCTCCAAACTGGGATTTATCGAAGGGTCAGAACCATCAGGTATCTTTATATTTCTCAGCTGTATATTTAACACTTGTCTATTTCAAGCTCCAAGAAAGTTCAGCATCATCTTAAATCTTCCCTTCCTCACACACACACCCACAACTTTAAAGCTTATGGTAGCTGGAAGGAGTTTCAAACTACTGAGTCTGGGGCATCCCCTGGAGCCTACATCATGAGCAAAAGTATCTAGAGCCTCAGAAGCCAATTTCTAGGGGTCTTTCTGGGGCATCTGGAAGTCTCTCATTACTTTCATATAGATTCATATTGAAAAAAAGTGAGGGGCAGGATAAGGGTTTGGTTACATGGGATACGTGTTACTTAATAGATACAATGAGGGAATGGGGACAAAGATGAAAGGAAAGATGGAGGGTATGACTGCAGGGGTATACGTGGGGTATCATCTGAGGTTTTGCAAGGAAAATTGGAATTATTGCCTCATTAAAGGAGAAATACTTGAGAGGCTTTTGGGATCAAATGTCAACATTTTTGTACTTGTCTAAGAATGAGGTTGGATCTGAGTCAGATTTGGAATTTACTGGAAAGCATATCAAGTCATGGGCAGTAAATACCCTTTACTGAATGTATTATTCTCCTTAGAGTCTTAGAAAATTTAATCTCAGATTCAAAGCCCTCCAATCCATATTTATATTATGGCTGCATGGACCACCTCTCCGTGATATACATTTCTCTTGGAAGTGAGTTTAGAAAGAACAACTTCTATTATAGACAAAAACGGAAAGCAAAATAAACAGCAACAACAACAACAACAAAAAGAAAGCCCAACAAACTTAGTGCTGCAGTGGATAAAGAAAGATGCGGAGGAGAAAACACATTTCCCATGTTACTTAACTGCTAGAAATAGAAAAGACCAGTAGGAAATGGCAGGGTTAGGATTTTCTAAAGAGTGAACACCTACTTGCCATACTGATTCTGTGACTATAATTTCATAAAGTAGCTATCGACCTATAATGCCCTAGAAATAAGCCCTGAGGTTGAAGAAGTGACTTAAGCAAAGCCCTACCTTCAAGGAGCTCATGGTCTATGGGAGAAAACTCATAAATTATAATAGCAGGACCATTGAGTTTGGGAATGGGGTAACCTGTGCCATAGAGACTAATGCCCATAAGCACAGTAGTAGGTCTGTGCTGACAAAGGATGTGTCTGGGATCAGCTGCACATCTGGTCCTCCATGTAAATGATAAATCTAGATAGAGAAAGGGTGCAGCTGAGCTGTGCAATGGATTCAGGATACAGCTAAATCTAACTACAGTTTTGTTTTTTTGTTTGTTTGTTTGTTTGTTTGGCACTGTAAACTGAGCTGGATTCTGCCTGACAGCCAAAGGCTGCCAAATTCTGATTTAAGACATTGCCTTTCCAAAGAAAAATAGTTACAATGAAAATACTTATGTCTTATATAAACTCTTAGCAATATAACAAATACATTACCTTTAAATAGGATCCATAGTATTTCGTTACATATGGACTATCACATTGACTTAAAAGTTATTTCTTGCTTCTTGTTTCTATGAGATTTATAATTTTTAATAGCACCAATTTGACTCTACCCAAAGCTGAATTTATCTTAAAATTTGTCCAAAAGAACTTTTTAAAACACTTTAATCCTTTGACCTTGCCTTTATGATCTAAAGTCACAGCTTTCCTGAGTCTTGGTTTTATCAATGACAAAATGGGGACAATAAACATCAGTTAGCAGCAAGGTTTAAATGAAATATATGTGAAAGCATGAGCCTATCTGAAAATGGTCCCTATTTTAAATCTTAACAAAATGTCTTACTGCCTTGGATCTTGAACCCAAGCTGCTATATCCTGAAGGAGTGTGAAGACTAGATGAGTCTTCTCCCTGGATAAGAACAACATGAAGAGGGCAGAGAAGTGGAAGAGATAAAGGTCATCTACCTGGGAGAGAGTACTCTGCTTATATCCAACACTGATTTGGCTCATCAGGGTAGTATCCATCAGCTTTTACTCTACTCCATCCTTTCTCCTTCTCTCTGTTGTTCACTTGTTTAAAAGTGTTAACCTTCCTCAAGGACCATCACAGAAGAGGTGGGCATGTAAGATAGTAAGAGTCAGATGAGAGGGGCATAATGGGCAGACAAATCTAACTCCATCTTAATGCTTATCCTCCCTCTTAATTGAACCTGGACCTGATTTCCCTATTTCCCTCAAGATTGAAGAATGAACTCTTTTTCAGTCAAAATGGTGGAGTAAAAAATGCTGCGCTTGCATCATCTCATGATTACATCAAAATTAGATATAACTTACAGAACAACCATCATTGAGAATCACCTGAAGTCTAGCTGAACAGAAGTCCAGTAACTAAGGATATACAGATGAAGCCATGTGGAGACTAGTAGGATGAGAGGAGACAAAGAACAGGCTGGTCCCCATACCCACATGTGGTGGTTAAAAACCAGGAGGATGTCTCAGCTGCAGAGGTCCTCTTAATGAGCGAGGGGTCCCAGGCTCACACCAGTCTCCCCAGCCCAGGGTTCCAGGCTGGGAAGAGAAGTGCTCACAACTTCTGCCATGAAAACCAGGAGAGATTGTGGCTGAGTGAGACAAAGGGCTGCTGGAGTCTCAGGCATTCTTCTTAAGGGGCCCGTGCATGAACTTACTTGCTGACAGACTCACTTGCTCTGAGCTTCAGCACTGGGGCAGCAGATCAAAAGGCATCAGGGACATATAGGGAAGATCCGAATTGACTGGCTTCAGAGCGAGAGTTGGAGGGGCAGCTTTCATCCAACAGAAGTGCTGGCAGAAGCCATTGCTCCTTTGTTGAGTCCTCTCCCTTCCCAGTGTGCAGACATAGGCAGCCACCATATCTGAGTCTCCATCAACCTGGCTGACACTGTTCACTTTGCCCTGGTGATTCTCTGAGACTCTGCCCCACCCAACTTGCATACCACCTCAAGCTGCTTCCAGTGGCTTTCCCATACAAATGGCATGTCTTGGCTCATTCTGTGGACTTTCCTAAAATCTCTCAAAGGTTCGCAAACCCCAAACAAACAGCAATTGTACTCAGCATGCCCATACCTCTTGCTAAGCAGCTTCGAGCCAGTCACTAGAAGCAACTGGCCTTGGTTTGTCGCTTAGTCTCTCCCAGGCACCTCTAAGCCCAGCACAAGTGGAAGACATCTGTGATTGCTTTGTGGTTCATACCAGGTGGCCCCAGGCAGGGCACAGGCAGCAGATGAACTTGGCCTGAGTCAAAGCCCCTTTCATGGTGCCCCAGGGCTGGCATGCCCCGTAGCCATCTTTGAAAGTATCAGAGTATCACCAGTCCACCTCCACAGACAACACACCCAAAGGACATTCTGAGCAGGCACCAGAGACCTGCTAAAGCGAATCTTACTCTGTAGGGTCCACCTCTGCACAATAGCTCCTCCACTGTACTCACAACCAGTCCTCACAATCAATCAACCTGAAGGTCAATCCCTCTTTTCAACATGCAAACAAAAACCAAGGCTCAAACACAATAGGAGGGAAAACACAATACACACAATGGACCTACCTGCAGTATCTGGCTCAGGGGACCAGAAAAACTGCACCACTGGGTGCCACAGGACACCTATTACTTAAGACTGTTCTACTAAGACCAGGAAACAAAGCAGCTCTACCTAATAAATAGAAACAGTCACAGTGAGGCAGCCAAAATGGGGAAGCAAAGAAACATGTCACAAATGAAAAAAAAAAAAAAAAAAAAAGAAAAAAGTGCCAGAAAAAGAACTACACAAAATGGAGACAAGCAATCTACCAGATGCAGACTTCAAAACACTGGTTACAAGGATGCTCAATGATCTCGTGAGAACTGCAACAAAGAGATAGGAAACAAAAACAAAAATAAGAAACATAAAAAAGAACCAGTCAGAAATGAAGAATACAATAACTAAAATGAAGAATATATTTAATGGAATCAACAGTAGATTAGATGGAGTAGAGGGTAGAATCAGCAATTTAGAAGATAAGGTAGCAAAAAACTCTCAATCGGAACAGCAAGAATAGATTCTGAAAAAATAAAGATAATTTAAGGGGCCTGTATGACAACATCAAGCATACCAACATTCATATCATAGGGGTACCAGAAGGAGAAGAGAGCAAAGAATTGAAAACCTGTTTCAAGAAATAATGACATAAAACTTCCCTAACCTGGAGAATGAAATAGACATACAAGCCCAGGAAGTGCAGAGTGTCCCAAACAAGATGAACCCAAAGAGGCCCACACCAAGGCATAACATAATTAAAATGCCAAAGGTTAAAGCCAAAGAGAATTTTAAAAGCAGCAAGAGTAAAGCGTCTACTTACCTACAAAGGAGCTCCCATAAGACGGTGTGTTTCTCAACAGAAACTTTGCAAGCCAGAATGGTTTGGCATGAAATATTCAAAATGATGAAAAGCAAGGACTCACAACCAAGATTACTTTACCCAGCAAAACTATAATTTAGAATCAAAGGACAGATAAAGAGATTCCCAGACAAGTAAAAGCAAAATAAGTTCATCACCACCAAACCAATAATAGAGGAAATGTTGGAGGGACTTCTTTAAGAAAAAGGAAAAAAAAAGAAAAAAGGAAAAAAATATGAATAATAAAATGGCAATAACTATATATCAACAGTTGCTTTTGATATAAATGGATTAAATGCTCTAATCAAAGGACATAGGTGGCTGAATGGGTAAGAAAACAAGACCTTTACTTATACTGCCTACAAGATATTCACTTCAGATAGAAAGACACACACAGACTGAAATTAAAATAATAAAAAATGATATTTCATGAAAATAGAAACAAAAAAATCTGTGGTAGCAATACTTATATCAGACAAAATAGACTTTAAAACAAAGGCTATAACAAGAGACAAAGAATTCAGTAATCCCACCTCTGAGTATTTATCGGAAGAAACCTAAAACACTCACTACTTTGAAGGGACATGTTCATTGCAGCATTATTTACAATAGCCAAAATATGGAGGCTACCTGGGTGTCCATCAATGGATAAATGGTTAAGAAGAGGTGGCACATATATACAATGGAATATTACTCAGCCACAGAAAAGAATGAAATCTTGCTATCTGCAACAATATAGATGGACCTAGAGGGTATTGTGCTGAGTAGAGTAAGTCAAACAGAGAAGGATTAATGCCATATGATTTCACTTATATGTGGAATCTAAAGAATAAAATAAACAAACAAAATAGAAACAAAGTCATAGATACAGAGAACATTTTGAGGGTTGTCAGATAGGAGGGGGGTTGGGAGGATGGGGGCAAAAGGTGAACAATTGAGAAGTACAAATTGGTAGTTAAAAAATAGTCATGGGGATGTAAAGTACAGCATAGGGAACATAGTCAATATTATTGTAATAACTACGTATAGTATCAGATGAGTACTATTTATGGAGATGATCACTTTGTAAGTTATATAAATGTCTAATCACTATGTTGTACACCTGAAACTAAAAGATTGTGGAATGAACAAGAAAAAGATGGTAATTGTAAGAGAGTGAAATGCCCAGCCTATCTGATTCCATCTTGTTCAAGCCAGCTTTATTCCCACGGACTTCAGGCTAATAGCTTCTGCCTAGTCTTGCATGTAATCATGCTAATCATTAGAGGAACTCTGCTTTGGGCTTGAGTTTTACAAAAACAGCTCCTTACCAGAAGATGCCTCTCCCAGGGAGACAAGGGAAGTATATACAAAACTAATGATTGTTTATCAAAGATTTGCAGGAACCTCATACAAAATCTTCCTTGGACCCCTGTTTAGGTCATCAATCACCTTTTGCCTCTCCCATTTCCCCTTCCCTTGACATAAAAGAAGTCTGAACTCGATCCAGCATAGGCAACAACCATCTGTGGATTGCTTTCTGGTTCCCACCGGGTAGCCCTGAGCAATCAAAAGCAGCAGCTGACCTTGGCCAATGGGGGAGACCTTCCCAAGGGGCCACAAAACCAATGTATTGAGAGACTGGCACTAGACTACAACGGAGCAATTCCTGACTAGTCCCATTAGTGGTACACACAAAGGGTGGTTGCAACAAGTACACAAGACTGCTAGGGCAAATTCCACTCAGTGGGGTCAGCCCCCACACAGCAACTCTTACCCTGTGGGTGCAGCCAATTCCCACAATTAGTCAGCCTGAGCATTAATCCCATCCACTGATGTATAAACAACAATAAAGTCTTGGCAACAAAAGAAGATCATATACACAACTCACACAAAGATCACGTCCAGAGGCCCCAGCATAGGGGATCAGGGAGAGTGCACCACTGGGCCACAGAGGACACCTTCCACATTAGGCCATCTGGCCAATGCTGAGAGATAAAACAAATATTCCTGACACATAGAAACAAACACAGAGAGGCTAATAAAATGAGACAACAAATAAACATGCCACAAATGAAACAACAGGAGAAAACTCCAGAAAAAAAAAAAAAAACTAAATGAAATGGAGGCAAGCAACCTACCAGAGACAGACTTCAAAATAATGGTTATAAGGATGCTCAACGAACTTATAGGGAGAATGGATGAATACAATGAGAACCTCAACAGAGAGATAGTAAGCACAAAAAAGGACATAAAACCATAAAAAAGAATCAGTCAGAAATGAGGAATACAATAACTAAAATGAAAAATACCCTAGAAGGATTGAACAGTAGATTGGATGAAGCAAAAGATCACATCAGCAAATTGGAAGACAAGGTAGCAGAATACACAAAATCAGAACCACCCCCCCCCAAAAAAGAAAAAGAATTCTAAAAAAATGAGGACAGTTTAAGGGACCTCTAGGACAATAAGAAGTGTAAACACATCCAGATCATACAAATCTAGGAA
The DNA here is from genome assembly GCF_000325575.1 of Pteropus alecto. Classification (NCBI taxonomy): domain Eukaryota; kingdom Metazoa; phylum Chordata; class Mammalia; order Chiroptera; family Pteropodidae; genus Pteropus; species Pteropus alecto. Next base: position 2,445,471 of record NW_006442490.1, on the reverse strand, counting down.
GCACAGAGAGTACCATACAAGATGAACACAAACTGGCTTACACCATGTCACATCCTAATTAAAAAAGACAAAGGTAAAAGACAAAGAGAGAATCTTAAAAGCAGCGAGAGAAAGGAAGCTAGTTACTTACAAGGGTACCCCAATAAGAATGTCTGCTGATTTATTTAATGGAAACTTTCCAGGCCAGAAGGAAATGGCAAGAAATATTCAAAGTTATGAAAAACAAGAATCTACAACCATGAATACTCTATTGAACAAGGCTTTCGATTAAAATGGAAGGTGAGGTAAAGAGCTTCCCAGACAGGAAAAAGCTTAAGGAATTCATCACCAACAAGCCAGTATTACAAGCAATTTTAAAGGGTCTTCTGTGAAAAGAGAAAGTGTAAAAAAGAAAATAGAAATAACAAATATGAATAATAAAATAGCAGTAACCATGTACTATCAGTAATCACTTTAAATGTAAACGGATTAAATGCTCCAATCAAAAGACATAAGGTAACTGAATGGATAAGAAAACAAGACCCATGCATATACTGTCTACAAGAGACCAACTTCAGATCAAACGACACTCATAGACTGACAGTAAAGGGATGGAAAAAGGTATTTCATGCCAACGAAAATGAAAAAAAAAAGCTGGAGTAGCGATACTTATATCAGATAAAATAGACTTTAAAACAAGGCTATAATAGGAGACAAAAAGGATATTACATAACAATAAAGAGATTGATAAATCAAGAGGACATAACCCTAATAAACACATTGCATCCAACATAGGAGCACCTACATACATAAAGCAATTATTGATTGACATAAAAGAAGAGATCGATAGCAACACTCATAGTAAGAGAATTTTACACCGCATTGAAAGCAATGAACAGATCTTCCAGGCAAAAAATCAACAAGGAAACAATGGGCCTAAACAGACAAACTAGACCAGATGGATTTAATAGATATTTTTAGAGCATTTTACCCCAAAACAGCAAAATATACATTCTTCTCAAGTCCACATGGAACATTTTCTAGAATAGACCACATGTTAGGACACAAATTAAGTATCAATAAATTTAAGAAGACTGAAATATCAAGTGTCTTCTCTGATCACAATGGTATGAAACTAGAAATCAACTACAAGAAAAATAACTGGAAAATACATAAATACGTGTAGGCTAACTAACATGCTACTAAACAATGAATAGATTAATGGTGAGGTCTAGGAAGAAATCAAAAGATACCCGAAGACAAATAAGAATGAAAACACAAAAACCCAAAATTTCTGGGACACAGCGAAAGCAGTACTAAGAGGGAAATTCATAGCAATACAGGCCTACCTCAAGAAACAAGAAAAAACCCAAAGAAACAATCTACCACTTCACTTAAGAAAACTAGAAAAAGAACAGCAAACAAAGCCAAAAATGAGTAAAAGGAGGTTAATAATAAAGATTAGAGTAGGAAAAAACAAGA
>NW_006442490.1:2432157-2442274 GCF_000325575.1 Pteropus alecto | reverse complement strand
GCTTTGAAGTTTGGGTAAAAGGAATACAACATAGAATGAAGGGGCAGCTTTCACTTTGTTATTTTATAATTCATCTAACAATCATTTATTTGGCATATACAAATATCCCATGAGATAGTTACTGTTATTATTTCTATTTACAGAGAAGAAAGTAGGCTCCGAGAAGTTAGTTCATACTGCTAGTATGTGGTAGAGCTGGGTTTGATTGACTCCAAGTTATTGACTCCAAAGTATATGATCTTAATCATTATGCTATTGTGTTGGAAACTATGCTAAGACCTAGATACCTGAGACAAAGTTCTGGCCCTCATGAAGCTCATGTTCAAGTATAAGAAAAAGATCCAGAAACATAATTATGATCAAAATGATCATTATAGTAGAATCATAGAACTGAGCGGCTGAACTCTTAAGAATGCCCTAGCAGAATGCAATTAGCATTAATATGATGGCTAGGTGGAGGGCCAGGGGAGGAAGGGAGCAATTGGGGGGATCATGTTATGAACTATATAGATGTCTAAACAATGTACTGTATACTTGAAACTAATTAAAATAAATTAATTAATTTTTAAAAAGTCTGAACTCTTTAATTTCTTAAGATAGATTTGAGGCACCACTAGGTCTCCCATCTTCTTAGTTGGCACCTTCTTGATCAATATACCTTTCCTTACTTTTAAAAAAAAATTTGACCTTGCTTAATGAAGGAATATACTCCTGTGGAAAAAAGGGAGAGGGCCTTGAAATCATGATGCCTTCAGTGTAGAAAAGGGTTTTTGGACTTCAAGGATAGTATGTAGTACATTATACATGGTGTGTTTGATGTCCAACTAAAGACCAATAATCAATGGTAATAAACAATAAGATATTTTCTATGTATTATGACAGATATGTAAACATGCCACTTTTACAAAAAAATAAATTTAATCTAGTCCATATACATTTGGACAAACAGAATTCTCCAACTTCAAAGAAAAGATTATGGTTTTATAAAACTTCGAGTAAAAAATCTGTTCAGTTCAACTATTTAAAAATATTGATTTATGCAGTGAATTGGCAAACATTTCGCTGGGTAAAATAAAATAGCTTAATTATGTTGAATGTTTTTAATTTATTATTTCAAAATTTAATTATATTGTTTAATACTGTCTGAAATTTCCTATACATGGACATTTCCCAGCCATCAGATTTGTGGGGTCACTTTCTTGATATGGGACAAATCATATACATTATAATTTTGTACTCATTACTCATTATTTCTAATTTATTTATATTACTCAATTAATTACATATTACATTTTCAGATACACCTCAGTTTTTCTCCACATATGCCAGAATGATAAATTAAGGACGCAAGTGAACATTCAACTTGTTTAAACATGTACTGCAGTACACATTATCATTTTGATAAAAGGTAATGGCTTTCGGTTATAATAAAGTGATTTACAAGCTAGCAAATCTAGAACAAGTAGTAATATACCAAATAATTCAAGAAAGCAACCACAGTAATACAGATATCTATTTTATTAAAAAAAGTTACAAACAGGTGGACTGCAGGGTCATCTTACAAAATGACAAGAATGAAATCTATTGGAAAAATTTTATTTTTACAAATCTTTATAGGTCATTGTTCAATGTTTGTACTTGTTATTTGAAATTTTTTACCTTTTATTCATAAAGTTACAGTACATTAGATCCATGATAATAGGTTACATGATTTTATTTGCAGAGCCCTACTGCAGTGATTTGAACAACTCCTAAACAGATACCATAGTAAAGACGAGACATATATTGCATTTAATATTAATTTATTATCCTAATAAGCAACTCGACATGCAATCTATTGAAGAAGCTAAAATAACTTTTGGTCCCTTTTCTTAAAATGTGCTGGAGAAACCACCTTTAAATCACTCTCCCCTGATTCCTGTGATCCTAAGTGAATTCAAGTTAAATTTGCTGCAGAGGTTAGTGACAGAGAAAGATAGGGATGGAGAGAAAGAAGAAGAGTGGGAGGGAGGGAGGAAGACAGAGAGAGAGAAAGGGAGAGAATAAGAACTATCCATAGGAAAGAAACACTATAAAAAAATCCATCTTCAGAAAATTTAAATCATCATGAATTATTTGATTCCTTTAGAATTTCACATAGCTTTAAGATGAACCACAATCACTTAACCTACTTTGAACTGAGTGTTTGGTTTTAAGTTTGGCATTAAAGTGCAAATTTAAATTAGGTAATCATTTTACGCAGTTAATAAATATAGAACAATGTTTCAAGTGCCCCCACTCTTACAATCTCACCATAAAATTCAAACTTTAAGATCAATAGTTCACTTTGAGGGAATTTGATCAGGAATCAAATACAACACGATTTAAAAAAAGGAAATCAAAGTTTAATCAATTTCTATGCAATAATTAATGGTCATGCTGACCAATTAATCACATAAATGTAGATATCATTTTATTTGAACATCACACAAAATATAAATTTAAAATTGCCATACCCTTCCTTAAACCATCACTGCATATATTAGAGCTTTCCTTGACAAAGTTATTGAGCTGTTATTACAGATCAAAAGTATAGTTTTGGTTTTTTTGTTTCGTTTTGTTTTATTTAGAAGCATGTTCAAATGACTAAAGCTGGGCTCCTAAAATGGAGAACTTTGGTGCAGTAGGTGAGCTGCAGTTACTAAATTCTGCAAATTAAATGCACACAACTAAAATCAAATAAAAACCCAACAACAAAATACTGTTAAACTTACAAAATTTAAAAATCATTGCTAGAAAAAGCACTCATTGTCATGATGTTAAAACTGAATCAAAAGATTACTCTTTATAAGTTTCCCTTCTGTTTCTATACCTGTGTCACTGATAAAATGTTCAAGTATTCAGACAAAATGTGCTGATTAGGTAAACAACATGGAAGGCAATGGCTATTAGAAGAACATTTGCACACACAAAAAAGCCCAGAGACTTAGTGCTGTCCTCCTTGTTACACATATTTTTGTCTCTACTACAAACATGCTTCTTGTGAAATAACTAAAAAGCAATTGTGATAGTGCAAGAAAATTTAACAAATATTGCTTTAAACTATTATTCAGAAAGACAAATATTAACAACTAGCAAGTGTATATGATTTTACTTGAATTCAATTTTACAGGTGCGGAAGTAGATATCAATTACCAGCCTTACAGGCAAAGCTGAGCTGTTTAAGTATACAAAATTAATTTACCATGGATACAATATCCCTTTTCAAAGGCATTACTAAGTAGGTCATAACTAAATTTAGAACTTTACAGAAAGGAAAATGTTACTGCTGCAATCTGATGCTGTAAATGAGATTAACACATGTGAAAACCTAATGGAATCAAATGCTTAACTCTTTAGCTAAATGCTCTATAATCAATTTTAAATATCAACTGTAAGTTTCAGAACATGTTCACTAAGAAAATATATCAACAAACTGCACTTGAAGAAAAGGAATATTCCATCCATACAGGTAAAATGTGATCTTTAGTTTCTTTTTACAACACTGCCACACGTAAACAAAGTCTCAAAGTATTAACCGACCATTTAAAGGAGAAAGATGCTACAAATAGAATGAAGCACTGGTGCGAGGTAATATACAGAAGTAACCATTTGTTTAAGGCTCAATTTCTTCTCCATTATAACTTTCTCTTAAAAGGCATTGAGTAGGTAATACTGAGTTTGAGTATTTAATAAATACAAGTTGAGAAACTGATAAAAGAAATCAATTAAAATATTAAAAATTAATTTTTGCATATTAGCCATCAAGAAGAACTTAGAAAGCTACAAAAGGACTGATTGATAAAGAACAGATTTTAAACATGTGGTAAACATGCTAAGCATTCCTGTTTAAGGTCGATGGATTTTGAAAGCCAAAGACCTTATGCATTTAATTAGATGTACGGCAACATGCTGTAATAGAGACAGGTTTACCAAGGCTCAGTTCTGCAACCCAGGTTGTAAAGTTCTCCAAAGCAGCATCTGTGCAAATTTCCTCTGAGTTTTATCTGCAATTAAGATAAAAATGTCATAAAAATGTAGAAATATATATTACCGTTTAAAATGAGAACACTGACAACAGATCTATATACACATGGAAGTAGTACCAGAATAACTATCTTAAGGTGGAATTTCACTGTGTTCATCATCAGTTTAAGTAAAAAAGTAATTTTATGTGATCCAAAAAAGTCATTAAAAATTAGAAACACTCTAATGATGCATTGGCTATAACTACTCTGGTTTATTTTTTTTTTTGGTAGTTCTATCCTTTATGCTTGTATTAGACTTTGCACAATATTAAAAATGCTCTTAGTGGTTTAAAAGATCTTACAGTATAAAAGTGGCAAATGTTAATTCTACTTTGAATTTGATGTTTATATTTTAATTGAAAATGGTATTAGAATTAAGTGCATACAAATTATGAGCTAACTTGACAATATGAAAAGTTTTCTAAGATTTAGGGATTTTTTAAAGAATTTAAAATTAGAAAATGTAATTCCGTCAGGGTCTAGCTATTGAGCATCAACTAGGTGTCCCGACTTGGTTTAGATGCTACATGACAGCAATAGTTTATATTTCTCACTCTGGTCTGCCCTTTTGGGGACATTCTCCCAACCACAGAAACTTCTATAATTGGGATGTCTCAGTCTCTGCTCTTACAGTCGATAGATTTCCACCCTTCTAATTAATACCAAGGGGGAAAAATCCATCATTCAGACACAATGTCCTTTAACTGTGCTGGATCACCGAACAGCTTTTATAGGGGAGTGGGATTACATTGGTTTTGTTATGTAAAAAATAAAAATTGTTAAATAAAACCAGAAACAAAGAGTAGAATAGCTACTGTGAAAGGATGCCAAGTGAAACCAATTTAAGATCATCTAAAAGCTCTACCAATGTTTGTACATGTATAATTTTAATTTCATTTGACAGCTATACTTCGATTAGTGTTCAAAGAGCCTGAGAAAACTCTTTATTAGAAGCTATATCATAAAAATAATCACTTTAAAAGAATGTCTCTCTGCTCATTATTAATACAATTCTGTCACCAATATACATTAGGAAAAACAGACAAAAGTTTGCCTCTTTAGAAATTATACAAACATTTTTCTTCCAATTAAAATTAAAGCATTTTTTGCATTAAAGTAAATTAGGTAGGACAGTGGTTATTTAAGCTTGGGAAAGTCCATTTTTCTCATTATTAAAATAAAGATAAAAATTACTTCCCCAGATATATCATAACACAGTATGTGAAAGTACCATATATGTCAAATGTCAGGTTTTCTTTTTTTCATTTCTCAACTATGTTATAAATTTCCAGAAGACCAGAATTATGGTTTTGATATCTCGACTAAAAGACCATTCTATTTTTTCAGCCTCATTTGAATTTTCATACCTATGTGAACATAAAAGTATCTCATTTTTATGCAATATTTTTGGGAAGACTTTTCAGGAATTCACACTAGATTTTCCTCAATAATTTGAATTTAAATTTGCTATAAATTTTAATCTATGTTTTTCAAAATAAACAATTATAAAGATTTGGGATTTTCAAATATGATTATCTCTTAGTGAATATTTGTAATATATTATGATTTAATAGTTCAGGCATTCTCTGAAATCAAATTGAGGAAGTAGTGATTATTTATTTCTAGCCAAAATGAACACTAAGAATATAAACCAGCTTGCTAACCATAATCCACATTAAATAAAAAGTGATATATGCATTATTTACCACCCTCTAAAAACCTGGTTAACATTTGGTCCATCCACAATCAACAGGATGACAATACTCCAGTGAAATCGAGAGACATAGATAAATTCCAGGTCAGACTAAACAATCTTAATAGGACACATACCATTAAATAAAGTATTAATATTAGCTACTTTTCAAATGAGTAATAAATTTTAATTTTTTGCAGGAATAAATCCTGAAGCAAAAGCTTGAATTAAGCAAAAAGGACCATCTCTCTCAGATTAGAATTTCACATAATGTAAAATGTAAATGTTATTGCTCAATGTGACAGCAAAATTTTCACCTTACTAACAACTCTTATTAATTTTAAAAAAAAACATTCTAGAAGCTTTAAAGGCAGCTGGTCAACCACAGACACATGGCAAAAGTATTATTTGCTTCTTGTGAGACACAAGTAATTCTCGTCCTCACTCTTGTTTCCAGCAAGACACCCAGTACATCTTAACTCTGAAAGCTTCTACTCAAGTCTTGCATAACTGGTTTTACTTTTTCATCTTTTTCTAATTAGATTTTGTTATGGAAGAGTACAATAAAAATATATCCCAAACAACAGTCCAAACTTTTTGTTCAGGAAATTATGCAATAGGGTCTCCCAAGTTGGGTAAATTGGTACACGAGAGCACCAAACACAGAAGTGAAAGAACAAAGATCATTATTTATGTCAGCATGACTATAAGGGAAATTCTTGAGTCAAGACAAGCACATCATTTCAGGTGGCAGTAAATGCCTGGGATATTAACAAAGGCTCCTGAAAAGCTTAGCAGTTTATGAATGTCTTTTTAGCTTAGCTGTATTTACCATTTCTAAATACAATGGTATTTACTAGCATTCTTTTTAGCAAATATAAATGTGCAATAATAATAAATTTTAATTTTTTTCCTGTTTAAGATGTGATATTCTAGGGATTTAACAAATTGAAAAAAATAATTTACCTTCAGTTTGTAATTGGCATTCTCATATCCAAATTAAATATTAGTTATACTAGCAAAACACTAGGCTAGAATTCCATTGATAGAAGTTAAATATCTTGTGTCTCTATCCTAATTTGCATAATACTCATGAAGCTTATTTGGGGGGGTAGAGTGGGAAGACTAGGTCATTAAAAGTGCTCACCCAACATCCATTAAACATAGAGAGCAAAAGCTGAACCTATGGAACAGAATCCTTGAATGAAAGTGTAACAATGCTTTACGGAGAATATGCATCCTAAAAGTTTATGATGAACCCAGGGTCAAAGCAAATGGATAAGCAATTTTCATATGTCTTAACCTAAAATCTCTGTAAGTTTAAATTAATATGATGAGTTCAATTCTGAGATCTCAAATAATATGGCCATGTCCACTAATAATAAGCAGCAGTGTGATTCTAATGATCTGATCCTAGCTTCTAATTTTGAACTAGACCAGGTAGGGTACTGCTCCCCTCAACTCTAAATTGTTTTTTCAGAATATGATATTCTTAAGATTGTGGCTAATCAAAGGAATCTGGGAGTATGTTTTTTGGTCGGGTAAGTTTTTCCAACAGCTGATAGGACTTAAGTTTTTCTTAATGATATTATCTTCTGGATTCTAGAGTTCTACTGTAAAGTAATCTCATGAGGGGAGTCGCCCCTGAAGTATGGCTAGAATACTTCCTGGGTGGCAATTCTCCAACTACATGATGCAATTTTTGTTAATTCTACTGATGGTTCATTCTAAGCCAGAGAGGTAATGGAGTAAAACTGAATGGCTCATATGCATTTAATTCTGCAATAAAAGCCTAATCTTGAGGTTAAAAGGAAGCAATTAAAGAGGGAACAGATATACAAAAAGTCATTCTAAGCACCAGACACCTTCCTATCTAGAGCAGGTCTAACTAGGTACCTATCCACTCGTAACAGTCCCAAACGATGAAACTTGTGGGAGGTCAGTAAAGGTCTGAGAGAATTATTGGGGCAGAAAGGACAAGGCAACTCTGTTCTTCCCTTTTACCCAGGGCCATTGCAGGTCTTTATAGCGCACCCTATCCCCAAAGCATGCTTCTTCCTCCATTTAGGGCTGCTGTGCTACAGGCTCCATTTGAACTAGATGACAAATGAGCTATGTTGCCAGCTCAAACTGATAAGCAAAATAGGGCAGGGGAAAAAGTATCTATCTAAGCTGTAACTTCTGCAACAGAATTCCACCCCAGTGTTCTACTGATATGATTAATATTTAACTTGGATATGAAAATGCCAGCATTTTAAAGTATATACACTGTGATTTAATTTTCATGATTTTCTCCTACATTTGCTAAATCACTAGATATATCTAATTAATAGTTGGAAAAACTATTATAAACAATTCTAATTCCACATATTTATTTATTTTAAAAAATTAAAATACTAATAAATACCCCTGTGTTCAGAAATAGTAAGGCCAGCTAGATTACAATGATATTCGTACATAGTTCAGCCTTTCAGGAGCCTGTGTTAACATCCTGAGTATTCTGCTGCCACGTGAAATGATGTGCTAGTCTTGAATCAAGAATGCCCCTTTTTCTTCGAGATGACATAGATAATGAACTGAGGCTGACATAAATAACGATCTTTGTTCTTTCAGCTTAATTCCTAGTGTTTGGTACTCGTACAAGAACCCATTCTATAACACACAGAGAAAAATAAGATCAAATCTTGCAGGGGATCTTCAAACCATAATGAAGAACACAGTTTTATTCCTGTTTTGTCAATACTGGACTGATATATAGGAATCCTTGAAAACTCTGCTTGCCAAAAGGGCATTTATCAAACATTCAGATTTAAGAGATGACTTTACTGCACTTCCCACTTTTCTTTCAGGGAATCAACAAAATATTTGAGGATATTATTTTGCTCCTTTTTGGCATTCCTTCTATTTGGAATCACGTCTACTCCTTCCCCATCCCCTAATATCCTACCTATTCTTCAAAGCCTGACTCAAATGCTACTGCTCCCTAATTCTTCTAAATCAGTGGTTCTTCTCCAGGGAAGATTTTGATCCCCAGGAGACATATGGCAATGTCTGGAGATATTCTTGCTTTTCACACTTGGGGGCAGAGGGAATGCTAATCTAGTACAGGGATGCTACTAAACATCCAATCCTCCCAACAATAAGCCCAGAATGTTGAGAAAACTGCTCTAACTGGATGTGGTCTCTCCTTTCCTTGAACCCTCTTTAGCACTGTGATTTACTTCTTTTAAAGTGTTATGAGATTATTAATAAAACATCTATCATTCTCAACAACAGTATACCAAAACAGCCAACTGTTAATTATTCACACCAACACAAAGAAGCTATGATGTAGTTAACAAAAGCAAAATAGGGCTGCAACACTGACCTGGGTTTCTATTATATTGCTGCTGCACAGTAAAAGAAGTCCTTCAAAACACTTGATGGCAGGCTTCTCAAGTCAGTAAGGAAACCAGTCATGAAAGCAGCACATAAAAAATCTGGCCTTGAATCTAAACTTACATTAAGACTACTGTCAGTAGGAGGGTGAGGAAACAATCCTGGAAGCCATGCAGATAAACAAACAGGTGTTGGGCAAGAGACCGGTGACCCAAATTAAAGGGTGGTAAGAAATAAATGTGAGGAATTATCAGAAGCAATTCTTAGAGCATTCATAAAATTTCCCTTTCAATTAAAAGCAACCAATTTATAACAATCACAGTCCAAGTTACTCAAGTCTTATTATTTCTAATTTAGACAAGGTACTCTTCTAAATATTAAGGACAAGTATTTCTCAAATCACCTTTACTTGTCTACAGCCATGCCACCCTGAACGTGCCCAATCTCGTCTGATCTCGGAAGCTAAGCAGGTCGAGCCTGGTTAGTACTTGGATGGGAGACCACCTAGGAAGGCCAGATACTGTAGGCGTTAAAAAAAAAATCACCTTTACTTGTCAAAGTTTGATAGTCAATCTAGATCTGGGACTGACAGACTACAGAGCTCCAAGACTCAAGCTACAGGATTCACAATCCATTGCCTATTTTTTTAGCTAAATAGTAAGCCAGCACAACGATAAACTTTACAAACCTCAGATTACAGATTTCCATACACATCAGTTCAATCTTACTTGATGTCATAAAAAAAAAAAAATTGCATATAATGTGGTTTGTTCTAAAAGATCTTGGTCAGGGAATTCCCTTTAATATTTTCAGAAATTCAGCTGATTACATATTTTATTTCAAGGCTTGCACTTTCAGTAGTGAATTCTGCTTAAAAAAACGAAAACTAAACAAAATATTACACAGGCAACTTGACCTATTATTATAAAAAATCAGCAATTATTGTTATTATTTTCTGATTTTTAGTACATTAATAAAAAATGTGAAGAGCTGGCTTGAA
>NW_006442490.1:2413431-2432119 GCF_000325575.1 Pteropus alecto | reverse complement strand
CATTCCTGTAGGTAGCCAAATAGATTAAAAGTAATCTAGATCACAAAAATTGCAAAATAAACTCAGAAATAATCCAGAATAAGAAAGAGTTAAAAATTACCCATTTGCCAATTTGAGACTGTTGGCCTTCCACATGTATGAGACTAGTTTTACCCAGTCTACTTTCTATACCTATCTATAATAATGATGAAAAGAAAATTGGGAACATTTGTGGGAGCTGGTTAATTATTTTTATAAAGATGATAAAACTAAAACATGTATACTCTGCCATTTGCCCAGTTAAAAGTATCAGAGAAACAGCATAATGGTGAGGATGCAACCATTACACAGAATTTGTTCAAACTTGAAGCTGGCTTACAGTTTAAAAGAGAATGTGGAAACAAGAACATGGGATTTGATCATCTACATACACCTATTCCTGCCTCAAAAGACTATACTGTAAGTGCAACACTATCACCAAAATATATTCCGGACTACAGTCTGAACAGGTAACAGATGTTGCTAGATTTAATAAATGAGTATTCATCATATTCTGGTATGTTGGAAAGCTGATGAATGAAAGAATTTTGAATAAAGCATTGTTGTCATCCTTCATTTTCAAAGAGACACCACCTGACAGGAAATCTTGTATGAAAAGATAAATCAGGGACTGTTAGCTTTTTTTTTTTTTCCAAGGAGCACATATAAAGCCAGACCTTTGATTAGGAATCATCACTGCAATCTGAAATGCCTGTTGCCATTTGCAACACTGCCTCCCACACTTGAGGTCAGTCTTGGATCAAAACCATCAATTCCACTCCTGATATTGTCAAGCTAGTCAGGCATTTGCTGTAGTTTCTCAGTCATCCAGGCTATTGGCTGTTTTAACTCATTATCTAAGTGTTACTGTCTAAGTGAAACTATCTGCCCGATTACAATCTAAATTTAGAAATTATGATATGAATAAAATAATCTCATTTTAAAATGCTCAGAAAGTTTAATGTAACTTAACTTTCAAAAACTCATTCATTTAAAAGAACTTTTTTTGTTGGTCTATTCAACAAAACTCTTTTGTCATGAAACCCTCAGAAATCCAGCCCTTCCAAGTCCAGACAACCTCAAATCCTTGGTTCTTTCCTAAAGGAAGTCCAGTTACAGTTGGACTTCACTTTGTGGAACAGATGACTTTCTGAAGGCTGTAAAAATAGCTCTGTAAATTGCATCTTATTATCATTTAACTCAATGAAAAGTTTGAAGGTTTTGTTATCGTTTATTAACATTGTTATTTATTAAAATGAATAAAAATGTTTCCTGGGCTTACGATTGTCCCTTCTAACACATCACAGATGACTTTGGCAGATTTTCATTTGGACCACATATTCACAATGAACTCAAGGTACATTGGGCACTATAATTTGTTATTATCAGAGGTCACTTAAGTCCCTCAAGTGCAAGGTACAGACAAACTTGATTAAATAATCATCCTGTTAAATCAAGCATTTGGGTGATTAGTAAATTGATTTCAATTATAGCAGCTCTCTAGTGCAGGATAAAAAAGTGTAGAAAACACAAAACTAATCATCTTCCACAATTATTACTGGATGTTCTCCTATGCATTCTAGATGCAAAACCACCAAAACATTGAAAAGGTGTATTATCCTTTAACTCATCCTACCCCAAAGGAATGTTATCAATCAAGCAGAGAGAGAATGGTAACTCACTTAAAAAAAATAAATCTTGATGGGAATATGAGCAATTTCTCACCCTTATTTCATTTATCTGTATTTTTTTTTAGATTTTCTGCATTTAATGTTGACTATTTTGTGCTAAGGGAAATGCTTTTTTTAAAAATAAATTTAAGGTAGTGCAATAGGTATTAATATTAATGAGTTTTTTGTTATATCGATCAAAACCAAAACACTCTCTGGCTCATAAGTTTCCATCAACAACTAACCTGCTCGGTATGGCCATGATTGAGGTTATCTTTTTTACTGGACAACACAAGTTGTACAACACTGATCTTGCTTCTCGGGCAGGGATGAATAGTTCATTTGTCTCACGATCTCAGCAAAAAGTTCATCCACCATTGATTTACTTTTTGCCGATGTCTCCATGAAAGGACAGCCCCATTCTTGAGCCAGAGCTCTGCCTTCTGAAGACATAACCTCTCTTTCTGGTTCCAGATCCACTTTGTTTCCTACTAGGATTAGTGGGACTTTTTCATATCTCTTCACTCTGACAATCTGATCTCTCATTGGCTTGATATCCTATTCAAACAATCACAAAGAGAAAGAAAAAAATTATGCTATTTGCATAACCATAACAGAAGTATTACTTACTATCTGACAAGAAGTCAACTTTCAGTGAGAATAGAAAGCCAAATCCAAAATAAAACCACACACCCAAATAGAGAAAATGTCATTTTCTCCATTGAAGTAGGAACTAGATAATCTCCACTGATCCTACCTGCTAGGTTTCTGTCATAAATATAAAATGTAGGTTGCACACTAACCTTGGGACTTATTTAATCACTTCTTTCCCACAGTCTATACTGATTTAAAAAGCAAGGTTCCGAATATGATGAATCCATTCATATAACAGGGTGTTTGGCCATTTCCTTAAACCTGCTGACTTAACCATCACTCCTCCTAACATCTGTCATCCTAGCACAGGATTGTAGCATCTATGCATTCCTAGCCATTTAGCAAGAGTGCTTGGGAGAAAGTGTTTACAGGGGGAATAAAAGCACTGTCATGCCTAGAAGACCAGAGTTAAAAACAGATTCGTACATTTATATATTTCATTTGAAATTTAATGTTATTCTTTTATCTCAGTAAAATCAAGCACCTTAAAATACACTTAAATACACTAGAAACTACTGTAACAGCAAGCAGCTCCTGGGAGGGAAAACCAGGGTGGGAAGTCATACTTTGCCTACGTACTGGTTTACAATTTGAATTTTCTCCCAAGTGTATTACTTTTTCTAATTAATTACAATTAACTACAAAAGATACGAGCCTTAGCAATTCTCTAGTAGCATCAACTTTGGGTGGGGAAAGTAGTGACTAAAGACAATATTATAGATTTTATATTAACATTACATTTTTTTATTTTTCATAACTTAAAAGGTTTAACTTAAATATAAACATATGTTCAAGTCGAATAGTTACAGTGAACAGAATATCCACATGCCCAATGAAGGAAAAAGAAGAGACTGAAAATTTACAAATAAGTTATTTGATATTTGCAACAATTTTGTTTGACCATATATCAACTCAGCCTTCTAGGTTAAGCTTCTTTTCCTGGTGTCTTTATGGAAATCAAGTTCAGCTAAGAATCAAAATTTATGGCATTTGGGTTCAAAAGTTTAAGTTACTGTTGAAATAATGGCAGTTTTTTCATTCCCAATTTATGTCTGTAACAGAAGTAGATATAATGGAGATCTTATGAAAAACACTTCCAAAGACTCAAAAGTAAGCTAATAGAATAACAAATCTCTCGAGGATCCTTCAGAAAGAAAATGCCTGTCAAGTAGCACATTTGGTACTTTGGTACTTTTTGGGGAAAAATGCTTTTATGATACTATTGCTTTTGAATTTAAGCCCACATAAAATGAAATTTTGAGATTGGTCAACTTAGATTCATTTACCTAGAACTTATCTTTAAAAGAAAAAAGGTCCATATCTGGTTACTGAAAAAGTTTACTACAGTACTTTAATTTAAAATACTAAGAAAAGTGGAATTAGCACATAGGCTTGACTAAAGCACTTAATGTCTCAAGTACCAACATTACCTGCTTACTTTTAAATGCAGAAAAAAAATCCATTTCTTAAATCAATGGAAATCAACATAATGGGTCAATATGAGGTTATTTCCAAGGAATAAATAGAAACATTTATTACATATTTTAAAATAATGTTAAACCTTTAGTCTGTCTCCCAATGAAGGACAGGACAGATTTTCCAAGGAAACTGGACCATCTCCAGTTTGGCCACCTAGCCGGGGTTAGGAATCTGCACTTGTTCAGTGTTCTTAGATCCATGTATTTTCTATAAATGATAAATGTAGTTAATTTTTATCAGAAACAATTTTATAAGTGCAGAAAAAGAGTCATTATACCCTTTTGTTGGCTATTAATTCCAGAGACTAGTCTTTTCAATGAGTAACTTCTCCTTTACATGCCCCCAAGTAAGTAAAATACCTAGAAGGCAGGTCTTGTGTTCTTCGTCTTGCAGCAAAAAGATTTATGAATCTGGTTGAGAAACTCAGAGAGGGGGTGCTGGGAAAAGCAGATACAGAGGAGTTATCTGTACAACGATTAATGGGCTCCAAATAATTTTCCTTCCAAAGTGCTCTATTTATCCAAGATTATGTTAATGTTGTTTTGTTGAGTACATTAATTAGTACTTTCTGAATTGAACAAGCAACTTCAGAAGGTTATATTCCAAGCTAAATATACACGAACTCATTTTTTTCTGACTCTTTTCACTTCTTTTGACTTAAAAATAACTTTAAAATATTTGTTGACGTTTGCTACTTTAGTACTCTCTGTAGAAACAACAATACTTTTCTGTGCCAGGAGTAACCTCAGAAATGCGCCATGTCTAATTTTCAAAAGCAAAACATAGTTATTAACTCACGGTTCAAGCAAACCAGAAGTAAAAGGAAGATTACCACATCCCTTTCTAACAAATTACAAGACTTAGTTTGGTTACCTGAAAAGACTGTTGATTAACCAGACTATAAACCAGGATGAAACCTTGGCCGTTTTTGATGTAGAGATCTCTCATGGAGGCAAACTGCTCAGTTCCTGCGGTATCCAGAATTTCCAGCACCGACGGGGAAGAGTCCACTTCGATCTCTTTGCGGTAGAAATCTTCAATGGTGGGGTCATATTTCTCAATGAAAGTCCCAGTGACAAACTGCACAGTCAGGGCAGATTTGCCAACCCCTCCGCTCCCTAACACCACCACCTTGTATTCCCTCATGAGTCTCACCTTCACCAACTCCTACCCGATGGAGGGAAAATAATGCCCCGCTAGCTTCGGCGCGGCTCAGAGAAGCGGAAGGTGGGCGGAAATCTGCTAACAGGGGAAGAGAGTGCAGAGAAGCAGAGGGCCCAACGCGGGAAGAAGAGGAAGTTAAAGGCGGGGGAGGGGAGAGAGCGTAGTGTCTGGGTGGGTGGGGATGCAATGGTAATGCCCTTCCTATAGGAACCAAAGCCTAGGCAGGGGGCGTGGGGGAGGAGGGCACGCCTGGAGGAGCCAAGCGAGGGTGGGGAGATGAAACACACCCCTCGAAGTCCAGGGCTGAAGGCTGCAGATGCGGGGGGGGGCCCGCGGGCAGGCGGGTATCGGAGGATCCCGCAGCTTGGGGCTGCCCGCACCCCTCCCCCGCCCTTCACACAAAGGGGCCCAGGGACCCCACTTCCTGCTTGCGCCGCTGAGGCGGCCAAAGCCTGTGGGCTCCGCTTCTGTCACTGCCGCCGGGCGGGTCCCTGCACCGGGCCTCCGGCGGGCAACGTCCGGCCTATGATGGGGGAAAGGGGCCCACGTTACCCGCCTGACCCCCACCCGCCCCAAACAGGCAGCCCGGGCTACCGCCTCCCTCAGCTCCCCCCTCCCTCCGACCTGCTGCCTCCGTCAATGCCGAAGCCACCGCTTACTCTGCTGTCCGCGCCCGCCCGGCCGCCCAGGAGGCTGTCAGGCCAAGGCCATGGCCACAGGCTGGCTCCACTGTCTCACCACCGTCCCAGCGCTTCTGTTAGCAGATGAGAGAGGGGCGGGGGCCGCCCGGTGGCAGCGGCGGCCGCAGGAACTCCAAGCGAACCCACCTCTTTTTTTTCTCATCCCCCCCCCCCATCCCCCAGCACAAACCCGGAAATGTTTCCCTGACACACTGGCTGATGTGCCCCGGTTCCCCGGGACTGGACTGGATCACTTCCGGTGGGTAAAGTCCCACCTCTTCGGAGGAAGACGGGTGGCGCTGGGGCCTCGCCCTGCTGAGAGAAATGGCTGGGGACAGTTTTTGGTCGGGACTATGGCCTTGGCAAAGGGCCTCCCAGAGAATTTCCATCGCCCTTCCTTTCTTCATCCATCTGCTTGCAGCTGCTTTTGCTTCTACTGACAGGCCCACCCCGAAAGCCACTGAAGCCGCTCTGCGTTTCAGCTGCTCCCGGTTCAGCCTGTGGACTTGATCTGTTCATTGGTCTGTGCGGGACAACCAGCAATAATCTAACGACCCTGGAGAATGCCAAACATCTCTGGACTAGAAGTGGCAAGGGAAATAACAGTCAAGAAAGTTTATTCTCTTTGCTGATATTTCTTCCACGTGATCTTTTTCTAAGAAAGGCGTGCAAACTTCACAATTGCTGTGATTTCGTATGTGGTGTGTTTTACTTAGCCGTGCCTGACTATTAAACACATAGCACTTTTATCATCTGGCAAATCTGCCTTGACTCCACCAGCAAATGCCAAAGTCACTCCTTTTCTTTCTTGTCACCAGGCTAGTAAAACAAAAGGATTACATATAGACTTATAGGTACTCTAACTCAGCTTTGCCTGTTTGAGTCCAACTGCTACATAGCAGGAAAGGTAACCAATATTCAGGGAGGAGTTAATTGGAAATTCGTTAAGCCCGCAGACTAACTTATTTTAATATTTTATTATCTGCAAGCATAGCTGTTTGTATTGCTAGCTCTTCCACATTAAAGTTTGTTTTAATGGCCATCCTCCAGTCATTGAAATTCAAAAGGGAATGACTCTAGTGTTACTGTTTCTATTTTTAGATAAAATTGTTAGTTCTTACATATCTTTCTCTTAGCTAACTTTCTATTTGTAAACTTTGTGTCAGGTTCACAGTCCCAGAAAGCTAGGTTATATTTTAGGCATGTCACTCCCTTTTTGATTCAAGCTCACATCCAGAAACCTGAGAGATTCGGCAGCCAGTCAAGTTAAACTGAGTCCAAATTCTTTACCCGCAAGCCCTAATGGCCAGACTATATAAAAAGATGGTCAAACCCAAATTGTTAGATATTGATTAGAAAACAGGTAAATCATAGTAGTGTGAAGTCCTAATGTATATCTCCCTAAGTATTCCCCAATGTCACTTACAGTATCCAAAGGACAGTTGAGTTCAACTTCTCCTTGGCCTAGGGCTGGCGCAATCTGTCCAGCGAAGTCCCCAACTCTGGCTCCAGCTGGCCCCAGTCCGGCCTGATATCTAAGGCACTGCCCTCTGCTGGAAGAGGTTTAGTCTATGAGTTATGAGGCTCCCCATAGTTCACTGATCCTTCCACATGTGCTGTTGCCTGATTTGGAGCTCTGGTGGCCATCTCCCTGACTAGCTGTCTCCAGACTGTCTGGTGGAACCCACAGCCCTGTACCACCCCTGCTTGTAACTGAGTGTGGAAATTCCTCTTCTGATCCAGCAATCAATGTTGAGCAGTAGTAGCAAGTCTCTGCACTAAACTGTCAAAACAGGGGGTTCTTCTTCTTGAGGTCATTCCACTTGCTGGCAACTCTAATAGTTCTGAATGTGTTGGTCAAAGTGTTTGGGAGTTTTTTGTCTCTCCACATAGTGAAACATACTCCTCCCCTCAGTACAGAGTTCTGTTGGGTTACTCTCAGCAACTACAGGGTTGATAAACATCCCACTCAATCTGAAGATCCTCCTAAACTTTCTTAGGAAGAGGATTTGTTACAGCAGCATTTAGAAAAGCAAACAATTGGAAGTAATTCAAATCTCCTTTAATAGATGATAAAAATTGTGTGTATGTACATTCACAAAACGGGATACTATGCAGCTACTAAAGAGAAAAGTAGATTCGGAAGTGCTGATATGAAAAGATGGCCATGATATAAGGTTGAAAAAAAGAAAGATACTTAACAAATATATAGTTGCTCTCATTTATGTAAAATATGTATGTGTGCACAATACATAGTTATGTAGCCATTAAAATCTGAAACAGTCATTAATTATCAGTGAGGGGTATTATGAAAAGACTTTTATTTCTTCATATCATTTTAATCTTTAAACAATCAGGAATTATTGGGGGAAAGGGAATAAGTATAATTTTATAATATTTTTAAAGTTATTGATCATTGCTTCCTCAGAAAAATAATATCCTGACTGTCTAGGGGTCAGTGCACAGGTCTGCCGAATTTAAACAACTCCCTCCCCCATCCTCTTCTAGTATATCTATCAATCTCTCTTCTATGTGTATTTTTTAACTACTTCAAAAGCAATCTCAAGTATATACACCATTCTGTACCTTGCTTTTTTTTTTTTTTCACTTACTACATCTTGGTGATTTTCCCATTTCAGAACATATAGATCTACTTCACATTTTTTAATGGGTGAATCATGATTTAGTTAACCAGTTCCCAACTGAAGGACACTGATTACTTCTAGTTCTTTACACTGAATATTATATATATACATATATATAATTTGCCAGATAATTTTCAGGTGAATTTCCAGTAGCTCAATAAATGAAACAACTAGTACTTGCATTTAAAATTATTCTGGTAAATATTGCCAAATTGTCTTTCAGAAAGATCAACAATTCACATTCCTACCAACATAGTATGACCATAACTGTTTCTTTTTACCCTCAACCTAGGTATTTCTAATTTTAATATTTTATAGCTATTGTTACTCACTTTAGGGTGTTTTCAGGACTATCAAATTCAGGATAGTGTTATAAAAGAAATTTGGGCTTCAAAGACAGACAGTTCTAACATTGCCCTTTGCCAGCTAGTTCTCCATTCCCCCATTTGTAAAGTTGGGCATAATAGCTGTATCTAACTTATAGGGCTCTTTTGAAAAATAAATGAGACAATTTATTCAAAGCACATAGCCATCCAAACACTAATTCCTTAATAAATATAAACCACTCAAATAACTTTCTACTCCCAAGGCTCAAAGATTGTGTGTGTGTGTGTTGCGGGGGTGGGGAACTTTTCTAAAGAATATGCCCTTGAGATTCATAACTTTTGCTTTAATTCTGTATCAACCTCCACTCCAAAGTAATTGCTCAGGCAATCATATTCAAGAACACAGCAGATTTTACTCTAGTGTGAAGACATCTTAGGGTATAAATTATATGCAGAATACAGATGTTGCAGGTACATAATCTCATTTTATGCATTAGTTTGGCACAAATTTAAAGTGCTGAACAGTTTGCTTCAGGCATCACTTGTTCACTTATCCCACCCTTCCAGTTTGTAAGTCCTTCAGTTTCGAGCCCTGGAGCCACTAATTGTTCCAGATACTTTCCACTCACTTCCACCCTCCAAGTGAGCCCTCTTACCTTCCAGGTCCTTGTGGAGGGGGACAAGCCCTGTTCTTTTCATCCCAGTGCTTCCTTTCTCTTTTGCTGCCTTCAAGTCAACAGAAAGTTGTCTTCTTTCTTTGCCTACGGAAATCTTCAGCAGGGTCTTAGGAGGCCCCTTAATAGTTGGTTGTCCTGGGTTCTTTCCAGCTCCTTTCAGACTCTAAGATTTCAAATCCTGCCTCCAGCTTCACCAGTTGTTGGTTCTGCATGTCAGTCTCCCCAGGTATATAGAACCAATTTTATATCTTTATTGTTTTTGTCATATTATTAAAAAATGTTCCTTGCAATTTTTTTTAAAAAGCTGTAATCCCACTACCCAAAGAAAATCACCATTATATTTTAGTGCTTTTTACAAAATTTTTCTCTGAGAGTAAAAAATATTTTTAAAACCAAGAATGGGGTCATATAGCTTTTGCAAGCTACTTTTTCTTTTACTTACTGAAACTTCATGCCTGCATTTAGCATTAAAAATATTCATGTGTCCCTCACAGCCTGAGTATGCCTTCTTCTCTATAGCTTTAGCTTTCCTACAACCCCAATTAACATTTAATCACACTCAGTCTTGCCCATCTGAAATCTTCATCCAAACATTGGAATTTCATGGCAAGGTCTGCCTACTACAAGCCTGGGCCAGGCAAACATTCCTATAGAGACACAAAACTTTTATTTCCCAGATATGACAGCTGAGAAAGTTAGTTCCTTGGAACTCAGTGGGCTACTAGAGTGTACCTAAAACAGATATGAACTCCTTAATCATTTTCCCTCTCCATTTCATCTTTAATTTCAAAGGTAATAGGAAAGCATTTTGTAATCTATTAAGTACCAAATAAATTTAAGGAATTAGTATTGATACTAGCTATAACTTTTTTTGTTCATTTTTGCACATTTATTGGCAAGTTTAATCTGTTGTGTAACCATACTCTTAAATTTACATGCTTCTGAACAACCACCTGGAGGTGTTGTTGAAATACAGATGGCCAGGCCCCACCCCTGATTCTAGAGCAGAGCTGATAATTTACATGTCTAAGTTCCCAGATGACACTGCTGCTGCTGGTCCAGGGACCACCCTTTAAGCACATTGTTATCAAAAGTGGTAGGACTATATATTTGGATCTTCCCTGATTAATACTCATAAATTTAACAACTCATTCATTCATTCAACACACATTGATTGAACTTCTACTCCAGGCCAAGCACTTTGCTAGATAGTGGGAATAGAAAGATGGATAAGACACAGTGCTCGAAGGAGTTCATGGATTTTTGAGAAACACAGGCAATTAAATCAATATTTACATTACAATGTGGCAAATGCATGATAAAGATATGGCCAGGGTGCTCTGGGAGACTCAGGAAGGGCATCAGAGAAGGTTTTATGGAGGAAGTTTTTTGATTGGACAGTAGGCGAGGAGGTTAGAGGGGTTAGTAGGGGCTGGAGCCAGATAAAGTCTTATGTAGTAAGCTGAGTAGCTTGACCTTTTCCCTGAAGGCTGTAGGAGGTCATGGAAGGTGATTTTACAAAGGTAGGACAGTAGTGCACTGAGAAAAAGTAGGGGATTCGGCATCCAGGCCCAGGTTCAAATATTGGCTGTGCTGCTTGTATAACCTTGAGCAAGTTACTTAACCTTCTCTGAGCCTCCCTTTTCTTATGTGTAAAGAGAAAAATAACATCTAACTTGTTTAGGTGTTGCAAAGATTAGGAGAAAATACCTAAATGCCTGGCGTTTGGTAGCTGTTTAATGAATGATGATTATGATCAAGTTTGAACTCTAGAAAGCTGGAAGAAATGCTTATCAGATTATTTCAGATTGAATCTACCAGGCTAGTTCAAACATCAATGCTATATTTGATGTGGTGGCAAATATAATAATGAATCATTGTTACAGACTATATGGCAGGCATTGTGCAAGGTGATTTACACACGTAATTTCATTGTATTCTTATAATAACCTTAACTGTTAAGTGCTATTATTATTATTCCCAATTTTCAATAATGCGATTAAGGCTCAGAGAAATTAAGTAACTTTTATAAAGTAGCACGGCTTGTCAATGGCAGAGCTTGAATTCAAACTCAGGTCAGTCTGACTCCAGAGCCTATGCTATTTTAACCACCTTGTTTCACAGAATTAGTTCTGTTTCTTCGGAGTATGGAACAGTGAATGGATAGTGAGACAGTGTTAAATAATTTGAATTTCATTCTCCTGTTTCTCTAACTTTGGGCAAGTCTAGTTGTTCCTAGCGATTTCATATTTGCTTTGAAAACATGCCTCCGTGACTTGCCAGGAGCCATTGACCTTGGGTCTGTGGCACATACTGCTGATGCTGAGGCTGTCACAATTACCTTCAAAAAAATGCCCTGAAACGTTTACAACAGGGAACCTCCTTCTCTTGCTACTGGGACCATATTCAACTCCATGGGAAGAGGCAGGGGATAAACTTATTATTTTTAATACTGTTTTATAGATAGCAGTTATAGTTTATTAGGCATTTGCTATGTGCCAGAAATTTTGTAGAACACTTCGATCCTCACAGTACTCATAGTAAGTACCATTGTCTTTATCTCTAGTTTAGAGATGAGGAAACTGAGACTTGGGGTAGTTAAGTAACTTACCTAAGATCACATAGTTAACAGAAGCAGATTCAAACAGAAAACTGGTACATTCATTTTTACAAATCTTACGTTTAAATTTTTTATTTTTTGGCTTTGCCTCTGTAACACTTCCAAAAACAAACGTAATTCTTTTGAATGCTTCTGCTGCTTATATGACTTAGTTACAACACAATAGTTCAAACACGGTTTTTAATGATATTTATTCAAATAATGCCTGTTTTTTCAAAATTATTTCATATCATAAGAAGTCATTCTTTGACTATTATCAAAAAGACAAGAAATAAGTGTTAGTGAGGATGTGGAGAAAAGGAAACCTTTGAGCACTGTTGGTGGGAATGTAAATTGGCACAGCCACTGTAGAAAACAGTATGAAGGTTCCTCAAGAATTTAAAAGTGGAGCTACCATCTGACCCAGCAATCTCTCTTCTGGGTTTATATCCAAAGGAAATGAAATCACTATCTTGAAGAGATATCTGCACTCTGCATCTTCATTGCAGCATTATTCACAATAACCAAGACATGAAAACTACCTATGTATTGACAGATGCATGGATAAAGAAGATATGGTATATATATGCATATATATGTATACCATTCATTTATGCATTTACTTATTCAAATTAATTTTTTTAATTGTGGTAAAATATGCATAACTTACGATTTACCATTTTAACGAATTTTAAATGTATAGTTCAGCACATTAAGTACATTGAGATTTTTGTGCAAATATCACCATAATTTATCCACGGAACATTTTTTCATCTTGCAAAACCAAAGCTCTGCACCTCGCCCCTTCTCCCTCAGCCCCTGGAAACTACCATTTAACTTTCTCTATAAATTTGACTAATCTAAGTACCTCATAGGAGTGGAATCACGGTGATTTTCATTTTTTTCTGTCTGGCTTATTTCACTTAGCACAATTATCTCGAAGTCCATCCATGTTGTCACAAAGGCAGTATTTCATCTCTTCTTATGGCAGAGTAATAGTCCATTGTATATATGTACCACAGCTTCTTTATGCAATCATCTATCATAGGACACTTCGGTTGCTTCCATGTCCTGGCTACTGTGAATAAAGCTGCTATGAACATCAATGTGCAAATATCTTTTTCGGATATGAGTAAATACCCAGTAGAGAGATTGCTGGATCATATGGTAGATCAATTCTTAGTTTTTTGAGGAAGCTCCATACTGTTTTCCATATATTTTCCATAGTGGCTGTACCAATTTGCAGTCCCATCAGCAGTGTTTAAGGATTCCTTTTTCTCCGCATCCTCTCCAACATTTGTTATTACTTTATACATTAATATTATTGATCCATAAGAAAGAAAGTGAAATTCTGACCTACTGGGGCCTCCATATATTCTCAAGAATTCCCCCAGCGGGTAACCAAAACTAAGGCTAGAAAGAAATTGCATTAAAATTGAATTCTCAGTCATTTAAAAAGACTGATGTCTGAATGCTTTAAAAGTCTGATATATAAATGTGAAAAATTGTGTGAAAAAGTAATGTAAAGGCTGATAATATTGTTTGCTAAAATAAATCATTATGCGTCTCATATTTATGGCAATGTATAAATATATATATTTTTTGATTTGGAGCAGCTAGCTGAATATGCAGAGTTCTGGCACTGGATGTCAGCAAAATATTAAATTTGAATCACCCACACTTTTTCTTTATTTTCAATGTTTTTATAGCAATCAAAATAAAATACATTTCCTGGATTTAAAAAAAGAATATACAACACACATTTTTGCTATGACAATGTCAACGGGAGAAAGGCTGAGTTGCTGCTCCTCAAAGTGGGCACCTTAAGGAGATCGCCGTGGCTCAAGGAATTAAGTCTTAGTTTGACCTTCATCTTTGAATGATCTGGAATTCAATTTTTTTGTCACCTGGAAAGCTGAGGGATTAGAAGTTTGGAGGTGAGGGTGAAAGGGTTAACCAGTTCCTAAAAGTCTAAACTATAAATTATTTTACACAGAGAAGTTTAATTTTCAAGCTGACCACATCACTTTTGTTAATCAGCTCAGTGAATGCTCTTCCTACATGGACAAGATAAAAAAAATTAACTTAAAGGATCACTTTGAGATCCAAGGGACTTGGCTGATCCTAATAGCATCTCAAACTTACTATTTTCGATATTTAGCATATCATTGTTTTTTTTTTTTTTTAATCTCCAGAACTTTACCCCTTTCTTTTGCTTTCTATCAAGTAAATGGTACTACCATCCACCAGTTACAGAAAATAAGACTTTGGGTATTATCTTCAATTCTTCCTTCATCCTAGGTTCACACAATCAAACAACTACTAAGTCCTGCCAATTCTACCTCCTTAGTGTTTCTTAAACCTGTCCAGTCCTACGTTTGCTCAAGTGCATAGAGATATTTGAGAAACATTTGTGTAACATCTCTTTTCTAAACTTTTTAGCCTCCTAAATGGTCCGTAGGTCTTGAATCATTCCTTCAAACTTCCACCAGTGTCATGAAGCAAGTCTGTTTGAAGCAAGTCTGACTACATCTTTCTGCTGATTTCAGCAACTCCCTATCAAGATAAAGAGCAAACTCTTATGCACAGAATATAAGGTATTCTGTAATCTTATCCCTGCTTACCTTCCAAGTACATCTCCCACCTTCCACACCCTTTATGTTCAAGTATATCTAAACTCATCATGGTTTTAGTAAATTTGCACCTAGTCTCATGACTTTAAACACCATCTTATACTGCAGACTCCCAGATTTACATGTCTAGTCCAGACCATTCCCCTCAGCTATAGATTCATTCTTAGTTTATAGTTCTATATGTATGTATTCAAACATCTCAGATTTAACATGTCCAACACTGAACCTCAATATCCACTTCTCCTCAAAAGAAATAGAAGAGGAATAAGGAGGATGGGGAGGAGGAGGAGGAGGAGGAGGAGGAGAAGCAGCAGCAGTTCATGCTCCTCTTGCAGGCCTAAAAATCTCAGTAAATGGCAATTCCAGCTGCTCAGGTCAAGCCTTGCAGTCGTCCTTGAGTCTTCTATTTCTTTCATAGTGTATCAGATCCATGTGGAGAAACTGAAGGTCTTACTTTCATAATTCATTTTTGCCTTGGGTTTGAACTGTGTGAGTCCACTTATATATAATTTTTTTTTTCAATAAATACCTGTACTGTTTTCAAACTGTGTTTTGGATTCCGAAGATGCAGAGAGCTGACTGTATTCATTAATCTACTCCATTTTACAGGGGACTTGAACATGTATGGATTTGGATATCCAAGGAAGGGTTCTGAAACCAATCCCCCATAGTTACCAAGGGACAATTTTAGGCGAGGCAACCCTTGGTTGACCTCACAGATTGCAAGGACCTTGTCAGCTTACAATCCCTTATTTATTTTATTTTATTTTTTACGCCTACAGCACCTGGTCTTCCTCGATGGTCTCTCATCCAAGTACTAAACAGGCCCAATGCTGCTTAGCTTCCGAGATCAGATAGGATTGGGCTTGTTCAGGGTGGCATGGCCATAGACTCTGCTTTCAACTGTATGGGAGTTGGCACCCCCTAACCCTTGTATTTTTCAAGGATCAACAGTATATCCAAATTTTGATCACTTCTTACCACCTCCACTGCAATGAATCTTGGTCCAAACAACCTTTTTCACTTTTCTGGATTATTGCTATAATCTCCTAACTGTTCTTGCTGCTGTTGCACTTACTCGCTGCACTTACTCCTGATTCAGTGTCTTTTCAATACAGTGGCTAAAGTAATACTGTTACAGCCACAAAACCCTCCAGTGGTTTCCCACCTCACTCAGAGTAAATTCAGTCCTTATGATTGTCTCCCTACATGATAATAGGTACACTCTGGCACCAGCATTTGCACTTGCTGTGCCATCTGTCTGAAAAGTTATTTCCCCAGATGCACACAGATCCCTTCCTTTCTTTAGGTCTTTTACTCAAAAGCTGCTTCTGCAGTGAAGCTACTCTTATAAAATTACAACCCCCAATACAATGTCTTTGATCCTTCTTATCTGTTTCATTTTTTTTTTTTTCGTTAATAGCACTTAGCTTCTTCTAATATACGATATGCTTTAACTGGGCATTTTATTTAATATATTTCCTCTATGAGGTTGCAAGCTCCATGAGGATAGATTTTTGTTAGTTTAGTTCACTGCATATCCCAGTGCCTAGAACAGTGCCTGCAACAGTGTTAAATAGTGATGAATTGATTAAACTGCTTATGGTCTACTTCACATATGATTTTTTTCCCCCATGTACCTCTCTTTATGTTATTACCTCTGCCCAGAAGGCTTTTTCTTCTCTTCATTTTTTCCTATGGACTTCTTGTTAACATTATTTAAAGAAAAACAGATTTATTGAGATATCATTCACATACTATATAGTTCATCCATTTAAAATGTATGATTCAATGGTATTTACTATATTCACAAAGTTGTACAACCATCACTATTGTCAATTTTAGAACATTTTCATCACCTCAGAAAGAAACCCGTTAGTGTCTTTCTAACTATGAAGGGATGCCCCGCTGTCCCTTCATTTCCCTCAACCCTAAGTTACCGCTAACCTGCTTCATGTCTCTGTAGATTTGCTTATTCTTGGCATTTTATACAAATAGAATCATATAATATGAGGTCTTTTATGATTGGCTTCTTTCACTTAGCATAATGTTTTCAAGGCTCATTCATCCAGTAGCATGTATCAGTACTTCTTTCCTTTTCATGGCCAAATAATATTCTGTTATATTGATATATCAAATTTTGTTTATCCATTGATAAGTTACTGAACATTTGGATTATTTCTACCTTTTCAATATTATGAATAGTGCTGCTATACACACTGGTGTTCACATTTTTGTGTGGACATATGTTTTTACTTCTCTTGAATATATACGTAGGAACAGAATTGCTGTGTCATATGGTCACTCTAAGTTAAACTATTTAAGAAACTACTAGACTATTTTCCAAGTGGCTGCACCATTTTACATTCCCATCAGTAGTGTATAAGGGTCCTAGTTTCTCCCTATCCTCTCTAACATTTGTTATTGTCTGACTTTTTTATTCTAGCCATCCTAGTAGGTGTGACATGGTATCTTGTTGTCATTTTGATTTGCATTTCCCTGATAACTAATGATATTGAGCATCTTTCTATGAGCTTAGTGGTCATTTGCATATCTTCTTTGGGCAAATATCTATTGAGATCCTTTTTCTATTTTCAAATTGGATTATTGGTCCATTTATTATTGAGTTGTTAAGAGTTCTTTATATATTCTAGATACAATTTCTTAACACATGATTTGCAAATATGATCTCTCATTCTACAGGTTGTCTTTCTACATTCTTGATAGGGTCTTTTGAAGCACAAAAGTTTTTAATTTTGATTAAGTTTAATTTATCTATTTTTTCTTTGGTTGCTTGTGCTTTTGATGTCATACCTAAGAATGGTTTGCCAAATCCAAAGTCATGAAGATTTATCTAGTTTTCTTCTAAGAGTTTTATACTTTTACCTCTTCCAAATAGATCTTTGATCTATTTTGAGTAAATTTTTATATGGTGTGAATCAAAGGTCCAATTTCTTTCTTTCTTTCTTTTTTTTTTTTTTGCATGTGGCTAACTAGTTATTCCAGCATCATTTGTTGAAAAGATCCTAATGGTCTGTTTGCTGCAAAAGATATGATATATTTCGTAGTCCCATGGTTCTCAAAGTGGAGTCCCCATAGTAGTAGCATTATTTGTTAGAAATGCAAAGTTGCAGTTCCCACCACAGACTTACTGAATCAGAAACTCAGGAATTAGACCCAGAAATCTGTTTTAATAAGCCCACCAAGGGATTCTGATACAAGGTGAAGTTTAAAAACCATGACAAGTCAAATCAACTGATGAAACACATACACTTAATGAGCATTTGTTGTATGGATTATCTCCATTTTCCCCTTACACTTGGCCAGACTATCAATTCCTAATGATTCTTCCTCTTGAACATTTCCTGCATTCATTTACCACCACTCCTTCTCAGTTTCACCATCTTAGTTAAGGTTTTCATCACCTCACACTACAAGAGCCTCCTTATTCTCTTTTCCATCTCTAACATTGTTCCTTCCAGGTCAACTCTGATTCTTAGATTATTGTTATGAAAAACCACTCTGTAAATGTCAGTCAGTGCCCTACTCAAATATAAGGGATAATGGCCCCCAAGATGAAGCACTCATTCTTCAATTGGTCATTCAAGGATTTCCTTAATTTGGTTTCAAACTGACTTTAAAATGTTTTTAATTTATGAATCCTAAACAAAAACACCCCATGTATCTAAATCATTCCTTACATATACCATGAGAATTTGTGCCCCTGTACTTTTCCTTTTCCCAATTCCTCCTACACTGTATTTACCACCTCTCCCTTTTGCCCCCTATGTATCCCCCTAGTTTTTAGCTTAAATGATTTCTCTTTTAGGATGCCTTCCTGGATGTTTCAGAAAGGTAAGGTTTCCTACCTCTATGGTCTCATAGAACATTGTATTTATACACTATATTTTAATTGTGTGTTTGTCTGTCTCCTCCACTAATGTGCAAAGTCTCTGATATCAGGAACCTTGTTCATTAACTTAATAAATATTTATTGAAAATTGCTATGTGCTGGGCCTATAAACCTAGCACCTAGGAGGTATTCAATAAAATTTTTAATGGATAAAAATGAGGTTCATCTCTTTTTCATGCTTGCCCCTCCAGCCACATATTGCTCTGTAAACCATGAGTTGGCGGGGGGGG
>NW_006442490.1:2403523-2413386 GCF_000325575.1 Pteropus alecto | reverse complement strand
ATAGTGTAAAAAATACAAGACAGTCAGTCAAGCTTGCAGAGTAGGTAAATGCTATGCTTGCCTCCTCACATAACCACATTAAAATTACAACTAAATTATAGAGCAATCAACTTGCGAAACCTAGTTGAACAGAACTCCTATAACTAAGGATATAAAGAAGAAGCCACCTCAAGACTAGTAGGAGGGACAGAGATGCAAAACAAGCTAGCCCCACACCCACATGTCAGGGTAGAGAATCAGAAGGGATATCTCAGCTTCAGAGGTCCCCCCTGAAAAGTGAGGGGTCTCAGCCCCACACTGGAGTCCCCAGTCTGAAGCACCAGTGTCAGAAAGAGGAGCCCCCACAACATCTGGCTGTGAAAATCAGTGTGGATTCCATTCATCCCAATGAGACAGAAGATGGCTAGAAACCCATGTATCCACTTAAAAGCCCTGTGCACAGACTCACTCACTAGCAGGCACTCACCCTGGGTTCCACTGGAGAGAGAGCACTTGGGAGGTGCCAGAGACATACATGGGGAGTCTGAGTTGTATGGCTTCAGGGTGAGGGCTGGAGGGAAAGCTGCCACTGTCCCTGTGTTGAGCCCTCCTCTCATGTAGCCTGTGGGTGGGTTGATCTTCTTTTCTGTGTTGATCCTTCCCTCCATATGGCCAAGTCTAAAATTTTACTGGCCTGCGGAGCTCTGCTCACTCTACCCTGGTGAATCCCAGGCACTCTGCACTATCTAAATTGTGCACCACAAAAGACTTTTTCACAGCTGACAGGCAGCTATTGGTGGCCTGCACTGCAGTCTTTCTTGGACAACTCTTGGGGGTCCACAGGACCCAGGCAGGCAGTGGTTAACCTTGGTGTGCTCTGAGACTTTCATAGAATGGCACCCCATCTGAATATGCTTTAACCCAGGGAACACTATTCACCCCACAGTGGTGACTTCCTAAGACATCACTCCACCTAACTCACATGCTGCCAGAAGCTGTTTCAATGGCCTGTGGTCAGCTGGCATTGGCCTGTGATGCAGTCTTTCTGGGACAGCTTTTTGGATCTGCAGAGCCTAGGCAGATGGCTCCGAGCCTCAGTGTGCTCTGAGACTTTTGTGTAATGGCTGCAGTGTCAGACCGGTATCAAACCTAAATCTGCAATAACCCATTGAACACCACTCGCCCCACGTTGGTGACTCACTAAGACCCCATCCCACCCAAATTCCATACCACCCAAGGCTCTTTCAATAGCTGAGTCTTATGGACAGCTGACAGGCAGCAGTAGGTCTCAACATTCCCTAGTACTGAGTGGCCCCAGGCCTTTTGCTGAGCAGCCCCAGGCCCAGTACTGGCAGTGGCCAGCCTGTTTGCAGCATGGCCTGTCCCATGCACCGCCAGGTCGAGCACAGGCAGCAACCAACTATAAATTGCTTTGTGGCTCCTACAAAGTAGGCCTGGACAATCAGAAGCAACAGTTGACCTTGGTCTACAAAGGAGATCCTCCCAGGAGGCCTCAGGATTAGAACTTTTGGTGGCTGGTTTCAAACCACAACGGAAAACCACTCAATTGGCCCAACAAGTGGAACACTCAAGGGGTGGTCACAGCAGGCACCAGAGCCCACTGGAGAGAATCCTGCTCTGTAGGGTCAGGGTCCACACAGCAACTTGTTTGCTACAGTATGGCCAAACGATACAGCTAGTCATCTTGAGGGTCATCCCAGCCATGGACTGGCCAACAGCAAATGAGGTTCAACTACAATAGGAAAACACACAAAACCCACACAATGGACACTCCTGGAGCACCTGGCTCAGGTGATCATAGATTGCGCAACCGGACTCAATGGGACACCTGCTATATAAGGCCACCCTGCCAAGAATGGGAGACATAGTAGATCTACCTAATATATAGAAACAAATGCAGAGTGGCAGCCAAAATGGGGGACATAAATAAAATAAAAACCGTGTCCCAAATGAAAGAACAGGAGAAAACTCCAGAAAAAGAACCAAATGAAATGGAGGAAAACAATCTACCACATATAGAGTTTAAAACACTAGGTATAAGAATGCTTAAGGAACTTAGTGAGAATTTCAACAAAGTGATAGTAAGCATAAAAAAGAACACAAATACCATAAAAAAATAACCAGTCAAAAAGAAAGCATATAATAATTAAATTGAAGAATATACTAGAAGGAATCTACAGCAGATTAGATGAATCAAAGGATAGAATCAGCAATTTAGAAGAAATCAGAACAGCAAAAGAAAAAAGAAAGAGAGGAGAAAAAAATGGCGTACATTATAGAGGCTTTGTTCATCCCTCTGGCGACCAAATTAAACTTGTCACAGAAACAAGGAGCAAACAGCAAGAAAAATTGCCTGGGATCTAGATGAACAAGCCACACGACTAGGGAGAGAACTAAGAGGTGGCCCAGTCCTCAGCGGCTGAGTGAGACAGAGACTACAGCAGCCAACATCTGCAGACCTCTTAAAGGGGCCGTGTCTGCAAGTGAACATTCGCTGTGACAGTCCTGTTCACTCTGAGCACCAGTGCCCATTCAGCTGTGCAGGAGGGCACCAGGGACTTATAGGGGGACACTGAGTCATCAGAGTAAGGGCTTAGACGAGATTCACTCTGTACAGAAGTGCCAGGGGTATCCATTGTTCCCCTGTTGAGCCTTCCCACCTCCCAGTGCATGGACTCAGAGCAGCCACAGCAGAGAAATCATCAAACTGGATGACAGAGGTCGCTCCACCCAGAGGATTCCCTGAAACTCTGCCTCCCCAATTCACACCCCACCAAAGCCACATCCAAGTGTGTCTGTCCTCCCTTAGTAAGGTGCCTCTTGCTGAGCAGCAACTAGACTCACACTGGAGGCAGCTAGCCTTGGTTTCTGGTGTGGCCTTTTGAGAAAACTATAAGCACAGCATCTGTGGATTACTTGCTGAATCTTAACAAGTGGCCCAGGAGGGGCACAGGCTGGGGCTAAATATGACCTGCAGCTGAACCCCTCTCAGGACTGGGCCTCAGAAACCTACTTCACAAAGCTGCACTAATAAGACCAGGTGACTTAGGAGCTTTGCTTACTACGTAGAAACAGACACAGAAAGGCAACCAAAATGAGAAGACAAAGAAGCAGAAAATTGTATGAGAGAATAGAACAGAGATCCAGAAATAATAGAGTCAAGCAATCTAACAGATGTGGAGTTCAAAACACTGGTTATAAAGATGCTCACTGAACGTAGTGGAAGTGTAGATGAATTCAGTGAGAACTTTAACAAAGAGATAAAAAAAAAACAAAACATAAAAATAGAAATGGAAATTATAAAAGGGAACCAATCAGAAATGAAGAACATATTATCTGAGATGAGAAGTATATTAAATGGAATAAAAAGAGTGAATAGAGAATCAAATGACCTATATAGAGGATGGAAAAGCCAAAGACACTCAAGCAGAATGGCAAGAAGAAAAGGTAGCCAAGACTGTAATAGTAATTTAAGGAGCCTAAGGGATGCTATTAAATGTAAAAATATCTGTGTCATAGGGGGTTCCAGAAAAAAACAAAACAACAACAAAAACCCCAAGAAGTCAAAAAGCTATTTGAAGAAATAATGGTGGAATTTTTCCCTAACCTGGAGAAGGAAATAGACATAAAACCCCAGGAAGCACAGAGAGTTCCAAAAACCAGGAACCCAATGAAGCCCACACCAAGACACATCATCATTAAAATGCCAACAGTTAAATACAAAGAGAGAATCTTAAAAGCAGCAAGAGAAAA
The DNA here is from genome assembly GCF_000325575.1 of Pteropus alecto. Taxonomy (NCBI): domain Eukaryota; kingdom Metazoa; phylum Chordata; class Mammalia; order Chiroptera; family Pteropodidae; genus Pteropus; species Pteropus alecto. Next base: position 2,409,633 of record NW_006442490.1, on the reverse strand, counting down.
GTAGTTAGTTACCTACAAGGGAGCACTCATAAGACCGGCAGCTGATTTCTCAAAAGAAACTATGCAGAACAGAAGGGCTTGCCATAAAATATTCAAAGTGTTGAAAACCCAGGATCTACAACCAAGAATACTTTACCCAGCAAAGCTATAATTTCAAGTCGAAGGACAGATACAATGCTTCCCAGACAAAAATAAGCTAAAAGAATTCATCAACACCAAGCCAATATTATAGGAAATGTTGAAGGGACTTAAGAAGAAAAATCATGTATCAAAAACATGAGTAAAGAATGGTAATAACTACATTCCTATCAACAAGCACCTCAATTGGAAAAGAGTTAAGTGCTCCAACCAAAAGATAGAATTGCTGAATGGATAAGAAAACAAGACCCCTATGTATGCTGCCTACAAGAGACTCACTTCAGATTAAAAGACATACATAGGCTAAAAGGAAGGGGATGGAAAAAGATATTGCCTTGATGGACCTAGAAGGTATTGTGCTGAATAAAATGGGTCAGATAGAGAATGACAAATATCACATGATTTCACATACATGTGGAATCTAAGAACAAAATGAACAATAACAGCAACAAAAGTATAAATAAACTCCTAGATACAGAGAGTATTTTGAGGACTACTGGATGGGAGGGAGGTTGTGGGGGGGGGGGCAAAAAAAGGTAAAGGGATTAAGAGTACAAATGGATAGTTACAGAACGGACATGGAGATGTAGGGTGTAGCATGGGGAAGATGGTTAATAATGTAATAAATACATAAGGGGGAAGAAGGATACTAGATTTAGTGGGGTAATCATTTTATGAGTTATGTGGATCTCTGATCACTATGCTATACAACTGAAACTGGTATATTATTGTATGCCAACTATAATTGAAAAAAATCATTGGATTGTACAATGTAAATACAAGCAACTAATTGTCTATTGCATTTCGTTAAAGACGAGGAAAAATAATATATGTATATATTTCAAAAAAAGATAAACGAAAAAAATAAGGATAGTTTAAGAGACCTCTGGCAAAACATCAAGCATAACAACATTCACATCACTGGGGTACCAGAAAGAAAAGAGAGAACAAGGGATTGAGAAACTATTTGAAGAAATAATAATGAAAAAAACTTTCCTAACCTGTAAAAGGAAATAGACATTCAAATCCAGGAAGCACAGAGTCACAAACAAGATAAACCTAAACAAGTTAATACCAATACACATCATAATTAAAATTCCAAAGGTTAAAGACAGAGAGAAACTTAAAAACAGCAAGAGGAAGGCAGTTACCTATAATGGAGCATCCATAAGACTGTCAGCTGAGTTCTCAACAGAACCTTTGCAATCTAGAGGGGATTGGCAGGAAATATTCGAAATGATGAAAAGCAAGGAACTACAGATAAGACTACTCTATTCAGAAAGGCTATCATTTTTAATTGAAGGGGATATAAAGAACATCCCAGACAAGAAAAAGCTAAAAGAATTTATTACCAACAAACCAGTATTACAAGAAATGTTAAAAGAACATTTTTAAGAAGAAGAAGGGGACTGGGGGGAGGGAGCATAAATATGGATAATAAAATGGCAACAACTATGTACCTATCAATTATCATTTTAACTGTAAATGGATTAAATGCTCCAATCAAAAGACATAGGCTAGCAGAATGGGTAAGAAAACAAGACCCATACACATGCTGTCCACAAGAGATCTACTTCAGATTGAAAGGCATATACAAACTGAAAGTAAAGGGATGGAAAAAGATATTTCATGAAAATGGAAATAAAAAAAAAATCTGGGGTAGCAATACTTATACAGACAAAATAAACTTTAAAACAAAGATGATAATAAGAGACAAAGAAAGACATTTCATAATGATTAAGGGATCAATCCAATAAGAGGACGTAACCCTTGTAAGCATTTATGCACCCAACATAGAAACACCTAGATACATAAAGCACGTATCAACCAACCAAAAGGGAGAGATTGACAGTAATACAGTCAAAGCAGGGAACTTTAGCACCCTATTGATAGCAATGGATTGATCTTCCAGACAGAAAATCAACAAGAAAACAGTAGATTTAAATGATACATTAGATCAGATGGATTTAATTGATATTTTTAGAGAATTTCACCCCAAAACAGCAGAATATACAATCTTTTCAAGTGAATGTGGAATATTTTCCAAGATAAACCACATATAAGGCCACAAACCAAGTCTCAATAAATTTAAAAAGATTAAAATCATACACAGCATCTTCTCTGACCACAATGGTATGAAACCAGAAATAATTGCACACACACACACACACACACACAATCCTGAAAAACAAGTAAGCACATGGAAGCTAAATAACATGCTACTTAACAATGAATGGGTTAACAATGAGCTCAAGGAAGAAATCAAGATACTCTGAGATAAATGGAAATGAAAACACAGCAACCCCAAATCTATGGGACACAGCAAAAGGAGTCCTAAGAAGGAATTCATAGCAATACAGGTCTACCTCAAGAAACAAGAAAAATCTAAAATAAACAATCTAACCTTATTCCTAAAGAAACTGAAAAAAAAAAAAAACCAGCCAACAAATCCCAAAGGGAATAGCAGGAAGGAAATAATAAAGATCAAAGAGGAAATAAACAAAATACTGTCCAAGAAAACAGTACAAAAGATCAATGAAACCAAGAGCTAGTTCTCGGAAAGAATAAATAAAATTCATAAACCTTTAAGTAGACTCATCAAGAAAAAAAAGAGAGGACCTAAATAAATAAAATCAGTAATGAAAAGAAAATAGTGAAAATGACTCCACAGAGTACAAAGGGTTATAAGAAAATACTATGAACAATTATACACCAACACATTGAACAATCTGGAATAAATGGATAAATTCCTAGAAGCATACAATCTTCCAAGACAGAATCAAGAAGAAACAGAAAATCTGAATAGACTAATTACTACTAATGAAATTGAAATGGTAATTAACACCCCCCCCCAACACACACACACACACAAACAAAAGTCCGGGACCAGATAGCTTCACAGGTGAATTTTACCAAACATTCAAAGAAGAATTAATACCTATCCTTTCAAACTATTTCAAAAAATTCAAAAATATATAAGGCCCCCAACCTCATTTTACAAGGCCACCATTACTTGATTCCAAAGACAGACAAAGACATCACAAAAAAAATGATAAGGCAATATCTTTGATGAACAGAGATACAAAATTCTCAACAAAATATTAGTAAACTGAATTCAGCAACACAGTAAAAAAATTATACACCTTGATCAAGTAGGATTAATTCTTGGGATGCAAGTTTGTTTCAATATCCACAAATTAGTTAACGTAATGTACCACATCAGCAAAATGAAGAATAAAAATCATATGATCATGTCAACAGATGCAGAAAAACTGTTTTACAAAATCCAGCATTCACTTATGATAAAAGCTCTCAGCAAAGTGGGAATAGAGGGAACATACTTCGACATAATAAAGGCCATATATGACAAACCTACAGGTAACATCATACTCAATGGTGAAAAGCTAAAAGCATTTTTCTTAAGATCAGGAACAAGACAAAGATATCCACTTTCACCATTTCTATTCAACATAGTATTGTAAGTCCTAGCCTCAGCAATCAGAGAAGTAAAAAAAGGCATCTGAATTAGAAAAGGAAAGGTAAAATTGTCATTATTTGCAGATGGCATGATATTATATATGAAGAGCCTTAAAGTTTCCACCAAAAACTTTTATAACTGATAAACTAATTCAGTAAAGTGGCAGGATACAAAATTAGTAGCATTTCTATATACCGATTATCAGAAAAAGAAGTTAAGAAAACAATCTTATTTATAATTGCATTAAAAAAATACTTAGGAATAAATTTAACCAAAGAGATAAGACTTGTATTCGGAAAATTATAAGAAATTGAAGAAAAAAATTGAAGAAGATACAAATAAATGGAAGAATATACCATGATCATGGATAGGAAGAATTAACATCATTAAAATGTCCACACTACCCAAAGCAATCTATAGATTCAATGAAATCTCTATCAAAATACCAATGGCATTTTTCACAGAATTAGAACAAATAATATTAAAATTTATATGGAACCATAAAAGATCTCAAATAGCCACAGCAATTTCAAGACAGAAGAACAACATTGGAATTATTATAATACCTGATATCAAACTATACTACAAGGCTACAGTAATCAAAACAGCATGATACTGGCATAAAAACCAACACATAAATTAATAGAACAGAATAGAAAACCCAAAAATAAACCCATGATTATTTGGCCAATTAATCTATGAAATATACAGTGGGGTAAAAACACTGTATTAAATAAATGGTGTTGGGAAAACTAGACAGATGCAGACAGATAAAAATGAAACTAGACCACCTTCTTATACCATATACAAGAATAAACTTAAAATGGATTCAAGACTTAAAGGTAACACCTGAAACCATAAAACTCTTAGAAGAAAACAGACAGTAAACTCTCTGACATTGCTCTTAGTAATATTTTTCCGATATGTCACCTCGGCAAGGGTGATAAATAAGGAAACATAAGAATAATGGGCATTATCAAAGGCAAGGAAAAGGAGCATGGACTAGAAAGCATTTTCAGACAAATAGGTGACGAGAATTTCCCAAATCTAAGGACTGAGCTGGAGTGTGAAATTTAAGAAGTAAGCAGAACATCCAATTATCTCGACCCAAAAAGCCCTTCACCAAGACACATTGTATTAAAATTATCAAAAATCAACGACAAAGACAAAATTCTCAGGGCAGTCAGGGAGAAGAAAATGGTAAATTATACAGCAAAACCCATTAGATTATTGTTGGACTTCTCAGCACAAACTTTACAAGCCAGAAAGGAGTGGAATCATATATTCAAACTGTTAAGTAAAAGAAACTACCAGCCTAGAACAATGTATCCAGCTAAGCTCACCTTTAGATATGAAGGAGAAATAAAGATCTTTCCAAACATACAAAAGTTGAGGGAATGCTCCACTATGAGGCCAGCATTACAGGAAATACGGAAAGGAGTCAGCTCACTGAAAACAAAATAAAAGAAACAATACACAATTAGGAGAAGGTGACTATCAGGAAAATAGAAGCAGAGGAATGCAACCCTTACTAAGAAAAGGGTATTATAAGCTTAAACGATAAGAAGAGAATTGCTAAAGCAAGATAGTAACAAACATTAAGCATAAATAGGGACAAATTGAGATAACAATGACTGAAAAGGGGAGAATTCAAAGATCCAAATTCGCAAAGGGGAATGAAGATAAGGCATGCGCAGAAGAAAATGGACAACTGTATATATGTAACTATCCTTTACATAGTCATAATGGCAACCACACACAAAAACTCAGAACTAAAGTATATAACATAAAACAAAGAGAACCAGAGGAAAAACCCACAAAAGCAAACCAAAATAAAGAAAGGAGAAACACAAGGACAATGAAGCAATGGAAACCCCAAGCTACCAGAAAGCAAAAGATAAAATGGTTACAAGACCTCATATTTCAATAATCACCCTAAATGTAAATGGACTGAAATCACCAATAAAAAGGCACAGAGTTGCAGAATGGATCAAAAAACAAAACCTAACCATATGCTGCCTTCAGGAGACACATCTCAGCTCCAAAGACAAATATCGACTCAAAGTGAAAGGGTAGAAAATGATATTTCAAGCAAATAGCATTCAGATGAAAGCAGGAGTAGTGGTACTAATATCGAATGAAATAGACTTCAAAATAAAAAAGGTAAAGAAAGATATTGAGGGACACTTCATAATGATAAATGGAATCATAAGACATAACACTTATTAATACCTATGCTCCCAATCAGAGATACCCGAAATATGTAAAGCAATCACCAACAGAACTAAACGGAGAAACAGACAAAAACACTATCGTAGTAGGGGACCTAAATACTCCACTGTTGGATATGGACAGTTCATCCAAACAGAAAATCAATAAGGAAATAACATTCTTAAATGACACATTAGACCAACTGGACATAACTGACATTTACAGAGCCTTCCATCCCAAAACAGCTGCTTATACATTCTTCTCTAGTGCGCATGGAACATTC
>NW_006442490.1:2396958-2403415 GCF_000325575.1 Pteropus alecto | reverse complement strand
TATTCATAGGATTGATAGCAACTCAAATTCTTACACATTGCTAATGGGAGTATAAAATTATCCTCCTGTCTATGGCCATGCTACTCTGAATAAGCCCAATCCTGTTTGATTTTGGAAGCTAAGCAGGGTTGGGCCTGGTTAGTACTTGGATGGGAGACCACCTAGGAAGACTAGGCGCTTCATCTTAAAAACAAAAAAAAAAAAAAACAAACAAACAAACAAAAATAAAACAAAACAAAACTAGAAAAAGAAGAATAAAAAATAAATTAAAAAAAAAGAAAAAGAAAAGAAAAATATAGATGATGGACTAGGTAGGGAATTTAGAAAAACAGGCGACTTTTTACCTGACAGAGAAGAATCTAATTCAACGTTACTGCTTTGGATACTATCAGAATTGAAGGTTTTCAAAGGCTCTGTTTTTGCTAAACCACAACATATTTCCATTTAAATGTCAAGGGATATGAAAAATGGTAGTTGATAGTTGTGTCATTTAGAAATGATATTTTTATGAATTAGAAAATGATCCCAAACAACTAATTAATTTGTACCTTAGTGTAACATTTTATTAAATATTAAAATTTGATTCTTCTGGTGAACGTTTGCTTAACATATAATCATATCATTTAAACAAACATTGTGGTTGAACGCAACCTTATATTTTAAGTGTTACTGGCAATTGGATGATTTTTACTTACACATTCCATATGGGCTGAATGTAAACTAATGGCATTATATGTTTATTTTTAGATATGCTTATATCGATGTAAATAAATATGTCATTAATATATGCTAACATTATTACTTAAATGAAGTAAAATCAGTGTATATTATTATGAATGATATGGTTTATTTTCTTAAGTATCCAAGACTGACTACTGCAGCTTTTACTAGAAATTCTGGTGATTTTCGCCTACACATCAAGAAAAGTACATAGATAGTACTATGTTAGGAAATGAGTGGCAGGGGATTGGACTGGGACCATTGTACCTGTCAGGGCCAGGGGTATTGCTGATCGAGAAGGTAAGGTTCGATGGTGAGAGGCCCAGTTGGAAGAATGCACAAGATACAGACATGGGAATGAAACAGCAGGCACCAACTTTATTGCGAGGAATGCGCTTCTATTGAGAAGTGCGGTTCTATTGAGGAGAGCAGTCTATTGCATGGGATGCACAGTCTTGCACACACTTCTTCTGCTCCCCTTTCTTGTACTCCCTTTCTGCTCTCCTCCTCTGCTCTCCCCTTCTGCTCTCCAGGGGACCACATATCTCCTCATATAGCAGAGTACAAAAGTGGTATTCAGCCACACATGCGTGATACAGTAAGCTGAAGTATGTTTACATATTTTCTAAATCTGGGGTCCTATTCCTAGCCGTGGGCCTGGATCACAGCCAGACCTTGGACCAGCCAGACCTTAGGCCAGTCAGGCCTTGGATCAGCCAGGCCTTGGATAACAGCCAGACCTTGGATCACAGCCAGACCTTGGGACAGCCAGGCCTGGCACCCACACTCCACTCCTACAGAGTCGTGGCACAGGATCTGGACAAGAGAGTGCTTCCTTGGGCCCATAATCCACTTTCCATTCTTGGAGTGGCTTAGCCCTGTAGGGCATCACCCCCGGGGTACTCTTTACTTTCCATCTCTCTGGATGCTGCTCAGCATACCAGGGACATTGTGACATGGCAACTTGTGCTTCTGCCTCCATCAATAATAGCCCCCATTTTTCACTATCTGTTCCATGGTACAAGCCATCTGTGTACCAGGCATCCTCAGAGATGGAAGTCCGACCCTCTACATAGGGACTCGGTATGTCTCCCATCTCAGCAGGCTCTGCCAGGAGATCTGCTTGGAACTGCACTCGTCCCAATAGGGGGTGCAGTTGACTGGACAGGGCTCTCACAGAGAACTGTGCCCGCTGCTCCAGGTACGCCCCCCATTTCCTCAGCGTGGGGTCTATGCAATTCCTGTACAAGGAGTCTTCCTTGAGGCCACAGTCATCCCTCCACGGGGTACAGGATTACGACCAGTGATGGCCTCTGACCCAGCAGGGCTGCATAAAGGCAGCCAGTTGCTTCTCTATCAAGGGAACATGTGCTCCCACTCTTATCAAAAAGCACTGTGTTTCTGCACTTTTTGTGCTACATCTTGTTTGTAGCCAGCCTTAAAGGCCTCTTCTATCTCAGAGGTCCAATCCCATTGGGCACTCCATCACACTAAACAGGGCAGGGATCAAAACCCCAGCAGTCCCAAATAGATTTGGAGCTGCTTCACAGACTCAGGTCGGGGATATGCTTTTATCTTATCAATCACTGCCTCTGACATTACTTTTGTTTTATCCAACCAGACATCTCCCAAGAATTTGACAGAGAATCCAGGTCCCTGGTCCTTGCCCTCATTGACTGCCCCACTCCAGTCGGTGAGAGCCCCTCGCAGGCTGGTCGCCACTGCTTCCAGTCCTGCAAGAGAATCAGAGGTTAGCATTCACACCATCAATGCAATGATACAAGTGCACTACAGGCGGTCATTTCCACATGGCTAAATTTTGAACCACGAGACCATGACACAGAGTAAGGCTAGAGAAAAAGGCATTTGTCAGTCTACCACATAATGGTATTGTCCAAATTCATGTGACAACTGGTCCATGATGTCCGAGATGTTCAGCACAGCAGCATGCATGGGGGCGCGTAACTTTATTCAGCTCCCGATAGTCAATCGTCATGTTCCCAGAGTCATCAGGCTTCTATACTGGCCATACAGGTCAATCGGCTCTCCCTTGGAAATAAAAGTGAATTACTGGTCAGGGTGCAGCTGATTCCACAGCACCAGTGGCGTTTCATTAGGTTATCGCTCAGTCTTTCTGCAGCAACCCCTGCCACAAGAATATCAAACCACATTTGCCTGCGGTTCACTCTCACAGCTGATAGGGCTGGGTGCTGTTCCGCTCTGCTTTTCAGCCGCGCCTCCATCCTTGCACTGGCCAGTCAGAGAGTGTGGTGGGCAGCAGGGTGTGCACTTGTGTGGAATGCTTCTTGCTTTTCACTTCTGCATCTCCCAGCCTAGCCATGGTGGATTTCACCTTGTGGATCTGCCTATCCACGTAAGGGCCAGCAGCGCTGCCATGGTGCAAAAGTACCAGCAGGGCCACAGTCAAAATCGAGCCCTTCATACGGGTTGTAAATAACTCTTCATCAGGGCTTGTATACTGGGCGCGAAACATTATCTGTTACATGCCCATTTCCCAAATTATCTGGACCACATCTAAGTACATGGTCCATCTGCTCACTGTCTCTGGCAGCTCTCCCAGGTTGGCCCACATTGTCTGTGCAGCGGATATGAGCCAATTAATCAGAGTGATTGCCTGAACCCCACGCACCTTACCTGTTTCGTCAGTTCCCAGAGTTCTGCGGGAGTGTGCTGGATCAAGGTGGTTTGCTTTTTAACCTGGGGGGCACCATCAGCTTGTCCCTCTGGAGAAAATGGCTGTTCCACTTCAACCTGCTGCCGTATCACCAGCCATGCCTGCTGTGGTGTCGCCATCAGGCTCCCAGACTGGGACGATGGCAGCGACCCATCAGGGTCCGGCAGCATACACTCTGCTGCCACCACCCACTTTTCCAGCGTTTCTTCCTGGCATTATAGCTGCTGCACCCGCTATGCCTGATTCCGAACCTCCAGGCTGGCCACCAGGAACATCCAGATTACCCGACCCACTGCCTCCTGGTGCTCAGTTGGGACATTCGGCTCCAACATCTCCAGGGCTTTCCAGATGTCCTCCAGACGTGGCTTAACTCCATCCCCAATCCTCTACAGGCTTCTCCATAGCCAGATACACGGCCACAGGGTACCACTGGGAGGCAGGGGGCCCCACGTCCTCCATCCAGGTTTCTTCCACCAGAGAACCATCTGGAGCGCTGGAGGCCATACACACCTCATCCTGCAGACTGTGCAAATTGTCAGCGCCAAGCTGTTCATGTGGGCTACGCCAATTGTCAGCAGGATGCTGATCCTGTTCCTGAAGCCATTTGTCAGAGCCGAGTGGATCGATCCTGCTGACTATGTCAATTGTCAGGGCCAGGGGTATTGCTGATCGAGAAGGAAAGGTTCGATGGTGAGAGGCCCAGTTGGGAGAATGCACAAAAGGCAGACATGAGAATGAAATGGCAGGTAACAACTTTATTGTGTGGAGTGCACTACTGTTGGGTAGTGCAGTTATATTGGGGAGAGCAGTCTATTGCATGAGGCGAGCAGTCTTGCACACACTTCTGCTCCCCTTTCTTGTACTCCCCTTCTGCTCTCCAGGGGACCGCATGTCTCCTCACATAGCAGAGCACAAAAGTAGCATTCAGCCACACATGCCCGATACAATAAGCTGAAGTATATTTACATATTTTCTAAATCTGAGGTCCTATTCCTAGCCATGGGCCTGGATCACAGCCAGACCTTGGACCAGCCAGACCTTGGGCCAGCCAGGCCTGGTGCCCATAGTACCTTGGATTAGCCAGGCCTCGGATAACAGCCAGACCGTAGATCATAGCCAGACCTTAGGCCAGCCAGGCCTGGTGCCCACAATACCAAAGTATATTATATTTCCAGCAGTAAATCAGAGATCAGAGGAATTACAGAAACAAGACTGCCAACCCTTGCAGGATGTCCAAAGTTCACTAAAAAAGTAAGCAACCAGGAGATCTTAGTTTATTCTTTCAAATGTGGTATGCTGTCTATTGCAATGGACTTGGAAGTATAAAGGTCTGGGTTTGAAAGCCCACTCCCAAACCAGTACACCAACTCCCAATGTAACCTAGACCCATCGCTTACTCTCTTTATGTTTCAATCTCCTAAGTCTCTTTCTAGCTCTAATAGTCTATGAATATGAGGATGAAAAGGGGGCTCTGTAATAAAACTGACAACTCTAGTGACAGAAAATACATCACAGGGTGATCTGATCGTAAATTTTTAACTGGGCAGGTCATAGTGGGTAGTCATGCCCCAGGTATATGACTTTTTTAGTAAAAAGTTTCTCTTTGCCTTAAGCAAGCTCTGTCCATTGTTCTTGTGCATCCAGGTTAACACACCTTTGAAATTCCAGAGTAATTTTCAGACTCCTTGGAGGCCTCAACTACCCTCAAGGGAGCACATAATCTTGTTAACTACCTGCAATCTAATCCCTACCTTGCTTTCTCCTATTTTCTTTTAATCTTCTTTACCGTCCCTCCTTAATTCCAAATTCATAAAGAAACTGCTGAACTTATTCTCCGCAGCATTTGAGATCTTGCTTCCTGGCAATTGGCATCAGTTTTCCTCAAATAAATTCTTATAAAAATTCTCTACAGGTTTGAATGTTTATTACATTGACAAATCTATGATTCTACTCAATGAGAAACACTATGCTAGGTACTTTGTGGGAGCCAAATTTGTATAAGAAACTTTTCATGTTCTTAAAAATCAAAGAAAGGTGTTGAATGGTTCCATGAACATTGAGCAAACTTTTGCCACCAGGGTTCAAGAAGGCAATAAGTACTGAGATAGAGATAGAGCACATAAGTACAGTGACACAATTCTAACAATGAGACAAAGCTATGACATTTGTTTTAGCTTCAACTTCATTTATGCTTCTCCAAATATCTACCTATACACTGCTAACATGAAGTCATAGCATTGATTTAAAAAACAAATATACCCAAAAAACACAAATATACCAGGACTTATGCAGCTGTGTATTCTCTGAAGGAATTTCTTTGTAAGATTATTCAAAGATACTTGGTAACTACCTTCATAGCCCATGGCGCATGCTCAAATTTACTCAATTTGAATAGATCTTGGTCATTGAAAAATAGACAAGGTGTTTGAGAATTGCCATACGTCACTTAAGAGCCAAGTCAAATGAATAAGACAAGTGATAGAACTGGGCCATAAATTTTGTGTTAAAAATGAAGTGTGACAATTAAGAAATTAGATTGATTTTCTTGGGGGCCTGGTAATTGGCTCTGTAGGCAATTCTTATTCCTAGAGATGTTTCAAGCATCACGAGAAAATTAGATGTTCTCCCAAGGGAAAACTTTCAAGTACTTATCTGCCATACTTATGATTTCAAAGTTTGTTTCACTAGATATACTAGCTATGTTATTAACAGTTAAAAATTATACCTGACTGATCCTTGCTGTTACATTTTTGAGAGAAATAACATCTTTTACTTCTAAAAGAAAAAAAATAATTAATTCAATAACTTTAATACAATGTGTCTTGGTGAAGGCCTTTTTGGGTTGAGATAATTGGGTGTTCTGTTGACTTCTTGAATTCCATGCTCCAGCTCATTCCTTAGATTTGGGAAATTCTCATCCACTACTTGTCTGAAAATGCTTTCTAGTCCCTGTTCTTTTTCATCACCTTCGATAATCCCTATTATGCTTATGTTTCCTCTCCTGATGGTATCAGTTAGTTCTTGTATTTCTCTTTTATTATT
>NW_006442490.1:2363549-2396582 GCF_000325575.1 Pteropus alecto | reverse complement strand
TTTTGAGTTGCCTTGTTACCTTGGTTGTTCATGGTGTTTAATTGACTATTTCTCTGCCTGGGCATTAATGGAAGTGTATTATGCTGTTTTCCAGCAAGAAGGTTTATTATACAAAGGTCTGTCTGTAGTCTGTTGCAAAGACGGCACTTTTCTTTTGGTTTCCAGTAGGTGGCGTCTAAGCCTCTTAGATCCCTGCTTCATATAAAGCCTTAAAGTACTTGTGGTAGCTCTTATGTGCAGATCCCATGCTCAGACCTGCTGGTGTGCAGTTTGGGTGTTTTTTGTTGAGTTTTAGATGTTCAGCTTATTGTTGTTTCAAGGGGATCGATCTGGGGATGTCTCTCACTCAGCCATGTTTTCCGTTGAAATGTGGCTCATAGCACTGGTTGCCCACTGGGAATTGAAATGTAGCTTACAGGGCTGGCTGCTTTTGCTGTGTTTGGAAAGGCCACTCACAACAATGCCGCCCAACTGTGAACACTTGCTCCTGAATCACTCGAAGCTGAGCTTGGCAGCAAGCTAATAACAGTGCCCCCGGGCAGTCTGCAGGTTGGGTAGGGCGGGTTCTCAGAGAGACAGTGGCTGTCAGATCAAAACAGCCTCAGTCTTGCTGGAAATTTGGTAACTATTTTAAGTTCTCCCAGATGACCCAGATCACAGCAAGACCAACTGCTGTCTGGGACTGGCCCACAAGTCCCCGATATCTGCCCAAGTTCATGTTGGAAGCAGCGACCTGTCTGATCTTATTTCTGAAATGGGGCTCACAGTGCTGGCCGCTGTTGCTGAGATCAGAAATGCTGCTCACAACAATGGCCGCCCCCCCTGTGACTACTTCACTCAGAATCATTCAGCTCAGGGCTTGGCATCCAACCATAAACAACTTTCTCAGGCAGTCTGAAGGTTAGGTGGGGCGGGCAGATCCCCTCAGACCAGCGTCTCCTAATGGCTCTGTGGGAGAGGTCTGCACAATCAAGCTGGTGTGGTCTGTAGGGGGGCCAGACTAAGGCACAATGGTGCCTTTCCAGCCCTCTTTCTGACTCCAGGTAATGGAGACTTTTTCAGAAAGAATCCCGGGCGAGCCTCAAACCCACCTGCGATGTCCCGGATGAGTGTCCACAGGTCAGAAAACCTTTGCACGGGTCCTCCAAAGGGACGTCTAGGGGCTCAGTCACCTTCTGTCTCACCCAGACGCTGGAATCCCCTCTAGTTTCTATAGTCATAGTTATTGGAATCACCTCTTCCCTGGGCTGGGCCCTGGGCTGGGGAGCCCCCAGATGTGGCCAAGATGCCCCTCTCCTTCAGGAGAGCCTTTGCAGCCTCGCTCTCCCTCCTCGTGATGCTCCACCACCCGCAAGTGTGGGTCCAGCCTGATTTGAGACTTTGCCCCTCCTACCAGCTTCAATATGGCTCCTTTATATTATCAGATGTAGGTGTTATGATCAGCTGGACTTCAGACGATTCTCCACATTGATTATTTTACAGTTTGGTTGTAATTTCAATGCGGTCCTGGGAGGAGACGAACCCTGCTTTTACCTAGTCCACCTTCTTCCCCACTTCTCAGAAAAAAATAACTAAAATAACACTTACTGAATCTTCTCCCTGTTTAGCCATCCATTATGTGCTAGATGCTGAGCTAGATAACTCCCATGGCAACCTTGTAAGAAGTAGGCGTTATTTCCCCCATTTTGTAGATGGAAAAAACTGAGGTTCAGAAAAGCTAAGTGGCATATTAAAAGAAGTCAGGATCTTCCTTTGAATTTGCCAAATATCATAATAAGAACCTCCTTCGTAGTGTATTTGAGAGGTTCTTGCACAGCAGTTAGCAATATCTGTAGTGTTAGTAGAATTTACTTTCTCTTTTTTGATGTTGCAATACCATTTTAACCAACCAGAGTACACCATTGCTTTCATATTTCCTGTTAGATATTAATGTAATAAATATGAATCTTCATTTATTTAATATTTGTTTCTCAAAAATAACACTTTCAAATTTGCCAGTTCGTTACAAAAGGGATTACCCTCGTTCGTTGTTTGGTTGGTTTGTTTTATTGAGCTTCAAGTCTTTTGATCCATAGTGCATATTCACTCTGGCTCCTGATAAAAGTTTTTAAAAAGTCTCCAGGCTTCTAATTTTTTTTACAGTCAAGAAAATAGTACTTGGGTAATTTAGTTAATTATTCTGAACCTGTTTTCCTATTTTTTTTTAACCTGGGGAGAAAAATGCTTATCTTACCTCCCTTCTCAGTATTGATGAACAGTTTAAATAGTTATGTATTTAAATGGACATTGAAGAAGTATAATACATGGTATAAAATGCATAGTATTATTTTTTCACATTGATTATGTGATTGACTAACCTCTAAGCCAATGTGGATTTTGATGCAATTTGATCTAGTTTCTGGGCTGGCTCCAGAGAAAGATTGCTTTTGTCTTAGCTCTAGAAAACAGAAAGGAGTCATACATTACTAAAGGCCAGGTACTGAAACATCTTTTGACAATTAAACATGGCACTGTCAAAAGCATTCAATTATACTTTGCAACATATACAAATCTCAAATTGTTATGTTGTATGACTAGAACCAATATAATTTTATATGTCAATTATATCTCAATTTTAAAAATTTTAAAAATTCAAAGTAGTGTCGAGTTGAGAAACTTTTTAAAAATCTGTTTGTAGTTGCTTCACCAAAAAGATACAGAATGCTATGCAATACTTGCTTTATGCTATGTTGCAAGCTAATAAAAGTTGAAGTTAGAAAAAAAAATGATTGGGTGGTTTATGTTAATGAACCAAATGAGGACAATTCTTCAAAATGATGCCCCTTGCAGAGGGAAAGTGTTTGGTCCTAAACAGGGAGAACAAGGGGAAGGAGCAAAAGATCTCAGTTTGAGAAGCAGGGTACCTCCTAGGGCTTTCAGCCCTAATTCTTGCCCATTTTTTGAAAGTGGGCAAGGCTCTGGTGCATTTTGATCATTAGTTTCTTTGACTAAAACAAGAGGAGGGACGGAGAGAATAATACTTTACTTATCTCATTGGATTTCTGCGAAGAGTTTTGTCAACTGTAAAGAGCTATACACAAGTAAGGAATTTAACTCCACGAATGTTTATTGAGTGACTATTGTGTACAATGCACAACAAGGAAACATTTGTCTGTCCTCAAGAAACTGGAAGTCTATTAGAGAAAGAATAAAATGCATAAAAGAAGAAATGTGAGGTAGACAGTCTTAAGCATCGAAGTAGAGATAAACAACATTCTTACATTTCTGCCAGTAAATCAAGTAGGTGGTAACTGGGATTGATCAATAACATGATTAAAATGATGATATAATGTTTTTTAGGTACACTGCTTTAGCATCACATTTACTTTATTACTTATGCTTAATTAAATCATTTTTCATTTGGCAAACATTTATGGAACAACTACTATGTGCTGATTCTTGTGCTAAAGGCTACAGATATACTGGGAGTTAGAAGTGCATGTTCTTGCTTTCAGTGAACTTACACTTTAGAGAGGAGAACCAAACATGTAAAGACATGGAAAATGTTGCAGGTGTAATGATGGACAGTTGGTCAGGTTCCGTGTAGGAGTAGCCCAAAGGAAGCAGCGGTTACCTCTTATGGGGCAGGGGGGACAGTCTAGGAAACTCTGTGGAGGAGGCGCCACTTGGCTCTTGAAGGAGAAAATTCCCTCAAGCAGACAAGAGGCAAGGGGACAAAAACCTCTGACAGGGGGAAGTACATGAACACAAAGGTAGAGGTACAAAGATCCTGAGGAGTAAGGGCTACTGTAGGTGTTTCTGCGTGATACCACTGAAATGGTCTGAGGGAAGGGCACAGAGAAAAAGATGAGACAATTTTTGTCTTCTTCACAACTTTGCTCAGATTCAGGATTGTAACCACTCTTCAATCTATATTACACACACACACACACACACACACACAAACACACACACATAAATTGTTTCAAGTCCTACCCACATGAAGTTGGAAGCATCTGTATTTGCAAGACAGTTTTGTTTACATTTTTTAATAAATATTTTCCATGTAAACATGGTGTTGAATAGCACAACTAGGTTTGCATTATGATCTACTGCATATTCATCTGAACTGGTTAAAGGTTTTCCTTGTGAACTTTTCTTGTTGGAAAAACAACAGTTACAAAAACTCAATCAGCCATTCGGGTTTCTAGAACTCTGAAGTAATTGTTAGCTCCCTAAGTGTTAATATTATCCTGGAATATTTTTCAGCAAAGTCTGTACCTTACATGTTGCCTTTCCTTTTCCCCCACTCAGTGGCTGCACTTGTAACATTGTTTACTAGTCTGGTGAGAATGGGTCCTTTCCCTTTTGCTGTGAAACCTATCAGCTACTGTGTTAGAACTCACAGGAACAAAAGCTTGGCATTCCTAAGAAGTGGACATGTTAGTGCTCTTTTGTGAGGTATTTTCCTGTCTTTACTTGCTATTGACTACAGGCTATCTTCCCTGAGCATCATTCCTACCCTTTCAACAGAAGCTAGTCTAGTGCAATAGCCACTTGCCATAGGGGAATTCCATTATATCCCCTCACCAGAAGGATAGATTCTATCTGGTGTTTACACTGAAAATGGGGGAAATTTAATTAAATCCAAGTGCTATATTTACTTATACTATCAGTTTAGTACTAAACCCACCATTCTTATTTTGGACAAAGAGAATAGGACCATATATTTCAAACTTATCAACTGTCAGCATTTCCAGTAATAGTTTTCTGCTTAGAATTAAAGAAAGATTTGGGTTTTTGAGTCCCTAAAGCCCTCTAGTTAGAACCTCATGGATTTCATGATTTGGAACTGAATTTACTATACATTTTTGTTTATTGGAATTAGTTTTACAATAAATCCAGTATCTTATTTGCAAAATGTCTTAGGACAAAGTTTGACAGCTTCTTCAAAGGGTATTTCTCTCCTCCCATCATTTCCTGGTGAAAACTGCAAGAATTAGATTAAACGATACCACAATTAATAAATTATCCACATGTTTCACCAAGTGACAAAACACTGGCCTGTGGGGAAAGTTAGAGAAAGCAAGTATAAGTACACACAATCACTGGTATGGACATAGATAAAGAGAAGCTTAGTAGAAAATTTCTGATGCCGGAAATAAATATTTTATAATGCTGTCCAAAAAACAATATTTTTATATTAAAATAAAAAAAATTACTTTATTTTATATTAATCTCAAGCTTCTCCCCTTGAGTTTCAGTTTAGGTGATTAATTTATAGATGGAACAGAAATATATATGCATTTTTACGTTTCTCTAAATTATATACAAAATATCTGACATTTGGATAAAAGCTGAAAAAAATTCCATCCAAAACCTAATGGGATATGGGACCTGTGCTCAAGTAGCTGATAGTACAGTTGGAAAGATGAGATTTCTTCACATGACATCATTAAAGTCAAAGAAAGTTTGTAAAGAGGATTGAAAATGCACATAACAGTATAAAGCTGCATGATACAGACACACATCAGGAGCTGTAGGAAGTTAGAAAGAGGAACAAAGGATTAATAGGGAGTTGGAGTCTTGGGGAAAGTTTCATGAAGGATGTGTGATTTATGTTGTCTAAAAGACTAGGTACAGTCTGGATTCACAGAAGGGAGAGGGAATGAGACATTCTGATTGAAAAAGAGGGAAATAAGACATGAGAGTTAACATGGTGGACAGAAGGCAAAAAGGAAGCCGGGTTGACTAGAATAGAGTATGTGAGAATGTTGGCATGGCAGGGTAGTCTCAGACTTCAAAATGCAGGTGTAAGAATTTGGTTTGGGTTCCACAAGCAAAGAAGAGCAGGAATCCATTGAGTAGTGTAGTGACTTGATGAAAGCAGTGTTGTAGGAAAATTAGACCTGGATTTATGGGATTTCATGTGGTCATCCAGATGACAAATGTACCAGTTGCAAAGGTTTTTACTTGCCAGTACAGTGGGTAGTGAGACTGTGAAAAGCAAAAGGGTGAGGCTGTCATGACAACAGGCCATGCCAGAGACCAGGATCAACCAGTATAAATTCAGATGGGAAGGATAGATAAGATAATTTCAACTGGCAATATAGGAGAGTTGAGATGAAACATTCTTATATCATGGACCCAAAGAAACTAAGGAGAATAAGAGAATTGGAATAGCAACGGCCCATTATTATTTGCCCCCTGTTACTCTCTCCAACTTAATTTTGATTCATGCACCAGTCATATTGAAATGCTTGCAGTTTCCTTAAATCAATGTTTTCTCACCTTTTCAGGCCTTTGCCTAGAATACTTTCTCCCATTTTTCCTGAATGTAATCGTTGTAGGCAGAATGGCCCCCAAAGTTGTCCAGGTTCTAATCCCTGGAACCTGTGAATATGCTACTTATGCAGCAAAAGGACTTTGCAGATGTGATTAAGGTTAAAGACTTCAAGATAGGGAAGATATTTCTGGATTATCCAGGTGGGCCCAGTCTAATCACATGAGCCCTTAAATGCAGAGAACTTTCTACAGCTGAAGTCAGAGACATGAAAGAAGAGAGAATCAGAGAGATCTGAAGTGTGGATTCAACTCAATCTACAGTTGTTGGAGGGAAGCCACATGGAAATCAATGGAAAGAATGAGGGTAGCCTCTGGGAGCAAAGACTGACCGCTGACAGGGAACTGAATTTGGCAATCAACTGAATTGAGCTTGGAAGTGGATTTATTTTCAGAGCCCCACAAAAGAATACAGCTGCTGATACCTTGGTTTTGACCTTATGAGACTCAAAGCATAGGAACTAGCCAAGCCACAACGTACCCAGATTTTAACCTACAGAACTAGGAGATAACAAATGGATGGATTTTTAAGGCAATCAATTTGTAATAATTTGTTAAGGCTACCATAGAAAACCAGTACAGCATCCTTTAACATTCAGCTCAAACATCATACTCCTAGTAAGGCTTCCCTAAGCTTCTCTTCTGGGATCCCATAGCATCAAATACATTTCTGTATAATGGCAGGAATGACATTAT
Organism: Pteropus alecto; assembly: GCF_000325575.1. Classification (NCBI taxonomy): domain Eukaryota; kingdom Metazoa; phylum Chordata; class Mammalia; order Chiroptera; family Pteropodidae; genus Pteropus; species Pteropus alecto. The sequence continues at coordinate 2,389,565 of NW_006442490.1, read as the reverse complement.
ATTGATGTCATCGAGGTACACAACTGTTTCCCTTTCTAAGTAGTGCCTTGAAAGAAATGATCATGTCTTATTCATTTCTGTATCAATAGCACCTAGCACAGTGCCTGATATTTAGCAGGTGTTCAATAAATATTGAGGTGGAAGAAGAATGAAATTAGGAAGAGGAAAAGCTGGTTGAGAAGGAGAGAGAGAGAGAGAGAGAGAGAGAGGGCGAATGAATGAATAGCAACATTCAGTACTTGGACCGAGAGAGAGAGAGAGAGAGAGAGAGAGAGAGAGAGAGAGAGAGAAAGTATGAAAGAAAATGGAATGGAATGGCAGCCAACAATTACTGAGTCAGTAGGGCTTAGGAACAGTGTGGTGGCCAATGGCAGCTAGACATGTAAATAAATGCTAAAAGGAGACTTAAGGGTTAGAGAAAATACCCGCAATAAACAAGCTTAGAGGATTCTGGAAAGGCTTAGAAATTGCAGGCAATAACTTCTGTTCACCAATTACTAAGCTCCAGTTTTATGCAGCACAGTTTCCAATATACTTTTTAGTTCTTCACTCCTAAACAGAAATGGGTAGCCAAAGATCACTAGCCATTTGAAAGAAAACTCCAACTAGAAATAGAGAGGCCAACACAAAGAGAAAAGGAATTGAAACAGACAATTAAAACAGCATAGAGAGCAGAAGAAAATGTATATAAAACAATAAATATCCTTGAAGAAAAAAGAGAAGATATTGCATCACTAAAACATGAACATTATTGAAGGGGGAAAAAAGGATAATCAAAGAATAAATAAGTATTCCTGAAAAATTAAAATATAATAGCAAAATTTCAGTAAACGGGTTTGAAGATAAAATTGTGGAAATCATACAGAAAGTAAAGCAAAAGATAGAGATTTTATTCATCAAAATTACTTGAATGCTTACTATGTGCCAGGTACTGTTCTAGGCTCTTGGAATATATCAATATGTCATCATCAACAACAACAAACTGACAAAAATCTTCTGTCCTCTGTGTGGCTTAATATAAGAATGAAGAAAAGTAGAAGAACAATCCAAGCTATCCATCGTCAAACTAATAAGAATTTTTAGAAAAAAAAAAAACAAAATAGAAAATAGTGGGACCAAATTGTCAATGAAATAATGCAAAATACTTTCCCAGCTCCAAAGGACATGAGTTTTCATATTTAAATGCCCCCCGCTAGAGCCTAGCACAAGAGCATTGTGAAATGCCAGAACACTAGGAATCAACAGCAGAACCTGAGAGAAAAAGTAAAATAAGTCACATATGAAGTATTTGGCTTCTCAATAACAATATTAAAATCTAGAAGATGATAGAGTAATGCCTTAAAAATTCTGAGCGAATGATTGTTTTCAACCAAGAATTTTATCCCAGAGGGTAGAATAAAAATATTTTCAGATATGCAAATTGTCAAAAATGTTATCTATCCTGCACACTTACTCAGAAGGTGAAGCTCAGCCAAAACAAGAATATAAACCAAAAATATATTCACAAAACATGGAGCCTATCCACGGGAGAGGAGAATTTATAGGATGATAGCTATGCAATAAGCTCAGAAAAAACAAAGAGTTTAGATTGGAACAGAACAGATAGCCTCAGGATGGATATTTCTAGGGGGAAAAAGCCTCAAAACCCAAATAAAACAAAACAACAGTAATAAAACTGAAAGATAATCTGAAAGCTTTGATTATGTGACCATGTGGACAATTGTACAAAGAAATGTTTTACAAGATTTTTGGAAGGTGTAGGAAGACTTGGCCACAGGTTCAAATAAACTATGTAAAGGGGAAGAATGAATTAATCATTAACTCCTGAAAAAAAGAAATTGTACAAGTAAGGAAATGTAATCATAGTATAATACTTCGCTCATCAGTGAATAATATTTGTGTAGTCATAATGATACAAACATTTAATTGTGATATAAAGTATATGTGGAGAATGGGGAGGGGAGAGATTTGTAAGAAAACTAAATTCTCATCTACTATAATAAGATGCCAATAGGCTAATTACAATGAATCTAAAGAACAATGCATGCATGTTATTTTGCAATATGAAGGTAAATGTTAGAAGAAATAATGATTGAAAGTGAGATGAGGCAAGTGGGAGGAAGGACAAGGACACAGAGGTTTTTGCCCTTTTTTGTAGTGTAAGTCTTTTAGACTACAGTAATGTAACATTGTAAATAAGCATATATTACATAGAAAAAAATAATGTTTAATTTGAAAAAGAATCATTGGATCTTAAATGTAAGGATAGCCAGTTATTTTTACCTTCATTTTCTGAACCCTCTATCCCCTCTATCCTGGCCTGAAAAACACTTTCATACTGAGATTCTAGGCATTTAAGGGGCTATTCTTGAGAAGGAGGGTTCAGTGGGCTGGGCTGGGATGTACATTTTTAAAAGAAGACTTTGGTGCAGGGCAATGCTAAACAAGGCTTAATTTCTAAATATTGATGTATGGTTATTAGCACAGGTCATGCCTAGGATGGGGTTTGTTTGCATGGGTGGGTCAGTGAGATACTTTGTAGTGGAGAAAATTTCACTATGTTCTCAGAGTCATGTAAGAAAGCCAGACATTTGTACTGCATTTACAAAGTAATTTTCACTAATGTCATCTTATCTGAGTCCTAAAAGATCAAGGTCATCCAACTAATACATGGTTAATGATAGACCAGCACTGGGATCCAGGACTAGCTGCCAATATTCCTGGCTTCCATACACTCCAACGTGCTTTCCCATGAATTTTCTGAGGCCTTATTTCCACTGCCTTTAAAAAACTCACTTGACCACTGAACTAGTGCTGCACATGCCCCAGCTCTTCCAGAATCCCTCTGCCAACTTGCCCTGCCCCTGCTTCATTTCTTTCTAAGCATTAAACAAAGGTGAGCAAAAGAAAGGCAGGAATACCAGCAAGGGAAGATCAGGCAGGTGAAGTTGGGTTGAGAAGCAGTTGGAACAAAACAGAGCCTCAGGGTCCTTTCTGTTTGGTGACTAGAATTACAAACATGGCATCTGTATGCTCTCAATGATCTTATCAAATTCACAGAACTGAGCTCCTTTCTACTACTTAAGAATCAAGGCAGAAATTGGGCATTTAGGATTATGAGTACTACTAAGAAACACAAGAGAGACATATTATTGTCCTTTCATCAGCAAACGACCCGAAGTGCAAATGCAGCAGTCTTCACAGAAAGGTTATCAGCCTTTCCAGCAAGGAAACAAAAACTGCACACTAGATTTGCCCTGTTAGGGCTTCTCTGATTGCCTCTAAACAGTCACCTGGCAAGTTGGATGTCATCCAAATCAATGTCCCGATCAGCACCTCAAGAAAACCTGTCTAAACTGCCCAGAGCCTGAGAAGTTTCTCTACTGTGGGAATATTGGAAGGGGCCAACCCTAAGGGGTGAAAATGATGATGTAACCACACACAAACTTCATTTCTTTAATATAGATTTTTTTTCTGTGATTCAAGCTGATTTTACCCAGATAATGGCATTGTGACTCATTTGCTTTTTTCAGCCTTTAACCTCTATATGCCTGATTCTTTAATCACTAAGCCTTAGGACATAAGATTAACCAAGCCTCAGGTCTATAATTATGAGGACATTAGATTTCAGTTATATTTTAGGGTAATGATAACATCTTGGCTTTAGATGTGTTTCAGCCCCAGGCTCATCAAGGCAGAACAACCACCCCACTGGCCACAGGAGCAGGCCACAGGACCAGACGGGATGGCACCATGGCTGATTCCAGAACCAGACACAACGATCAATTACCTCATCCCCCTCCAATTATCCACATGACCCCGAAATTCTTACTTTCCATGACTATTGATCTTGCCCTATATAATTTGTATTTCCGAGACACCTGGGGAGCCAAACCTTTGAGCAATAGCTTTCTTGTGTCTCTGAGACTTGCAACTCTCTAATAAACCTTACTTTATTTGCTGCAAAACCTGTAGTATCTCTTTTTTGGCTTAGATGCGTGCAGGCAGATAGACCCCTTATTTGTCCCTATGACAATGAGTGATGAGAACTTTGCTCCAAATTTCTTCAAAGATTGGCCCCTAGGAAGGCCCAGGCACCCACTGTTTGGCTTAATATTCGGAATCTGAATGGATTAACCTTTGCCCCACTAGTGGTTGCATTTTCTCAGGCAGGCCTTCCCATGAAACTAGGATGGAGACTGATGTTATCTGAACAGTAAGGATGCCTCTGCTACATTTCTTCCTTCTCCTGAGAGCTCCTCCTTCTCTGTGTTCCACTTTGTGTCCAATCTAGGAGGCTTTGGATCCCAGATTACTCCCTTAGTCCATCTAGGAAAAACAACGGGATCGACAGAAACCCATTCACATTTGAGATATTTGAGACTTTCCCTGGATGCTTTGTATTTTAACAGAAGAGAGAGATATGAAGGAGAAAATCACACAACTTTAGGCATTGACATATAGTTTCTGGCTGCCTTCAAAAACATAGAAATTTAGAGATTACAGAATTCCTAGAAATCATCTGATCACATCCTCACTTTACAGCAGGGTAAATTGAGGCCCAGATAGAGGAAAGAACTTGCTCATAGTCCTTAAGGAGTTAGTGGCAAAGAACCCAGGTCCTTTATCAGCAGGCCAAGATTCTTTGCACTTAACCACATCCTCTTTAATGAATTCATGGTTCCAAACAAATGCCTTAGAAAGACACTCTTGGAGACCAGCTCTTTCATCAGGCAGTTTGATAGAAATGTACAGTTTTCTGTTTTCTATATAAACTGCCAGGAAGTTAATTCATAAAGTAAATTAGTAAATGCAGGTACAGTATTAGGTACTTGGAATTCAGAGATCTTGGAGGAGCTCACAGTCTAGTGGAGGAGAAAAAGGTAGAAGGGACAATTAAAATGTAGTGTGATCGATGTTGTGTAGGTGATAAGTTGGAGTCGTTAAGATTTTGTAGGAGTACAGAGGAGGGGCACCTCACCCCAGCTGGAGGAGAAGAGGTCAGAGAAGGCTTTTCAGGAGAGATGATGTCCAAATTGAGTCCTGAAATTGATGGGACAACAATGAACAATTCAGATAGGGTCTGTCAAGGAATTTACTTCACATTGTTTGTGAAGATAGATAACTTCACAGACAATCAACATCCTCTGCTCTAAGGGCTGTGAGAAAGGTAAACCCAGAGTTTATTGGAAACAAAGATAATGAACTCCTAAAGGAGATAGGGTCAAGGAATGGGTGAAGAGGATTACCTTTACGATGATGGTTGCTCCTGAGTTTGGTCTTAATGTGCATTGGCTGAAGATAGGCTATGGGCAAAGCATACATAAAATTGTCCTCCAGATGATGGGTAAAGGGTGTGAATACAACACACTGTATATTAAGATTGTGGTTGAAAAAGAGGTTCTGTGGAAAGTAAACCTCACAGGGTGATCTGATCATAGATTCTTAATTGGGCGGGTCATGGTGGGTAGTCATGAAGGAGGGCCTGATACAAGGACCCCCATATTATGATCCTTACCTCTTCTTACCCTATAGCTTGTAACCGCACTCAAACTTTATTTATTTTATAGTTTTTCTTTCCTCTGAGTCAAGCTGATTTTGCCCAAATAATGGCATTGACTCAGTTGCTTTTTCTGCCCTATGCCTGCTCCTTTATTAATTAATTATTAATTAATTGTTAATTAATCATTAAGCCTTAGGACATATATTTACTCTAGCATCAGGTCTATAATCATGAGGACAATAAGTTTTGGTTGGACTTTAGACTAAGGATAGATAATATCTTGGCTTTAGATGTGTTTCAGCCCCAGGCCCATCAAGGCAAAACTACAACCCTATCAGCCAAGGAACCAGGTATGAGACCAGATGAGATGGTGCCATGGCTGATTCCAGAACCTGATACAATGGTCAATTACCTCATCCCCTTTTACTTGTCCAATCAGTAGCACCCACGACACCAGCTCCGTTAGTTTCCATAACTACTGATATTTCTCTAAATAATCTGTGCTTCCTAGATACTTGGGAGAAGGGCCAGGCCTTTGAGCGCTAGCTCACCTGTGTCTCTGGAAATTGCAATTCTCCGATAAATGCTTATTCTATTTAGCCCAATCCTGTGTTGATTTTTGACTGCTTGAAGCAGGCAACGCGAGCCTCTGGACTCTTTTGTCCTCTGGTTTCAGTCACGCCCAGGCATACAACTTCTTTACTAAAAGGCTTATCTTTGCCTTAAGCAAGCCCTGTCCATTGTTTCTGTGCATCTAGGTTAACACGCCTTTGAAACGCTCCCTTTCAAACCACTCAAGAGAGCACATAATCTTAACTATCCTGTAAATTCATCCACATATTGCTTCCTTCTACTTTCATGCAACCTTCCTTAGGTTTTCTCCTTAATATCGAATGCATAGAAAGAAACTGAAAACTATTATTCTCCAAAGCATTTGTCTCTGTTGAGATCTTGTTCCCAGGTGTATCCTCTGTTTGGCTCAAATAAATTTTTGTAAAACTTTTTGACAGGTTTAGATGTACTTATGTTGACAAGGTATAGGCTAAACTTCTGTAATTGAGAGTCAAACAAAATAGAAGTTTCTCTTTCTCTGATACAACAAACCAAAGGGATAACAGGTAGGCTTCTCTGCTCTATAAGATTTTCCAGAGATCCAGTTCATTCTATCTTGGTTCCTTCATTCCCTAAAATATCGGCCTTCTCCGTATAGTCAAAACTGGTTCATCACCACTCTGCCTGTGTTTTAGCCTCTAGGAAGGGAAGAATAAATAGGAAATATAGGTTAAGTCATTTCCTTTTAAGGAAGTAACTCAAAGGTTGTAAGCATCACTTCCACACATATACTTAGTCATATGACCATACACAGCTGCAAGGGTGCTGAGAAATATAGTCTATATTCTGAGGAGCCATGTCCATTGCTAAATCTCAGAGATTAATGTTACTAAAAGACAGCAAAATGAATAGACAGTGATAGGAAAGTAGCAGTTTCTAACACACACTAATTTGATTCTTTATGTGGAAAGGCAGTTTTAAAGGGGAAGTGATTTGATACCAGGCTAGGGAGGGTCTGAGACAAGGCCAATTAAGGAGTTACAATGTCTCAAGATTGCTGGTTTGGGTAATGGGCAAATTGAAAGTATATTTACCTATTCTGGATTGGCTGCCCCACCAAAAAAAGAAAAATAATTAGCAGAATGGGATAAAAAGATACAATCCTGATCAGAATATCCTTGGAAGACAGACTTCTATCTTTAGCTATGTCACTTGGGCCTTGATACGCAGTTCAGCTTGGCCTGACTTGAAGATGTCAGGTCAGTATCCCTGTCTGTTCACATTCTTTGAAAAAGGCATCTTTTCAAGATGGACAGAAGTTTGAGAAAGAGTATCTAAATATTTCTGGACTGGTCCAGATCACTATTGTCATTCTCTGAGTGTGGCATGCTTAGTGTTGGGAGTCAGTAACAAGGCATTGAAATACACTTGCAACTAGACAGAGACAGAGACTCGAAATTGACCAGTCCACTGAGCTGAGGTATAAAGCAGGGAAAGGGACATGTTCAGGCACTGAGAGATTAGAGATAAAGGAAATCTGGCCCAGTAGAGGAGTCCTTGGAATAAAGGAGTTCAAGTAGTGGACTGGTGCTGTGGAATAGAAGAGTCCAAGAAGCTGGCAGCCATCTGTCCACATAAAGCAGAGCCTAACCCACTGATTAGCGCTCAGGATTAGGGCTCTACCTCTCAAGCAGGAAATAAGTAGTCAATGTGGGAACCAGAGTAGACACAGAGTATTATGAGCTATGGCGTTCAGGTAAGGAAGGAGGGAAGGTGACTGAAGAAGTATCCCAGGGCTTAATCTTTATCATGGAATCAGGAGAGGAAGGAGGTTATGCTTGCATCTCAGAATACAACTTGTTCCAATCCATGTTACATCTATTGTTCTCTATTCGATGCTCAGATTAGAAAATTGGGTATCACCTTTGACTCTTCCCTCATCATCTTAACATATCCCATTCGTAATTACCAAATCATATCTATTCTATCTTTTGATGTTCTCTTGAAGCAATGCAATTATCTCCAGCCCCTCTGCCATTACTTAGTCCAATCTAACAAAAACCTCTCTCCTGGAATACTGCAATAGCTTTCTCATTGGCCTCCTTGACTCCACTTTTGCTACCCTAGAATCCATCCATTATGTGCTAAGTTGTGCCCCCCTCCAAATTTGTATGTTGAAATCTTAACCCCTAGTAACTCAGAATGGAACTATATTTGGAGATAGGATCTTTAAAGAGATAATTAAGTTAAAATAAAGTCATTAACATGGGCTCTAATCCAATGTGACCGATATAAATGGAGGAAGTTATAAAATAAAATTTGGATACCAGTAGAAAGGGAAGACAATATGAAGACATACGGAAAAGACAGTCATCTACAAATTGAGGAGAAGCCTCAAAAGGAACCACCCCTGCTGACACATTGATCTTTAATTTCTAGCCACCAGAAATGTGAGAAAATTAATTTCTATTGTTTAAGTCACCCAGTCAGTAATACTTTGTTATGGCAGTCCTAGCAAACTAGTATATCATCCTCCACACTACCTCCAGAGTAAGTTATTAAATGCAAAGTTGGTCATGTTAGTTCTCTGTTTAAATTCCTCAATGGGCTCCTACTTTCAGTCTCACCAAGAACTAGAAAATCTGGGTAAACTTTAAAAATATATAGAGGTGTAAATGCATTGGAAGCTGCTGAAACAATCAGCAATGGATGGGCCAAGAATTTGAAGCAGGTCGAGCCACTGAGAAGAGAGTTACTTTATTCCTGGGGTCATTTGCAAATTCTGGGTATATTATAAGAGACTAATAATCTGGACTTTGGCCAAACAGAAAGCCACTGCTGGAGGACATAGGAAAAACAGAACTTTGGTGTTTTTTTAGGGCCTGATTTGAGGGGCCAAGATCCCAGTGAAAAAGGCAGGGAAATAAAATAAACCTGACATACAGTGTTTTCCTCTAGAAATTTGATCAATTTGAAACTGTACATGTCACTTAGCATAATAGCCTCCAAGTTAATCTGTGTTTCTTATATATTTGAGATATTAACCCCTTATCAGATACGTGGTTTGCAAATATTTTCTCCTATTTCATAGGTTGCATATTCACTCTATTGATTGTTTCCTTTGCTGTGCAGAAGCTTTTTTGGTTTGATGTAGTCCCACTTGTCTATTTTTGTTTCTTGTGCTTTTGGTTTCATATCCAAGAAGTCATTGCCAAGTTTAAGGTCAAGGAGATTTCTACTATGTTTTCTTCTAGATGTTTTACATCTTCAGTTCTTATGTTTAAATCTTTAAATCATTTTGAGTTGATTATTGTGTGTTAAGTAAAGTAAGGATATCCAGTTTTCCCAACATCATTTATTGAAGACAATCTCGTTTTCCCATTTCGTATTCTTGGTACTTTTGTTCAAGATCAATTGACTGTATATGTGTGCATTTATTTCTGGGCTGTCGATTCTGTTCCATTGGTCTGTATGCCAGTTTTTATTCCAGTATCTTACTATTTTAATTACTGCTGCAGTTTTGTAATATATTTTGACATTAGGAAATATGATATCTCTAGATTTGTTCTTCTTGCTCGAGGTGGCTTTGGTTATCTGAAGTCTTTTTTTTTTCCATATGAATTCTAGAGTTTTTTTTTTTCTATTTCTGTAAAAAATGTCATTAAGATTTAATAGGAATTGCATTAAATCTGTAAATCACTTTGGATAGTATGAACATTTTAACAATATTAAGTCATGCAATCCATGAACATAGAATTCTTTTCATTTATTTGTTTCTTCTTTAATTTCTTTCATCAATGTTTTATAGTTTTCAGTGTAAACAGCTTTCAATTCCTTGGTTAAGTTTATTCCTAAGTATTTTATTCCTTTTGATGCTATTGTAAATTGAATTATTTTTTTTAATTTCCTTTTTGAATAGTTCATTGTCAGTGTATAGAAATGCAACTTATTTTTGTATGTCAATTTTATATCCTGCAACATTACTGAAATCATTTATTAATTCTAACAGGTGCTGTTATTGTTGTTGTTGTTATTGTTGTTGTCATTGTTGTTTTTGTTGTTAGAGTCTTTAGGGTTTTCTAACATATAAGAACATGTCATCTAAAAACAGAGACATTTTTATTTCTTCCTTTTGGATTTGGATGCCTTTTATTTCTTTTTCTGGCCTAATTGCGCTGGTTATGACTTCTACTATCATGTTGAATAGAAGTGGCAAGACTGGGCATCATTTCCTTGTCCTTGATCTTAGAGGAAAACTTTTAGCTGTTCACCATCAAATATGATGTTAGCTATGGGCTTGTCATATATGGCCTTTATTATGTTGAGGTAAATTACTTCTATACCTAATTTGTTGAGAGTATTTATCATAAAGTGTGAAAAAACTTTTTCTGCATCTTTTGAGAGGATCATTCATTTTTTATCTCCCATTCCGTTAATGTGGTGTATCATGTTTAATGATTTGCATATGTTGAGCCATCATTGCATCTGGGTATTAATAAACTAAGTGAGAAAGCTCAAAAAACAAAGTAGTGTTTTAGGCAGTCTCCTTGTGCTAAGTAGATAAGGATTAGAGTTCAAGATCTGCCAAAGGTAAGGGCTTTGTTAAATACCTAAGATTATCAGCTAAAAGTTCTGGACAGTAATGCCTTAGAAGCAAGGGTGAAGGAAAAGTAGAAAGGCTTCACCAACATTGAACTTGGCCTTGATTCAGCTTAGTCACTTATTCAGTGAAGGTAATATGGCCTTACTTGATACATTTAACAGAGAAAATTGTGAATCCTCTCTGAGGGAAAATATTATCTAGAGCCTATATAATTATTTATTAACAAATCATTGACATTCATCCAAAACTTTCTAGGAATTACAAGAGATAAGGCCATATGGCTGAAAACCTAGGGGAAAAAAACCCAGACAATAGACACAAACCCACAGGTGATCCAGATATCTAAGTTAGCAGAACATATATATATTCAAAAATATATATTCAAAAATATATTCAAAAGATATATACATATATATTCAAAAATAGAGGAAAAGATGGACAAAATATATGCAAAGAAGAATTTAATTCAATCATTAGAATCTATAAAGAATCAAATGGAAATTTGGCATGTGACTGACAATAACCAATAGAATGCAGCAGAAGTGAGGTGCCAGTGCAGTGCATATTCTTTAAAAGGACTGGCAGTTCCCACTTCCCCTGTTTTAGGACACTCACTTTTGGGAGCCCAGCTGGAGAGACCATGTAGAGAGGAGAGGCTTTGAGAATTTTACGTATAGGAAGAGAGGGCCAGCCATCTCAGAGATCCAGTTGAGCCTCTAGATGACTCCTGCTGCCATCTGGCTAAAACTGCATGAGAGACCCCTAGTAAAACCAGAACTGCCAAGTGGAACCCATTTAAGCCACAGAGCATTGAGAAAAAATGGATTATGTTTTAGCTATCACATTTCAGGGTAGTTTTTAGGTGACAACAGAAAATAGAAACACTCATAACTACCCCCATATATCACACTATGAGGTAAGGTAATGGAGATCTAATATCCAACTCTTTCTGAGTACACAAGGCCAGATTTACTTGTTGGAAACCCATTCAACTCTTCATGAAAAAAGCTTTGCTTCTAGGTCATCCACATTTCTGTGTGAGCCAAGCTTCAGTACGATACCCTTCTAGAAGGTAGTATTCCAAGTCTCCTCTTGAGTTGTGCAAGAAAGACTTCAATTCCGGATGTTGGCATTTCTAGCATCAATAGGCAGGTGGGGAAACTTTATGAATGACTCCTAATCCATCACTTAGATAAGTGGTCTCCTCTTACTATATGCTTGCTTGTCCAGAGGCTGATAATTGCTCAATTGTATTGCCTTTCTAGGATTACCATACCTACCCACCACTACCACATACCCTTACAAGTTCTGGTTTCACTCAAAAATTCTCCCATATGAATGCATGATGCCATCTTGAGGTTTACATTACATTGAGTTCAGAGTGCATCTTCTTTTTGCCACAGGTATCATTCAGCCGCAAATTTAGAAGACATATTACTGCTGCCTTTATTTATTTTCATTACCTTAAATGTTCCACTCAACTGGTTCCGTGAAAACATTAATTTACTGCTATAATAAATTCAAAGCACATTTTGAAGGTAGATGATAGGCATATCATTCAAGAAGAACACTGCATAAAGCAACCTTCCTTGCACTGTTTTATTTAGAATGCACATCTTTATTTTATAAAAGTAGCCAACTTGATTATGTAGGCTACTAAAAGGGAAACATGATGTAAATAATCTAAAACTTGGGAGAAAAGGTCACTTATACTTGTTTTGGGAATGTATTATAGTTTTTTGTTTTTTGTTTGTTTTTGTTTTTGTTTTTAGCAGTGGCAGGTGTTCCTAACTATGATTTTGCTCAGGCTAATACTAAAATTAGCTTGCACACTGAGAATATAACATATCAAGAACATGTTGGGTAGCTGAGCATGGAGAGCTGACCCAAGACTCTTAAGAAACTATTCGATGTACAACTTTCCTGCAGTCTTGAATCCGTTTTTTGTAACTGATCTATCAGACTTCCCATGTAAAATTAGAGTTATTCCTCACTTTGACAGGCTGCATACCAACTTAGAAGATGCCATTACTTCTGACGTTTGTTTGCAAAGTCTCTCTGCGATTTGCTTCCAAAATCTGCCCTCCTTTTCCTTAGTCATGGCAGAATCTGGGCTGCTGTATTAACCCATGTACTCCTGACAGACTTCGGGGGCCAGATGGGAGGGCTGATAGACAGGCAGAGAAGAATGCACTGGGATCAGCTATGAGAATACCTGGCTTCAGCCACAGTCTTATCCCAATTACTCCTAAATTCCTATCCCTAGCTCAGACCTTACTCCCAAAATCTAGTGGTATGTAGATCTGCCTATTTATCTCCCCCTCAATGTCCCACAGGAGCTTCACCTGAACTTCTCTTCCTCACATCCCTCCAACCCACTTCAACTGTGTTCTTTACATACGTGGCTGGTACAACTATCCATCCAGTTCCAAAACTAAGAATGTAAGAATCCTTCTTGCCTTCTCCCTCTTCTCCTTTGTCTTTCTACATCTTCTCCAATTCTTGCTGACCTTACTCTCTTGATCATAATTTCTATTCATCTACTTCTCTCCACTCTCTTTTCTACTCAGACCAAGCTTCTGTCACCTCTTGTCTGGTCTATGCATTCCCATAACTGGCTTCCTTGAATATAATCTTGTTCCCTATTCCCATCCATCCTTCACAAAGCAAAGACACAGAAGACGTTCTGATAGAAACTTTTCAAGTCACTCCTGTGCTTAATGGCCTCCCATTGACCTTAGGGCAAAGTTCAAAATCCTTGCCTCTTCTGCAAAGGCCCAGGACAAATGTGATGATCTTTGCCCAACTTTTCTTGCTCTATGTCATATCTTTCTTCCTTTTGGTCACTCCCCTTCTGCCATTCCACTTCTATTTTTCTCAGTCTCAGGACATGCCAGGCTCTCTAGTCTCTGGGCCTTTGTTAGGGTCCTTCCCTCTGCCTAGAGTACCCTTTCACTTTCCTCTTTATCTTGTTAAGTCCTCCTCATTATTCATATCTAGATCAAAATGTGACCAACTCAGGACACTTTTCTCTGACATCCAGACATTTAGGTCTCCCTGTTTTATGGTCTCCTATCTTCCTGGACATTTTTTTGTTGTTGCTCTCCTTAGACTGTGGGTACACGAAGGGATAGGACATGTTTGTTTCTGTTTCCTGCTCAAGTTGTGGCACAGTGGTTGGAATAGAACAGGAGTTCAACAGTTTGTGGAAGGCTGATTAAACAATGGCCTCCTAACTGTCCTCCCTTCCTCCAGGGTTTCACCTTCCAATCTATCCTTTCCTCTGCCCACTGAGTGATCACCTAATCATAGGATCTAAGGTCCAGCTCCATTCAAGTCTCATTTGAGCTAAAAAAATCAATTATCCCCCTCAACTACAGAATGAACTCCAAATGCTTTTGTATATGACATCAATATCTTCTGTGATCTGGTCCTAAACTATGTTATCAACCTTGTTTGTCTGTCTTAGTTTCTGCTTAGAAGAATAGTCTACATTTCAGTCAAATGGAATTGTGCAGTCTTCTCTACCCATTTCTGATGTTTTCTAGCTTTTGTACCTTTGCTTTTAGTGATCTATTTACCTGGAAAGCCCTTCCTGTGTTTCTGCCTAACTCCTATCTCTCCTTCATCATCCAGATTAAAAAGTCTTTTCTTCTCTGAAGCTTTTGTAGTTCCACCTCCCAGTTGGAAATGACCATATCTTCTTCCTGACATCCCCAGCCCTTTTTACCTCCCTTGTGACACCAATCCCATTATGTACACAGAAGGCTTATTCCCTCCTAGACTGCAAACTGCGGGAAAGAAGCACCTGACCATTTCTGTATGATTGATAGAACTCAGACAACACTAGAGACCTACCACGTGTTTCATAAACTTGTACTCAGTGTGGTCCAAGGACCAGTTGCTTAGGTATCATCTGGGGGCTTGTTAGTAAGTAATAATCTCAGGCCTACCAAATTTACCAAATCAGAATCTACATTTGAATGAGATCCCCGGGTGATCTGTATGCACAGTAAAATTTAAGAAGTAGTACAGTGTTTTATTACACAAGGAAACATGCATCCTCAGATATGCATCTTGTGTCTTTTAGTCTTCTTCGACCTGGTACCAATTTATAGATCAGCTGCACAGTGTGTGTTTTCTGTTTCCACATTACCAGCTCAATATATTCCAGCTCTTAGTTAGGGACCCTCTCCTTCTCCAACAACATGGGAAGAACCCTATCTAAGACAAGGGAAACCCTTTCTCCTATTAAAGGGCTCTGGATGTACAAAGTTGGCCCCAATCAGGGAGGGAAGCTGTGACTATATACAGCTTACCTTAATCAGTGCAGACTCTGGCCAAGCTATAAGTCAGGACTTGTGTCATCTGTTAATCATCAGTAAAAGGAATGCCATGAAGTGATGTCAAATGAGCTTTTGAGCTAACCACTCCTAGAAACATCTGGAGCTTGCAGAGGATCATGACTATGAATATGGATGAGAGGAACAACTGAACGATTTATATTAATTATGGTTTTAAGTATTTCGTACAAAACATATTTGTGTTTTGATATAAAGAGGCAAACAACTAAGCAATTCTTGAGCTTCTTAGGTTTTAGAAGAGAGATCAAAACTCCATAAACAAAAGGACTTTCTTTCCTGAACTTTCTCTCCCCAGATTGAACAAGAATAGCTTTACCTTCTTTCCTAGATCTTACTTAATTATCAACATAGCTGAAGTGTTATATGCAGCTCCCACCTTGCCTACAGATGCTGATGTGTCCTGTGGAGCACATTGTCTCACTTCTTTGCAGTGTGCTGCAAAGAAATCTGGTAGTTGGAAATGCCCTCAAGTTCAGGTAAAGCAGATCGAACTGAGAAGCGTCAAAACTTATTTATTCATTCATTCATTCATTCATTCATTTGCCTTGGGCATGTATTTGCTGATGACTTACTGCTTCTGAAACCTGCTCACTTTCAGAATTGTCAATTATATATAAATAAGATGCTTGATTAAATTTATAAAGAAATTAAAGTTTAATGAAGCCAAAAAGAAAGCATAATTTAATAAAGCAAATAGCTTTGATATTTTTCCCACAAATGTCACATTGCAGTATGTGAGAATAAGTCTAATATTTGTTTAATATCACGTTTCATATGTAATGATGACTCACTTGGAGCATATGTTGCTGTAAAAAACAGTCCTATGACATAGTATCTATGTCATTCTTCTAATTTGCTGGATATTTTTGTAGGCTTTTGTATTCTTGTTTGTCAGTTAATATTTATATAAGGTTGATGATCAATTACAATAAAAATGTGAAGTGAAAAATAAAAATAAATAAAACCTGCTCATTCTCATTTGAGTTGCTTGGCTTCTAATCAGAACCACATCCAGACTCAGGCAGGAGTAGCTTCAGACTAGCTTTTGTCTGACACTAGTAATAAAAGGTACAGAAAAAAAAAAAACAATCCTGCTGTCACAGGCCCCTGTGTGCTTTTAATCAGAAGTGTCTATTGTCAAATAAGGCTATATAGCTCTATCTCTATATCTATATCTATCTCTCTCTATATATCTATCTATATCTATCTATATCTATATCTATATCTATCTATCTATCTAATCTATCTATCTATCTATCTATCTATCTATCTATCTATCTATCTATCTATCATCTATAGAGAGAGATTTTAAGGAATTGGCTAACATGTTTGCGGGGCTGGTGAATTCAAAATCCATAGGGCAGGCCAGCTGGCTGGAAACTCAGGAAGAATTTCTATGTTACAGACTTGAGACAGATTTCTTTCTTCTACAGTACACTAAGGCAGTTCTACCATTATAACTTAATTTAGTATAGGCTACCTTTTGGTCCACATTTCATCCAAATGAACAGCTAGACTGGGCTAGGGGTAGCAGGCCTTTCTGGTTATTCAAGATTGTTGGTCTGGACCACAAGGGAATATGGTGGGGTTCCCTGTAGAATTAGGAAGCCAGGAAGGATAGACAGGGGCATTTATCTGATGCCTCCAGCATGCACAGCAGGAGTCTCTAGGGCAATGTTGTGGGAGCCAACTCCCCCATTGCCAAATCTCTCGGGAAGAGTCCACGGTAAGCAGTGACTCAAGAGCTATTCTAAGATCCTCTTTTGTCTTTTAAACCACAATAGTTTGGCCCTCCCTGTTGTGTACTGCCCTGCCCTGTCAGTCTAGTCTGTTCCTCTGAATTGAAAGAGTACTCACTGGTGTCTTCCCTGTTGCTTGGCTCTCACTGCTGTAGGGAGCCCAAGAGCATACTCAATTGTGCCTGGCTACCCCTTTTCCTTCCTATAATCTTGAGAGGCAACTGAGGATCATTTATTCATTGCACAATTATTCTGTGTTAGGCAGAGGGCTTTAGAAAGGAAACAGACATGATCCCTGCTCTTGAGGATCTCTTACCTAGGGAGTCGATGACCTCAGGTAAGTAAGATTAAGAGGAGACTCACCTTCTTCCCTGGATGCTGATGTTTCCTCCCCTTTCTACCCACTTCTCCTAACCCCAGTGACCCCACAACTTTTCTCCTAGCTACATGCTTTTGTTTGCCTTCTGGTTGCCCAGGGTTCTATTGCAGCATTCTGGGCAGGATTGCCCGCTTCATGATTCCAAAGTAGGCCTGCCCTACTTGTCCATGTGTTCAGAACTTGTTACCAGCTAATTGGTCATTGGATAGCACTCTGATAAAGTGGAGCAACAACATGGTATGAATAACTGATAGTCTACTTAAATTAATTCATCCAACAAATATGTACCTAAAGCTTACTGTGTATCAGGCCCTGTACTAGATATAGAGACGTAAATCTGACATGGTTCCTGCACACAATGAACTCATTATCTAGTTAAGAAGACAGACAAACAGGTAAACACAGACAATTGCCACACAACATAAGAAATACAATGATAAAGGTATGTGCTGAGAACAGTTGTAGCAGATAGAAGAGTAAACCTTTTTGGTCTGGGAGAGTGGAAATCAGGGAGGAGAGAGGAGAGGCTTGAGCTGCCTCCAAGTAAACAAGGCAAAATAGACATTCCAAGGAAAGGGAACAAGAAGAGCAAAGACACAGTTGTGTAGCTATATACAACCAGTAGGGGGAATGGAAACAAATTGATCTAGTGTGGCTAGATGTGGCAGAGTGCATGTCAGAGAATGGACATGTATGTAAGAGTGAAGGCTCTGATGTTCCAGGCAATGAAACTTTGACTTAATGTTAAGAGCAACACAGAGCTATGAACATTTGGGGGTTTTGGTAATAACTTTATTAAAATATAATCCACATACCATACAATTGACTTACGTAAAGTATATAATTTGTGGTTCTCAGTATATTCATGAAGTTGTGCAACCATCAACATGGCTATATAATTCTAGAACATTTCAATGCCCCCCAAAAAACTCTATACTAATTTGGAGCCACTACCCATACCCCCCACTCTGCAGCCTATTTGCTCCTATTTACATTGTACAATTCAATGAGTTTTTTTTTTCAATTACAGTTGGCATACAATAATATATTAGTTTCAGTTGTACAGAATAGTGATTAGAAATCTATATAACTCACAAAGTGATCACCCCACTAAGTCAAGTAACTCTCTTCCTCCTTACATATTTATTACAACATTGTTGACTATTTTCCTTATAGTACATTTTATATCTCCATGTTTATTTTGTAACTATCCATTTGTAATTTTTAATCACTTTGCCATTTTTCACCATCTCCCCAAAAACCCCTCCCATCTAGTAGCTCTCAAAATATTGTCTGTAACTATAAGTTTGTTTCCCTTTTTGTCGTTGTTGTTGATGTTCTTTGGATTCCACATGTACGTGAAATCATGTGGTATTTGTCTTTCTCTATCTTCTAAGTCCATCAAGGCAATATCTTTTTTCATTCCCTTCCTTTAAGTCTGTGTGTGTCTTTTAATCCAAAGTGAGTTTCTTGTAGTCAGCATATGTAGGGGTCTTGTTTTCTTATCCATTCAGCCACCCTATCTTTTCATTGGAGCATTTAATTCTTTTCCATTAGAGGTACTTGTTGATAGGAATATAGTTATTACCATTCTTTTTTCCTGTTTTTGATAGATGTTTTTTTCTTCTTGAAGAGGTCCCTACAACATTTCCTGTAATTCTGGCTTGGGGTCGATGAATTCCTTTAACTCCTTTTTGTCCGGAAAGCTCTTTATCTGTCTTTTGACTCCAAATGGTAGCTTTGCTGGATAAAGTATTCTTGGTTGTAGATCCTGGATTTTCATCACTTTGACTATTTTGTGCCAAGCCCTTCTGTTCTGCATAGTTTCTTTTGAGAAATCGTCTGCCAGTCTTATGAGTGCTCCCTTGTACATAACTAACTGCTTTCTCTTGCTGCATTTAAGAGTCTCTCTTTGTAATTAACCTTTGCCATTTTAATTATGATGTGTCTTGGTGTGGGCCACTTTGGGTTCACCTTTTTGAGGACTCTGAACTTCCTGGGGTTGTATGTCTATTTCCTTCACCAGATTAGGGAAGTTTTCCATCATTATTTCTTCAAATAACTCTTCAAATTCTTGTTTTCCTTTAGGTACTCCTATGACATATTTATTTTTACATTTAATTTTGTCCCATAGGCTCCTTTAATTATTATTATACCCTTGGCTTCTTTATCCTTGCCTTTCGGATTGAGTGTCCTTGTCTTCTCCATCCTCTATTATCAGTGGTTCAATCCTCTTCTTTATCCACTCTGTTGATTCTCTCTAATATACTCTTCATCTCAGATAATGTGTTCGTCATTTCTGACTGGTTCCCTTTCATAATTTTCATTTCCATTTTTATTTTTTTTTTTTTTATCTCTTTGTTAAAGTTCTCATTGAGTTCATCTACACTTTCCTAAGTTCACTGAGCATCTTTATAACCAGGGTTTTGATCTCTGCATCTATTAGGTTGCTTGACTCCATTATTTCTGGATCTCTGTTTTGTTCTCTGATATGGTTTCTGCTTCTTTGTCTTCCCATTTTGGCTGCCTTTTGGTGTCTCCCAGTTTTATTAGAGTGGCTTTGTGTAGTAAGGTGTCCAGCAGCACAGTCCCGAGAGGGGTTCACCTGCAAGCTAAGTTTAGCCCAAGCCTCTACCCCTCTGGGGCCACCTGTGAAGACTCAGCAAGCAATCCACAGATGCTTTGCTTATAGTTACCTCAAGAGGCAATGCCAGAAACCAAAGTCAGCTGCAACTAGTGTGAGTCTTGATGCTGCTTAACAAGGATGCAACTGGATGTGGCTTGGGTAGGGCCATGAGTTGGAGGAGGTGGAGTTTCAGGGAATGCTTTGGGCGGAGTGACCTCTGTTATCCAATGTGATGACGTCTCAGCTATGGTGATGCTGTGTCTGCACACTGAGAGTGGGAAGGGTTCAACAGAGGAACAGTGGATACCACCAACAGTTTTTCCTAGGAGAAAGCCTTGCCTCTGGCCCTTGCTCCAACAACTCAGTGTCTCCCTATAAATCCTTGGTGCCCCCCAAGCAGCCCACTTGGCACTGGTGCTCAGAGCTAGCAAGTATGTCACTGTGAAAGTCCAGTCACGACATGGCCCTTTTAAGAGGTGTCTGCAGCTGCCAGCTGCAGTTGCCGCAGCCTCTGTCTCACTCAGCGATTCAGGACTTGGCAGCCTAGCATCTTTGCCCCCTCCTACCTTCTATCATTGCAGAGTGATTTCTTATTTCTCTCCTTAGTTGTAGGACTTCTGTTCATCCAAACCCCAGGCAACTCTGCTTGCTCTTTGCTCTGTGTTTCTGCCACAATTTTGATTTGGTTGCAAGAGGGGGCAACCCTACAATATGCAGTTTTTAGTGACAAGTTTCTTTCACTTAGTATAACTTTTTCAAGTTTCTTGCATGTTGTAGCATTTATCAGTACTCCATTTCTTTTAATGGCCAAATAACATTCCATTGCATGGATATACCACATTTTAGTTATCCATTCATCAGTTGATAGACACTTGGGTTGTTTATACTTTTTGCCTTTGATAAATAACACTCCTGTGAACATTTGTGTGCAAGTTTTTGAATGGACATGTTTTCATTTGTTTTGGTATATACATATGAGCGGGATTTCTGGGAGATTTGATAATTCTCTGTTTAACCTTTGAGGAAATGCCACACAATTTTCCAAAGTGACGGCACGATTTTACATACCCATCAGCAGTGTAGCAGTGTTTCAATTTTCCTATATCCTTGCCAACACATTTTATCTTTGTAATTATCTCTCAGTCAGTGGGACATGCTACATTTATTGTTTTGATTTGCATTTCTCTGATGTTGAGTATCTTTTTATGTACTATTGGCCATTTATATATTCACTGTTTGAGAATTATCTATTCAGATTCTTTGCCCAAATTTTTATTGAGTTATTTATATTTTTATTATTGAATTATAAGAATTTTTATTATTGAATTGTAAGAATTATTCTGGATACAAGCTCTTATCAAATAGATAATTTAAAAAAATATATATCCCACTCTGTAGGTTATCTTTTCACTTTCTTGACAGCATACTTTGAAGAATAAAAATTTTATTTGGATGAGGACCGATTAATCGATTTTTCATTTTATGGATAATGCTTTGGATATCACATCTGCAAACTCTACCCAACTTGATGTCACAAAGATTTTCTCCTGTTTTCTTCTGGAAGTTTTACAGTTTTAGCTATACATTTAGATCTGTAATCCATGTTGAGCTAATTTTTGTGTATCATGTGCACTGAGAATTTAAATTGCTCTTTTTGCATGTCATTATCCAATTGTTCCAAACCATTTGTTGAAAAGACTATCCTTTTTCCATTAACTTGTGTTGCCATGTTGTCAAAAAAATTAATTAATCATGAATGGACAGTCAGTTTTGTCCTACTGATCTTTTTTGCCTATCTTTGTGTTAATACTAAACTGAATTGATTGTTTTTGTATTATACTAAGTTTTGAAACCAGGTAGTTTTTCCTTTTTAAACTTGTTTTGGCCATTCTAGATTCTTTATATTTCTATAAAATTTTGGGATCAACTTGTTAGTTTCTACACAAAAGCTGTTTGTGTTTTTGATAGGGCTTGCAATGACACTATGCATCAGTGTTGAGAGAATTGTCATCCTGACACTATTAAGACTTCTCCTCCATGCACATGAATTCTATTTCTGTTTTTTTTTTTTTTATTTTCTCTCAGAAACGATTTATAGTTTTTAGTGCACAGAAATTTTTCACATTTTGGTTGGATTTATTCATAAATATTCACGTTTTTGTTGCTATCGTAAGTGGTATTTTAAAACAATTATTTTCTTTTTGTTTGTTACTAGAATATAGAAATACAATTGAATTTTGTATATTGATCTTGCAGAACTGACTATTCTAAACTATTATTAATTATACTATATTTTTATGGATTCTTTGGGAATTTTCATATATGAGATCATGTTACCTGAAAATAAGGAGTTTTACTTCTTTTTAATCTAGATGTCTTTAATTATATTTATTCATTTATTCGTGTATTTATTTACTTACTACACTGGCTACAACTTTCAATTCAACATTGAATAGAGATAATGAAAGCAGAGACTTGCTTTGTTTCCCATCTGGGGGAAAAAAAATATTCAATCTCTCACCATTCAATATGATTGTAACGTGTGGTTTTATTTTGCTTTATTTTTGTAGATCCCTCTTATCAATTTGAGGAAGTCTTCCATTTCTAGTATGTTGAGAGTCTTTATCATGATTGGGTGCTAGATTTTGGAAAATGCTTTTTTCCCCCATCAATTGAGATGCTCATATTTTCCCTCATTATTCTATTAATGACATATTACATTCATTAATTTTTAAATGTTAAATCAATCTAAGCTTGTTGGAATAAATGTCACTTGCAACTGTGTGTAGTTTATTTTATGCATTGCCGAATTGGGGTTACTAATATTTTCCTAAAGATTGTATCTATGTTCATGACCCTGAGCAATATTGATCTGTGTTTTGTTTTCTTGTGATATGCTTCTCTGGGTTGGAATCAGGGTAGTATTAGCCTCATATATGTAGTTGGGAAGTGTTCCCTTTACTTTTTATTGGAAGAGATTTTAAAGAATTGGTATTACTTCTTTAAAAATTTGGTAGAATTCTTCAGTGAAGCTATCTGAGCCTGGGCTTTTCTTTGTGGGAAAATATTCAATTACTATATCAATTTCTTTATTTGGTATATGTTTAATCAGATTTTCTATTTTTTCTTTGGTCAGTTTTTGGTAATTTGTGTCTTTTTAGAAACTTTTCCATTTCACCTATGTTGTCCAATATTTGTCATAAAGTTTTTCAGGATATTCTCTTATTATCATTTTAATTTCTATAGTGTCAATAGAGATATCTCCTCTTTCAATTTAGATTTTGGTAATTTTTATCTTCTTTATTTTATCCATTGTCCATCTAGCTTATGACTTGTCAATTCTTTTGAGCATTTCAAAAAACCAACTTCTGGTTTAATTGATGTTTTATATCAATTTTCCTCTTATTTTATTAATTTCTATTCTATTTTTAATAATTTCTTTTTCCAGCTTGTTCTGAGCTTAATTGGTTCTTTTTTGTGTGTGTGTTTTAATTTGTGAAGTGGAAGCTTAGGTTATTGACTTGAGGTATTTCTTCTTCTCTGATATAGGCATTAAAAATGAAATTTCTTTCTAAGCTCTGCTTTAACTGCATCCCATAAAGTTTGATGTGTAATATTTTCATTTTATGTAACTTCAAGAAATATTTCTCATTTCTTTCATATTTCATTCTTTGACCTATCAGTAATTTAGGAGTGCATTGTCTGATTTTTTTAGTATTTAGAAGTTTACTGGATTTCTCTTTGTTGTCAATTTTTCACTTAATTCCATTTTATTATTGAACATACTTTATATAATTACATCTTTTTAAATTTGCTAAAGCATATTTTATGGCCTAGACTATGGTCTGTGGTGGAAAATGTTTTTTATACACTTGAAAAAATGTGTTCAGTTGTTGGACGGAAGGTTTTATATACATCAGTTAGATTGAATTATTTGATAGCATTGTTCAAGACTTCTATGTCCTTGCTGATTTCCTGCCTAGTTGTTCTATCAATTATTGAGAATGGGGTATTGAAATCTACAACTATTATTGGTGAATTGTTTATTTCTCTTTTCAGTTCTGTTTTTGCTTATTAGTAGCGTTTTGTTATATAATTTCTTGATTTAATTTATAATTTTATCATTATGAAATGTCTTTAACTGTAATAATATTTCCTGTTTTGACATCTATTTTGTATGATATTAATGTAGCCACTTAAGCTCAATTAAGATTACTGTTTGATGGAAGCAACCGAAGTGTCCTATGATAGATGATTGGATAAAGAAGCTGTGGTACATATGTACAATGGTATATTACTCAGCCATAAGAAGAGATGAAATACTGCCATTTGTGACATGAATGAACCTCGAAATAATCATGCTAAGTGAAATAAGCCAGACAGAAAAAGTTGAAAATCACTTATATGATATCACTTATATGTGGGATATAAACATAAAAGCAATAAATGAACAGGACAAACAGACAGAAACTCATGGACTATAGACTAGTGGACTGATGGACCTAGAGGATATTGTGCTGAATGAAATGGGTTGGAAAAAGACAAATATCTCATGATTTCACGTACATGTGGAATCTAAAGAACAAAATCAAAACAGCAACAAAAATTGGAAATAAACTCATAGATAAAGAGAATATTTAGAGGGATACTAGATGGGAGATGTGTTGGGGAACACATGGGCAAAGAGGTTAGGTGATACAAATGGATCGTTGCAGAATAGACATGGAGATGTAGAGTGTAGCATTAGGAAGATGGTTAATAATGTTGTAACAAATACGTAAGGGGGAAGATGAGTAGTAGATTTAGTGGGGTGATCACTTTGTGAGTTAAATGGATCACTGATCACTGTGCTATACAACTGAAACTGGTATATTATTGTATGCCAACTATAATTGAAAAAAGTTCATTGAATTGTACAATGTAAATGATTATATTTCAATAAAGACCCTCCCAAAAGTGCATACATTAAAAGAAAGGTAGATGGGGTAAAGGGGTTCAAATATGGGAGGGTGGGAGGTGGATGAAGTGGGTAAAGGGGCTCAAATATATGGTAGCTGAAGGAAACTGGACTTTGGGTGGTAAACACACAATAGAATATACAGATATCAAACTATAATGTCCACCTGAAAATTATATAATTGTATTAATGAATGTTACCCAATAAACTTAATACAAAATAATACAAGCTCTTTGTATTATTTTATTCTGGTACTTAAGTGAAGGAGGGTAATTTATTAAGATAATTGTGTTTATTCTTCCTCTATTTTTTCTTTCTTATACTCTAAAGAAAAATTCATGCCCTTTATGCTTACTTTCCTGGGGAGAGAGTGGGTTGTGTTGAGAGGCTCAAAGTCTGTCTTCCTAGCTTCTGTTTACTTAGAATCCTGGGCATATTGTAAGGGTTATTCTCAAAGGAGGGAAAGAAAATTATTGACTTTAGAGTAGGCAGAAGAGTGAAATTTCTGCAAGCCTTTGGAAGGACTAACAGTTGCCATTTTGAGAGTAGTAAGAATCTGGGGCCCTTCTTGGCAGAATATCTGGGGTAATGTATCTGTGGTCAACCTTAGGAGGCTAGGTATATTTCAGGTGCTGTAACTTTCATCTAGGTATGGGAGAAATGTGACGACTTACTTTTACAGCACCATGCAGGCTTGGACTAGAAAGGTAGGACAGCCCGAGGATTAGAGATACTCTCCCTATTTGCCACAAACCTCCTGAGTGTTTGTGTGATCCCAAGGAGGGTATAGAGCTCCAGAAGGTAATTGAAATTTAACTTTTTGCCAGGCTGGCAGCAGAGAGATATAAAGTTGATGCCAATTTAATTTAAAGAAAATAAATGCGATAGTTCTTGCATACCCAAGTTTGTGGAGCAGCATCCATGCCAATTACACAATAAATCATTGTTACAAAGACTAAATTATACATAATTGTGCGCTAAGAAAGAAGTTACAAGGAAAAGATTCTTAGAGGAAATGAAAGGCTGGAGGGGTACAGCAGGTGAAAATTAGGATTTCCTCACTTGAAGTCATTGTTTATAATGGTGAAATCATAAATTAATATATCATTCAGAGGTCAGTTAAGGCTTTGGGGCACACAGTATCTGTCACTTTAGAGTATGTATTAGTTTCCTTGGGTTGCTGTAAAGAAACGGTAGCTTAAAATCATATATATGGGACAGAACACAGTAGGCCTATCCAAAGACACTTGTGAAAGTGACTGCTTCTAATGCATAGAGTTCCTAAATGGAAAC
>NW_006442490.1:2354859-2363465 GCF_000325575.1 Pteropus alecto | reverse complement strand
TAAGTTGTAAGTTGAATTTAGGATTCAAGGATCCTGGTGGGTCCTGGTGCTCTTGATTAAGCTGCTGACATGTTAATCCAAGCATTGCTGGGGCCGACAGAAAGCTCAGAGAAACAAATAAATTTGTCCTGAATAAAGAAGAATGCAGCAGATGTGCAAAAAGAAATGGCTATAGTGTTAAGGATAAATTACAGGTTAAAAAATCAGGATGTTGGCATTTACTACTTACCTCCTGTTGCCTTTACCAAAGTTCTACAAAAGAGGAATTGACTCAAACTAGAACTGAGGAAGTTTCCAAGCAGATATAAAAGGAAATACAACATTTCTAGGATAAGTGCTTTCTGCTTATGGACTGTGGTTTGAATTGACTGATTGTTCTTTAATTTGGAGCTTCATAGGGTTGAAAAAACCCAACAACTTCTGTGTATCAAAACTAAAGCTGTTGCAATCAGTGGCAAAGAATTGCCAGCCATAGCATAAGACATAATCGGTGGCATAGGCCTTTCTCAAGAAGGTTCTGTTAAGAATTATCTGCCAGGCCAAGGAGAAAACACACTGAAAATGATCAAATTATGAGTGCTGTTTTATTAACTAAGTTACTTTAGAGTTAGAGGAATGGGTAGAGTGCAAGGATGAGTAGATAAAAAAAGGACACTTAAAAAAAAAGATAACAAAGGAAATACAGCAGAACATAAGAATAGGGCCCAGAAAAATCCAGATTTCCCAGGTTTCCCTTCAAGCACCTACTCCTAGAGGGCCAATACTTTGGCTGCATCTCAAAAGAAAGGAAAATGAACTGCGCCTCCCCCACCATAAGGTGACCTTTTAATGACCCCAATGCAAAAGCCAAAATGGAGGTCATTTAATTGAGGAACTAGAGGGCCTAGATGGAGTCCTAAGGCCTGTTGCTAAAAGACTGAACTATCTAGTTAGTGTAAAGATTTAAGGACATGAGTTGACAATATATTTTCCTTTGACTACCACTTTATGAGATAGAATTTCAATCCTATCTATTGTAGTAAAATGTAGAATTCTAGTTTCCTATTCCAACATCTATTTTCTCCTTCTGTAGTAACAGATTCCTAATTTTTATCTGGTATATTGCTATTTGGAATCAGACTAGACTACATTTCCCAAGCTCCCTTGCTGTTAGGCATTGTCATTCCTTTAAGTCCTGGTAAATGAGACATAGGCAATAGTGTTTTGTGGGCCTTCTAAGAAGTCTCCTTTTGAGGGGGGTATACCTTCCTTTACCTTTCCCCATCCTACTGACTGGAATATGGATATGATAACTGGAGTTCTATTACCCAGCTTAGGCCTTGAGGATGACAGTGATAGTCTAGAGATGGAGGGGTAGAGAGTTAAAAGGAAGTCATGTACTTCCTACTAGCTCTGGACAATTTATTTCCAGGCTTCTTTTATGAAAGAAAGAAAGAAAGTTCAATCTTGGATAGGTTACTGTTATTTTGGAGTTTTATCTTATAGAAAACTAAATCTAATACTAAGTGATGTATCTACTAAATTTTAAGGAAGTACATTGCCAGCAAAAAGCCAAGCCTGGCCAAGAAAACCTAAAAGCCTATAATTTTTCAAATCCTTAAGATAATTTCCAAGTTGCTAATACATATTTACAGGAAGTGGGGTGCTGCAATGGTGCAGTCTCCAGAATGGTAAACTTTCCAAAACTCTCTTTCAGGAGTAGTCAAATAGAAAAATGAACAAAGATGCTCTTAGAGAAAGAATAGAATCTGAGGTATCCAGCTGGGCTGACCAAGAACTCATTTTATTGCTAAGTCAAGGAATTCTTGCTATTCATGTATATGATACATAAATTGATAGGATATTGATCGGTAATTTTTGTGCATTGTATCCATTTTTCCATTTCCAAATGGGATACTTTTTTTTAATTTATTTGATCCTGTTTCCCTCTAATATTGGACATTGGGTACTTTGAATGGCATCAAATATATGATTTACCTATAGATATGAAACCGTGGGGAACTACATGAAGACCTGCCCAAGATGACTGTGAATTATTGAAAGATCTTGGGCTTAATATTGGGTGCACTTGGGACACGTGAATTTGGATTGTTTCTCTGTATAGAAGTCATGAGTACCTTTTTTATTTGTATATGGTATTGTGGCATAATATTAGTTGAAGACTTTTGTGAATTGGGTGGGCTATCAAATTTATATGTTATTTTGTTTTTTTTTAATGTCCAACATACATTCCCAGTTGTTCTGGCAATAGCACTTTGGTTTTCCTTTGAGCACTCTCTTTCTCTGTCTCTGTCTGTCTCTCTCTCTTTCAATCCACAAGTTTTGAGCAATAGTCTCATTTCATAGTTCAAAGAGTAGGTTCATAAACTCTAACCTGGCCAATTAGAGTGTTCTATCCCCTGGCTTTCAAGAAAAGGCATGTGATGTAAGCTGCTCTAATGAGCCCAGAACAAGGCCAATGAATTAGCCCTTGGAATTATGCTAGAACTATTAGGAACAATGCATTCTCTTCTTCTGGATTGCTAATCTAGTTAGGTGCGAGTGTGGACCTTTCAATGATAAACACAGAGGAAATTGGCATTGAGAAAAGGACAGTATCAGATTCCTAACCTCACAGCTTGAGCATTAGTATACAGCTTTGCCTGAAACCAAACCATCCATGAATATTTCAACTATTTGTCCTAATACACATCTTCTTTTCTTAAACAAGCTTTATTTTGAATTTTGTCAATAATAACCAAAAGAACACTAACGAATTGGTACCCATATCCTTGTAAAGAATTCCTGTCCCCATTTTAGTTATGCTAAACGTCACTTACTGATAGTAGCTATGTTTTTTCTCAGCACTATAAGTATTTTTCCTTCCCATATCCTGAGGGTAGTGAAGACTTTATTCTTCCTTGTCTGATTTTTTTTTAAGCCACACATGAGAAGCCCTTTCATCCTGTTTGGTGATGTTTGTTTGTTAGGCATTGCCTTATTTAAGGTATTATTTTGGATCGCCTCAAAGGGGGAAGGAATAGAGGTAAAGGCCTAGGGATGGAAACAACAAAAAATGCAAAATGGAAGAGAGATTTGGAAAACTTCCTGGAAGACCTAGAAGACCAAATGGAAGGATATTCATTGAGAAGCTATTGATACTGTGTTGTACACACTGTACCCCCTCAGTACTCTGGGAGATATGACAGAATCTCCAAAGGAAATGACTGGGTGGTACAATGAGGAAGGCTGATCCTTAGGAACTATGTCTCCCCGTCTTGCAATGGGATTCTTGCATCCATGCTTGACATAGAAATAGCAGTGTTATCTGCCTTTCATTTAATTGTGGAAAAATGCACTTAACATAAAATTTACCGTCTTAAGATGAATGGATAAAGAAAAGATGTATACTCTATCTATATCTATATCTATATCTAATCTATATCTGTACATACACAGTAGAATATTATTCAGCCTTAAAACCCTGCTATTTGCAGCAAGGTGTTTGGACCTTGAGGGCATTATGCTAAGTTAGAGAGAGACACTGTATGATTTCACTTACATATAGAATCTAAATACATTGAGCTCATAGAAACAGAGAATAGAATGGTGTTTGCCAGGGCTGGAGGGCTGGGAGGAATGGAAGATATTGGTCAATGAGTACAAACTTTCAGTTATAAAATGAATAAATTCTGGGGATATAATTTACAACATGGTGACTATAGTTAACAACACTGCATTGTATACTTGAAAGTTGCTAAGATAGAACTTTAATGTTCTCATTATAACAACAATGACAACAAAATGGCAATTATGTAAGGTGAAGGATGTGTTAACTAACCTTATTGTGGTAAACATTTAGCAATATATGCATTATCAAATCATCAAATTGCACACCTTAAACTTATACATGTTATATATCAATTACCTCTCGATAAAGTAAGGACAAATTTCAGCATCTTAACCATTTTATAAGTGTATAGTTTTGTGGCATTAAGCACATTCATATTATTGTGTAACCATCACCACCATTCTCCTCCAGAACTCTTTTCATATTTCAAAACTAAAACTCTCATTCCTCATGATCCCAGTCCCTGGCAGCCACAATTTTGCTTTCTACCTCTATGAATCTGACTACCTTAGGCATCTCATATAAGTGAATCATAGAGTATTTGTCCTTTTGTCATTGTCTTATTTCACTTAGTGTAATGTTTTCAAAGTTCATCCATGTTGCAGTACATGTCAGAATTTCCTTCTATTTCAATATTTAATATTTTATATTACATCTTTGTATACATGACATGATAGTATTTCATTGTATGTATATACCACATTTTACTTATCCATTCATCCATCAGTGGATACTTGGATCGCTTCTACCTTTTGTCTATTGTGAATAATGCTGCTAGGAATATTGATGTACAGGTATTTTTTTGAGTGGAATTGCTGATTTATATGGTAATTCTGTTTAACTTTTTGAGGAACTGCCAAACTGTTTTCCATAATGGCTATATCATTTTTCATTTTTTATCACTACCAGCAATACACAGAGTTCCAATTTCTTCATATCTTCACCAACACTAATTATTTTCCTTTTTTTTATTATATCCATCTTAGTGAGTATAAAGTGGTATCTCATTGTCGTTTTTATTTGCATTTCCTTAATAATGAATCGTGTTAAAAATCTTTTCATATATTTATTGGCCATTTGTATACTTTTTTTTGGAAAATATTCAATTCCTTCTATTGTCCATTTTCAAACTAAGATTTTTTATCTGTTGGGTGGTGAGTTATATGATACCATTTTTTAATCACTATGTTAGGTGCTGGAAATATAGCAATGGATAAGGCACAGACCCTGTCCTCAAACAACTCACAAGTTGGTGGGAGAAGCAGATAATATTCTAATGCAGTGTGACAAATCCATTGACAATTATATGTTCAAGGTATTATAAGAGTTTCAAAGAAGAATATACTACTGAAGATTGGAGCAGACTTGGAAGTTTTCCTGGGGAATATGGTACTTAAACAGAGTCCCAAAGGATGCTAGCCAGGCCAAAAAGGAGGAGATTGAACATTCCAGGCAGAAAGTAAACCATGAGCAATGGCTTACAGGCATGAAACAGGAGGGTATGTGCTGGAAACTACAAGTATTTACCTGTTGTTGAAGTAGCAAGTCCAAGACAGGCAGTGGCAAGAGATGGCGTTGGGGAGGTAGAGAGGGATTGGATTATGTCAGATGTTATAGGCTATCATAGGGTGTATTTAGGCTTTATCTTTAGAGCTATGCAGAGTCATTGAAAGATTTTAAGGAGAGGAGTTACGTAGTCAAACTTTTGTTTTAGATCAGGGCTTCCCAATCTTTTTTTCATATTACATCATTATATACATAGCATGATAATTTTTGTATGCATTCTGAGGTAGATAGACTTGCAGCTGCATACTGTTGGAAAGACAGGCCCAAACTTTAGATGTCCCAGGCCTAACACAGCTATTCCAGGAGCTAAGACTGAGAAGTTGTTTTAGATAGATTATTCTGACACTAGCATGAAAAACGGATTGGAAGAAAGCAGCACTGGAGGCAGGGTGTCAAATTAAACTAACCAGGTATAGCAGGGATAGAGAAAATAACTAGGAGTTAGAATTAATAGGACTTGAAAAATTGGATATGAATGGTGGGGGAGGAGGAGTCAAAGGTGAGTCCCAGATTTCTTGCTTGGACAACTGGGTGGAGGAGCAGCATATTTGAGACTAACGATTATGAGTTTAGGGCAAGATATAAAGAGTGAATTTACTTTGAGATGACTGAAGAAGTGTCAGATGGTCATTATGTCCTTATTGGCTCTATTGACTATGGAGATTTGAGCTGCATAGACCAAGCATCTAGTTTAGTGTGGAAAATTGTATAGCTTTAAAAGGAACTATGGGAGCGACTGTGCTAGAAATTCACCTTCTTTGAAAAGTTTCCCGGCCTACAGCCTCAAAGAGACAACCTTTCATATGTACCATGTGAGTCCAAGCTTTTGGCCACAACCAAATGTAACAAGGATGAACGTTAGGCTCACCAATCAATTTCTCTCTCATCGGAATCAGGCATCGGGGACCAGTGAGTAAATCGATTGTCTATGGGGAACCAAGCTTGAAGGTCAAATAGATTAATCATTCTCAAATTGTGTCCCCAGATTATCAAAATCATCTGGGAACTTGTTAGAAATGCAAATTCTCATACCTCATCCCATATCTACTGAATCAGAGACTCTTGAGTGGGTCCCAGCAATCTATATTTTATAAGCCTTCAGGTGATTCTGGTGCAGGCTATCATTGATATAGACTCAGGATAAGGCTACCATTCTGGAAGTGGTCATGATCAATCAAGTGCTGATAAGCAAGCAGAGAAAGATGGTTAGCAGAGAGAGAGAGAAAGAGAGACAGTGGAGGAGTAGAACAATAGTGGGGGAGGGGAATGGAAGAGAAGAAGAAGAAGGAGAAGGAGGAAGAGAGACACAGACATAGAGAGATAGGAGAAATAAGCTACCTGATAACTTACCAGTTCCACAAGGCCGAGTTGTTCTTCCTGAAGTTGGAATTTGTGAAATTTCCCTGTATCATTACATAAATTCCTTTTATTCAAATAAGGGTTTTTTTCTTTACAATTAAAATGTCTTGATTTCTTAGTTTATTTATTTCTCTAAAAAATCCAAGGCATTTACTGTGTAGCTATTGTTTGAGACACCATAAAGAATACAAAGATCAATTAGACCTGACTCTTGCCCTCGAGAAGCCCAGTTTAATAGAGGAGTCATATAGACAATGTTAGAAGCACTGTAGGGGAGAGGTGGCACTAAGCTTTCAGATTACTTGCTTAGCATTAAATAAATATTAGCTGTGTCTCGTATCTGGTATCTGGTAAGGCCATAGAAGACCTCAAGAAAGAGGTGTTGGTTGATATATTCCTTGAATGATGATATAAAATGTTGATATATACCTGAGAAAGAAGAGGGGTAGATGTTTCTCCAAGTGGAGAGAAACATCACAAAGACATGGGAAACTACGTATCTGAGAAACGGTGAGTGGTGTAAAGGCAAATACAAATTTAAAATAAGACGCTAAATTCTCCTTGTGGAAAATAGGGAGACTTCTCTCCCACCACCTCTCTTTTCTTTCAAAATTTCTTTCCCTGCCCTTTTCAAATTTATTTAAACCTTTAAATAAACTAATGGGAGGCTAAATAAGCCTCTAATTAGTCTCTCAACTCCGGAATGTTTCACCAAGGACCTAGGAGCCATCTTTTTGAAATGCAAATATCAAAGGAAGCGGAGCCTAACTTTCCTGTGCACCTTGCTCCAATTAACAAAACTATCTCCTGTGAACTTCTCATAAGAATAAAGTAAACACAAGCATAAAGAATAAAGTATCCCCAATTAGGAGGATAAAGTTAAGACGAACTATGAGTGACAAATGTGCTGTCAATTCCTCTTACTTGAGGACCAGTTATAGTTTATTTCGAAAACATGTATGCAATGGATTGTATTTGCCTGGCTATATAAGAGGGTGAGATTCCTTTCCATGTCTGCAATCTCTTAGTAGATGACCTGTGATGCACATCATATTCTGGTTTAATGTTTGTTCAATATTAAAAGTGTTTTCTCCCATTATTACCTTTGTAAAGATGATTTGTGGGTTGGAAGAAGATCTTGCTTTTAATTATATTTCTCCAACAGTGCTTTGGTTTGTCTGGAGTGCTCAGGTTACAGAAGGCAGGTGGAAAGATGAAGCTAGAGGGCAAGGTTAAGGCCAGAGTAAGAAAAAGCGCTGTTAGTGTGT
The DNA here is from genome assembly GCF_000325575.1 of Pteropus alecto. Lineage (NCBI taxonomy): Eukaryota > Metazoa > Chordata > Mammalia > Chiroptera > Pteropodidae > Pteropus > Pteropus alecto. Next base: position 2,355,662 of record NW_006442490.1, on the reverse strand, counting down.
AGGCTTTATTTCATAGGCCATGAGGAGCTGTGGAAGATTTTTAGTCAGGGAAGTGAAGTAATCAATTTTTTGACCCTAGAAAAATGACTTCAGCAGTAATGTGGAGAGTGAATTGAAAGGAAGAGGGTCAAATGGCATAGAACTGAATGTGGACACAATAATAATTTAAAATACTATTTAAGGATTTTCTTAGTCTGTTATTACTCAAAGGTAATTCCTGGACTGACCTTTCTTTAAGTCCCCTAGCGATAGCTGGATCTGAATATTTTAATTTTTATCATAGAGACATTTCTCCAGGATATGGAAAGCAGAGGACAACAATAGTGGGTGTGGCTGCATGTGTGACACTCCGTGGCCATTTTTCCTGAATGATTTGGGTGCTCCTCTGGCCCCACAATCTCATCTCAATTACTCTTGAGGTCCTAAGCATCTTCAGGATCTAGAATATCTCTGTTAGTGTCCATCAGGAGAAAGGAGTTGCTTATTACAGTGGTCTCTACCATTGGCTGGTGCTCAGTTTATAGTAAACGTTTGATATTCAGTGAGGTCCTGTATATCAACCAAATTGAGGTGTGACTGTTAACATAAATGCCACATTTATTAACAACCTCTACCCGGAGCCCAAAATTATGACCACTGATTGATTGCCTGGATTCATGTGGGTTCAGGTTTTCCTAGTACAACAACCCATAAATAGATTTCTTCAACAAGGGACTTTATAAATAGAAATTGAGGAGAACCAAAATACTTTGAATGAATGAACTACATTTTGAATGAAATACACATACATTTATTAAAAAGTT
>NW_006442490.1:2348152-2354639 GCF_000325575.1 Pteropus alecto | reverse complement strand
CAATTTTTCTAACAAAGGGTCATTCAACTCTTCATGTCATGAAGGCTAAAGCAAAGTCTCATCCTGATCCTATTCTTCCCCATCCTTTTCTTGAGACCTACATTAATCATCGATGGGTTGACCATAACATCTCTAGAAGCACGCTGACTACAGAGACTCCTCAGATTCCCTCCACATTCTCTCAAGTCCAGTTGTAACTGAACAAGCTGTCTGCTTTAATAGGCGCCATTGCTACTGCTTGCTGCTATTCATCCACTGTTACACTGATTTTTCACCAATCTCTTTTTTTGCACTTGTACATGCATGCAACACACTGAATCACTTATGGGAGAAACCTCTCTCTCTCTCTCATTAGGAAAACCTATGCTTTTTCTTGCATCTGTTGTGCTATGCCTCGGTGCTATACTTGCCTTTGCACTGCACTCTGTTTTCATTCACAACACAAAAATACTGGGCTACACCGACTGGAACGTCCTTCTTATACTGATTTCTACATCTACTTTGGAATGCTTTGGGCATCCATTTGTAAGGACAGAAATCAGACCTCCCACTTCTCTCACAAACCTCACCTTTATGTCTGGATGGTTACCCTTTCTATCATTGGAGCTTTTGGATTTCATTCCCCAGACTCTCACTGTCCTGCCAAAGGGAGAAGTGTAAGTCCAGGTGATGAAAGGAAAACCTGGAAGGGCTAAGTTAAATGGGCATTTCTAGTATCGAAAGAGTCAAGTAAAAAATCAGAGTGTGTGTATATGTCTGTTGAATATTAGCTAGTATAGGCATTAGACTATTCCAAAAATATGATCATGTATCAGGACTATCACTGTTTCATGCTTTCTTCTACAGATACTGACCATGTGAGTGGATTCCAGTCTATAGAATATGGAGATGTTCACTATCTAGTCAGCATTTTAGGTTCATTATTATATCAGAACTTTCCTGAAAATAACGAAACTATGAGTCTTCATTTTTTGCCTTCTTGAAGTGGTAAATGACTGTACCTCCCATCCATAGGACTTTGATCACTGCCTAAATGTTATTATTCAAGTGCCTAGTCATTTGCTTCAGAAAAACATATCTTTTATCTACAGATGTGACCATCTAATATTTTAGCAATGGGGAGTCATGCCTTTTTAAATACAAACATTCCCAGGAGGGACAGCACATTAAGCATCGCTAGTCTTTAACACCATAGTGTGAGTTATCTCTTAGATCAGAGCTATGAGCAGCTGTCTATGGCCTAACAAGAAAGTTCTGAGGGAGAAATATCCAGATCTACCCAGAAAGCAGGCCTAATAAACTGCTACTATGGGGCTTCTAGAAGGCCAGAGTCCACCGTGAAGGATGAGAAAAGGAGGGGCTTAGAAGAATGCTGGAAAAAGAAGTTGAAAGCATCAACTTGGAAAAGGAAAACTTGGTTTACATCCGGTTTTGCCTGTGGGTCAACTTTCTTCTGGCCAATAGAAACTCCATTTTCATGATGATCGGAATGCCTGCCTTAAATTCTTACCTATCATTTAGCAACTTCAAAGAAAAAGACATAAACTGAATCCTGAAGAGGCCAAGACCTCTTGTAAATGTCTATGTACTGAATTGGTTTTAGTGCTGAGATTATCATAGACTCACAGAAACATGCACAACACATTAAAGGGTTCAAATTTAGCTTTTCAAGAAATGCCATAGTGGGAACCACACTTAGAAATAGTAAAGCACAAGGACCAAGGGAGATAGTAGTTCTGTATGGTTGAGCTGATACTAGACATGAACCCAAACTCCTCCCTGGCCTTTTTTAGTTACAGTCCTGTGAACAGTAATACTTTATTCTGTCATGACCTCTCATCCAAAGTCTCTGCACCATAGTTTTCTATCAGCCCCACTACTGGTGGCCAATGAGAAGTTCTGAATTAGTGTTAAGTATTTAGAAATCTGACAGGATAATATATTACTAAGTTACATTTTGCTTTCTTAAGAAAAAATGATTATCCTTTCATTCCTGTGCCCTTTATTGGACAAAATGAATTTTAAGTGTGAGAAAGCATTTTAATAGAAAAATACATTCATCCCATTGTTTTGAAACCATTGATGCCCATCTTAAAAACAATGAAATGAACAGCATTGATTTCATGTTACATTTAAGATGCAGAGTAGAAATGAATCAATTGGAAAATACTAACTTCTAATAATATATCTTAGAATATGCCTCAGAATTTCTGAAGCACAGTAGAAACCAGTAGGCATTATTTCCAAAAGTTTTAGTTTTTTTTTACTAAAATACAAGTATGTCTTTCTTGTGTTAGTAACTTCACTAGCGTAGGAATAATACATCTTATACAACGGATATATTATCTATGTAATTCAAAATACTGAAGGTATATTTGGAAACAAACTTATTCTATGTATGAAATATAACAGTGAACCAAATTATAACTTTAATTTTGTATTAGATTTACTAAATAGTAGGATTAATATACTAGAACATGAATAACCTTTAAGTGAACTCCTAATGTATGAATATGGATTCATAAAAAAAGACATAACCAAGAAATTTAACATTTTATTAAAAGAACAAAAAATAAGCAACACAGAAAAAGCATGCTAAAATGTGTTTCATAATGCATACTTCTCAACACAAACAAGCAATACAGCACTATAACTTGGAAAAAACATAAAGCATCTGCCTTACTGACAGCAGTTGAGGGAATGAGCTGTTTCATTCTGGTGGCAAAATATTAGGAGAAATTTATATTTATGAAATATTGTGGTCAAAATCTATAATTGTTGCACAGAGCTAATAATTTTCTTATCTATAGGTAATTTTAAATTGACATTTCCTACCCCAAATGAACAGCATTTTTCCATTTTCTACATTATACTGGATTGTTGTTATATAAATGAAAAGCGTTAACCCTCTTCTAAAAGTATATTTAAGAACATCTTTTAAAAAATATTAATTTAAATTTTTGTAATTGGGGACATGATAACAAATTGTTCATTTTCTAATGATTAAAGCAGTACCAACAATAACAGGCCATTTATTTTGAAAGGGGCAACCCCAGAATCCAATGATATGATTGTCATATCATTCTCTCAACTGCTAGACACAAAAGACAGCAACAGAATAATTTGGTTTTCATCATCAACAAAGAGCATCTGTATATAGAAATAAAGCTTTGGAACCATGCAGTTTTATGACAGATATATATTTAGGTTCTGCGTTTGGGGGGAAAAAAAGAGCTCTTTTTAAAGTTGGGTTCCTTTTAGGTCTTGTTACAGAGGTATTTTATTTTATTAAAGTAATATGATGTAGAAGATGACTAGTGAGGATTTTTGCAATACCTACAAATAGCTGTGGCTTATTTCATAGTGATACATTTTTTTTTTTCTTTTTAGGTATAGTACTATAATCAAGGATAGGTTCTATTTAAGAATAAAATTTCCCTGGAATAATCCTGCTTTGGAGTATTAAATGGGTAGTTCTCTTCCAGGCAAGGACAAGTGGAGAGGCTGGAAACTGTATGAATTAGTCAACTTAAACTTTTCCTCGGCTTAAAAACAGAGGTCCTATTTTGGACGCAAGTTATTCACATTCTGTTATATTGCATTCTCTAATTTTACTTATTTAAACACAGCCACTGTGTCACTGTGTTTAAGCTCCAGAGTGTAACCCAGTGGCTGTCAGCAGATATTACATGTCATCAATTAATTGGATATCTTTTGTGATGCTTCTAGATTCATTCCATTTTATAGATGATTTTTCCTGACTTAAAAATTACTATATTTCTATTGACCCTGTGAAAATATATTCTGGTGGCTTATAGATTCACAAGAACACAGGTTAAATTGGTAAAATATGTCGCTGATAAAGTTAAAGTTGGAATTCTTAAATACAGTATGAATGAATGCCACACTTTATATCAATTAAAATGCTGACCAGATGGTCAGACTGTTAGTTATATGGTTGACTTTAAGTGATATGGGCTGAAGGGGAAAAAAAAGAAATTTCTAACCAACTGGCCTTGAGCTATTGGACAACTAACTATAAGGCTTAGATTGCTTTCTAGCTTTGGCTTATTTTCCTGTCTCTGTAAGTGAGAACTATCAAAATGGGTAGCAATACTAATAGCAACTCTCTCAATCCCAGGATGGACTCCTTCTCTAGGGCAAGGGCAATAAGTCCCAAGACATGATGGATTCAAAGTATCTGTGGTGATCTATCCTTAAACCTTTCTAACCTTGACCTTTTCTAGGTCTGGAGGCAACAAAAAGTTAAATGGTGATCTGTAGGTGATGTGGGAGCTGAAATTGGTGGATATAGTCTGATCTAAACATTTTTTTCCAGCTCCAATGTATGTAAGATTTTGGCTGATTCTCTTCTGTTTAGTTAAAACAGCGGAAGGCCGATGTGGCACAGTGAAGCACTCTCTAATCTGGTAAAGTTAAGTCAGAAAACAGCTTCCACTGAACAAGTACCAGGTAAATAAAGCCATTTCTAAAGTGGTGCCAGAAGCATTTTTCCTTTGTTGAAGTGAATGAAATGTCCCGTGCTGGCCATACTTAAGTGTTAAATTAAATCAGTGGTTGCCAATTTGGTTTTGGGTTCTGGATCTAAACGGGGAAATAATGGTAAACATTAACAATTTGTCACTTAAATAGATATTAATTTGTGTGACTACTATATATCAATTGATGCAATCTAATTTTATCATAATGGGAATATCCATCTTGGAATTTACATGGCATTTTACTACTTGCAACCATTGGAAATAGAAAACTTTAGCAAGATATTTACCTCTGTGTGTGTGTATGTTTACAGTGAGGATTAATTTTAAAAGCAAATAACCTCTAGTGGTCTTGCTAAAAGATGAAGTACTTCTACTTTTGTTCAGTGCAATTAGCTGAAGTTGACCTGTTATCTGTTACCAGTGTACTTTGGTCAGCTGTAGCAAATTAGAAAGCCTCCACAGTAGCAAAGCAACATCATGCTTGAGTTAAGTCTTATAACAAACAAACAAAAAAACACCTCCCTCTCAAAGCCTTAGAAATAACTTCCTTGCTAACTTTTCCACTATTATCAGACTTCTTGTATTAAAAAAAAGCTCCAAGGATTGCTTTCATGGACTATGTACATAAGTGCAAAAGAGGTGTGTCTCACACATTCACACCCTAACTGAGACAATCAGTTAACTGCAGCATATGTCTCTTAAATACTGTTAAAGGGTCATTCCACAGTATCTTTATGCGTGATTTCATAAATGAATTAATTTCATAATATGTTTTCATCATTCTTTAATTCTCATTTGGATATATTTGTGTAAATATATAATTCCAGAAGAAAGACTTTTCATAGCTATAGTTATACTACTTGAATAATTTTGAATAAATGAAATTATGGTAAAAGTTCGGGTAATATATTATAAATATAATTGTGTTTTGAAGTCTAAATACTGTGGAATAACCCTACCACACAACAAATTCTATAAGCTATAAAGCTTGAATCTAGAATCCATGTGTTGTAAACTTTTTGATGAAAATGTCACACAAGGACACAAATTCAGCTTTCACATGGGAATTATAGAATAAAAAGAAAATCAACCATACCTGTTTTCTGAGATTTGAGATGTATCTTCTATCTGTGCATATTGTCAAAAACCATGTATAGTTTACAAGTAAAATTTTCACCAAAAAATAAGTGTATTAAGGTAGCCATGTTGTAGTTTTATTGCTAAAGCAACAACTAAATATAATTAGTTAAAATTATTATTTGCATATAAAGTTAAGTTTGTTCTTAAACTGTGAACTGTGAAGAATAGTTATGGATTATAACCTATATCTTGTCATGTTTCAGTGTCAGTTTAGAACCTATCTAGGTGGGTTGAATACACATAATAAAATTTTACTTTCTCTAAATCTCCTTTGAAAGTAAATTCATTAGTTGCTTAGAGATATAAAAAGTAATAAAATCAAAAATTTAAAAACTAACAAGGAAAATGAAAACATAGCACCAATTAGTGAGTTGGTGCTGATAACCTTAATTTTTAATTATATTTACAGTTTGATTAGACTACCAACTAAATTTGCAAAAGAAGTTACTCTTTTACATACTATTCATTCTATTGCCTTTGTCAAGCACTGGTAAAATTAAAATTAGGCCACTATCTTTCTAAATATATTCAAAAGAATGGGGAAATCATATTTCCATATTTCTATTTCAATGTTTGTGAAAGGTAGAAAAGAATAAAAAAGGGGATTCCAATTTCTAATCATTCTGTGCCTAGCAGCCTACCCTACAGATTAAAATAAGTCAGCAATCTTGTGGTTGCGTTTTGCCTAAGAGCTTCCTCATCTACACGCTCCAAAGGAGGGGGAACAAATAATGTTCCAAGTGGCATAGGGACCTTCCTTACATATTATTTAATAAAATTTAAAGCCAATGTTGTCTTTATTCAGACATTATTATGGCAACTGGTCACGCCATTAAACAGATTCA
>NW_006442490.1:2329117-2348120 GCF_000325575.1 Pteropus alecto | reverse complement strand
GCTTTCCTCAAATGAGAGAGCTGGTGAGCTGAGGCTGTCCAATACGGAACGCAGCCTAGTGGTGTAGGACAACACTTTTGGCAAGATCAAAGTACTTTAAAGCATGTTCAAAAACATGGAGTAGGGAGAAGATGGCTTTTCACATCACAATTAACTACAAATTAAAGACTAATTTAGACAAATGAAATGAAATGCAATGGTTGTGTAACTATGCTCCAATTGCTTAAGTAAATACTGTATTTACATAGCAATTTTATGAATCTGTTTAATTTTAATTTAATCTTAATCTTTCTTTAAAATAAATTTATGGTCACAGTGTTTTTAAAAAAGTTGACACTACTAAAACCCTCTTAAAAGATAACTTTCATACTATTTTCTCTATATATGTGACTTATTTTATTCAAGTTTCAGCATTCTTGCATATTTTTGCAAAAGGCTGAGAGAAATAGACAAAAACAATAATTTCAGGTAAGTAAAAATAGAGGCCCTAGTAAATTACAAAGCTTATAAAATATTAATAAACTAAGAATCACAAGTGATTAGAATTATATATATACAATTCATTTAGTAAATTATTGTTTAGAGTCACTGATTTTGTGACTTCTCTTTTTATAGTCTAATGACTAACCTTTTCTTTCCTTGAATAAAGGTAATTTGAATGTCATTACATAACTAGTTTAAAGAATGCTACCTTAAAATTGCATTTTTTGTCAAAATTCATTTGCATCTAGATCAAAACTTTAATGCTTTGACTTTTCTTTCTTTAAATTCATTTATAGAGCAACTTTTAAAATGCCAACAATATCAAAACTGGTGGCACCCAAAATACAACTACCTGAATATCTTCACCGAACCTCTTGCTAAAAATAGGTCATTATTATTGTCTTCCAGTGCTTAAAGCAACATGAAAACAGCTGTAAATCTTGATTAGCGCAGGTGCATCCTTCCTGGAGTCCTGTGATCAGATCTGCCCTTCTGGAGAGGCACTGGCACAGTTTTTTTTAATTTCACAAAGGTCCTCCCTCCTTTCTTCTCTAACAGTGTTAAGATTTGGGGATAGAGTAATTAAGTGGTTCAAAGAATCAATAAGTAAAAGTCAGGATACCTCTTATTCTTTAACTCCTGGCAATACTGTTAACAGATGGCAATGGCTTGACACAATTAAGACCATTTAGAAATCACTGATGATCATGATTTGGATTGATAATTAAGATCAACAGGATATCAAATATCAAAGAGCTAATTTTGCTCCTTTGTATTCTGAGACAAATTGATCTGCTTTGGGTTGGAGTCAGGGGATATTTCTTTGATTCAAACACTACTAGCTTACTTAAATTATCCTAAATCAGATTTTCCCTTTGTCTATCATTTTCATGAAGTAGAAAACAAACTGGTGATACACATTTGATGATTTTATAACTTCCAGCAAGAGAATATATATTTAGTAGAAAAATATTAAATCTAAGTTGATGCAAAATGTCATATGGTTCCAGCACTGTATAATAATAGTGACTTTAATGACTGAATAGAGTGGAGGAGATATGCTACATAACATAAGAATTAATTACTATTTTACTTGATTATAAAATTATTTCATAAGAATTAGTAATGTGAATTCAGCTCAGCTCTGTGGAGAGTAGCCACTCTGTCTCATCCAAAGGGTCTTAAAAACTTCTCTATTGTAATTTTCAAATATATATAAAAACAACTGAGTCCAAAACAACATTGTTTATGATGAAACTCTTGTTAATAAAGTTTGAGAAGGGCACTTGACGTATATCACAGGCACTTTCTTCTTCACTGAAATGTTTAACAAATCTGGAAACTCAGGTGAACTAGAGCTAAAGACAACTGTGGACATCCCTCCCAGAACTTTTAAATAAATCAAAGAATAATTTTAAATGTCTTCCTATCTTCTTTCCCACCTCTGCCATTTCTCCAAACCTATTCTCAGGCTCCAACTGTGATCAATAGAAAAGAGTGTCCATTTGGAGTGGAAAAGCCTCGCTTAGAACCAATTCTCTTTCACCTTGACTGACTTATACTAGATTGCAGCTTACTTATTAGTCAGAGTAGTCTAAAGAGCATGAGCCATTTGCATTTGGAAAATGGCTCTTGTGTAAAAGGTTACATTGCAACGGTTTTTACACACTTCTCTCCAATATGTAAAAAATATCTCCATGCCCCAATCTTCTGTTTAATTTACAATCTGTAATTAGCATGCCTTTAATCCTCCAAGTACCAATTTTTCAGCTGAAGATGACAAATGGCTGTTTTAGACACTTAGCCTAGGAGATAGGATCCTTGAGCCACAAAAATTGTAACGGGTATTTTTTAGTACAAATGCTGAAAAAAATCATTTAAAGGTAAATTCTAGTTTTCCAAGCTATTTAAGGAGTGAAATTGGAGGTTAATGTTTTAAGAAATTCCTTGTTTTTTGTAGGTGATTATGTCTCACAAAAAATCTAATAATGTGATACAAGGTCAGATCTGCAGGTATAAATTATTCACATGCATGTGAACACTCAAAAGTGAGGTCTTTTATATGTCTGCCCCCAAGAAACCTACAGAAATATTCTAGAGAGAGCATATTAACATTAATCTGTCATATTTTTCAAGAACACATATTTCAGTTTCCCATTAATAACATTTTAGTTGAAATCAAATGCCACACATATTACAGCAAAACACAACATACCACAATACAATACAATATAAAAATGGAAAAATGGTATTTGGATATAATTATTATGTTCTAAATTAACCCAGTAGGCTACTGTGTAAACAAAGTAGTAAGGTAACACTTCAAAAGAGATGAACATTTATCCACCAAGAATTCACAGTAAGCCAAAAATCCACTGTGGAGATCCACATAGCAGAATAGTTATTAGAAAATCACACAGAATAATGTAAAAATTACAAAATTTTATGGTGGTATTCTAATAATTCAAATAAGACAGATAATAGTTTTCTATTCATGTTTTGTTTTAACATATGCATTGATTCTTTAATGTTTTATTTTTAATTTGAATTTGTTGGTTGGTATTTTTGTATTGTTTAATATATCAACTGCACCGTGTTTATTGTTGCATTGGTAGAAGAGAACATACAGGAATATATATAGAAAGGCCATATGAAGGTTCTCACGGAGGGATTCTGATACTTCACAACTCTGTTCAGAATTACAACTGAAATGGAAAAAAAAGCGAGAAATATTGAAGGATTATTGAAATAGGAGTCAGGAATTTGGTTCTTATTCAAGTTCTTTATTGGAACTATGCCAAGATAGTCCTCGCTCTGAATTTCATATTCTACATCTGTAAAAATGGGGCTGTTGGAGATGGTCTCTAAAGAGTCATATACCATGACAGCCTATCATTCTCACCGAGTGCTATTGTTCAGAACTGCCCTACGTTAACAGAGATGCATTCAATTGTTGTAGACATTATATACACAATGCCAAAACTTGTTGATGAAGATCCACCCATCTATCTACTTTCTTCAACAAGTATTCATTGAAAAAAAAATGTTTGATTCCAAACATTGAAATATGCAAACTTTAAACTTTATTTCTGAATGTTTTAGAGATTTGCAGAAAACTTTTTATCTGAATGTGTTGGAGCCATGCCAAAATAATCTAACTGTGAAATCTAGGTACTATATAGTATTTTACGAAATTACATTTTTTGAACTTGAGAGAAATTTTTAACATCTGTTACATGTTGAAGTGATTATAATGTACAAAATACCTCTAAATTTTCTAATGGAACAAGCAAAAAGGAATTGCTATTCTTATTTTCTGCTGGAAAGTAGGAATTTGACAACTTTTGTTTACCTTGAGGTGAAGCAGCCCAAGAGAATCAGGCAACTGTTTGCAAAACAGTTGTCTCATGCTTGGTGCTATTCCCAAACTGCCACTATCCCTAATGATACTCCTGAAAACTACTACAATTCACAGTTACTTCAGTTATCCAATGTAGTCAAAGGTTTCTTTTAAAAACATTTCTTATGATTGAAGGGACCAATTAATCTAAGATATGTCAGCTATAGGCTCTGTCTAGAACAGTTAGTATTCTGGGTCCATGCAGCCTTAGCAAGAAATAAATGCTAGCCGGGTTCTGGAAGACTAGCCTATCAAATGAATGAAACTCCTTCATTCAGATGAAACCCTCTGGTTGTGAGAATTTCAAATTTTCAATGACTAATGTATGCCGTTCAGAATTGGTACACTTGTTTAATAAGTTTCTATAATTAATTAATTGAAATATCTAGGAGTCTTGGTGGCTTCAAAAGTCACATGTTCTAAATGAATAATTGCCTGAATTAAATGTGTGCTATTCCAAACTCTGGACCAGGCAAAGAGAAGATCAAAGGCGAAGAGGGAAAAACCTAACAACAACAACAACAACAACAAACAACAACAAATTATATACACAAAAAGCCATGATTTGAATGAAAATAATGATTAAATTACTAAATTATGTCACTGAAAATTCAAAACAGCTGGAGCAATTCTGACAGACTTACATGAGAAGCAGTACAAAGTGGCAGACTGTAAAAACACTATTTTCTATAATGACATAGAACATATTGTTTACTATCTTTAAGATAACCATTGTAGCCAAATTGTGACAAAATTACTTTGCTTAACTTTAATTTAAAAAAGAAGCTAGAAAAATGTTAAGAATTAAAATTCAAAAGTGACCTCTGTCTTCGGCTAACAAATAATATCCCTTTAATAATAGGAAAACATTTCAGAATTTGTAAGTTCAATGGAAAAATGCAATACTGCTGCCATTTTTATGTAAAAAATATATACTTGCTCTCTACATTTCAATTTGGAAATTTTAGAATGCTTAAATCAAGCTCTAAGTTATAAGCAATGTCTATTAATGAAAATATTTACCAAAGATTTAGCAAATGCAAAATTGTTTAAATAAAAGATATAACCTATAAATATTATTTACATTAATACATAAAGAAACTTACTGTTCTACTGGTAACTTCTACATCTGTGAAACAAACATGCTGCTATTCAGTTCATCTATTGATAATGGGGATATCTATAGTAGTAAAAAAATTTTAGATTAAAATAATTTCTTTAGAGAATTCCATTTATTTTGTTTACTGTTTGGACGTGGTGATCAATATCATAATCAATTTCACAGGAAAATTTAGACATATTTACCATATCCACTAATAGTTAATTTTGCAAAGCACAGACTAGAATGTGATTTGTTCCCCAATTAATCAATGCTTTGTGTGCTATATGGTTATCATAATTGTCATTGAAACAGCAGTGGAATTTGTAATTGTTAAGCATGGTTACCACTTTTACAAGGTGAAATAGCCATAGCATTACACAATAATTATTGTATGAATCTCCTTACATTTCAAGCCTCCCCCCAAATTTATAATATGCCTTGTGACTCTGCCTGTAAATACCTAAAGCAAATGAAGATTAAAATAACACAAGCACATCTAATGTTGGTATGAGAAGGCATTTCTGATGCAATTACTGGGTAATGTTAGGGATATCTGTGCCTTGGAAAGAAATGTGTTTATTTGCTTTCTTTCCAATAGATCTGAAGGTAAAGGTGATGATTGTATTAAGTGAAAATTTAAATGCAATAACCAAAAATGGTAGTAAAATAAAGTCATCTTTAGACCAAATTGGAAGCATTTAAGAAATATTTAGTATATACATTTAAGGATTTAGTTGCAACAATTGTACATATAGCATATGGAGAGAGACATCTTATGACTGATTAAAAATGAGAAAACTGCCAATTGATCTCAAGATAAGGAGCAAAGTAGATACAGCCCTCTAGAATTAACAAAAATAAGAATTCTAAATGTAACAACTGCTTAAGAAACATATAAGAATATGGACCAATGTCTCTCACCAATCCAAAAAGCATATCCTGTATCTTACCAATATACTGCAATTATTTTCATGAAATAAATGGCCAAACCTGATTGCTTGTAGCTGTTGCAGCGAAGGGAACGCTGGTGGCGGGTGTTGTTGCTGCAGACACAGTGGTAGGTGGAGCGCCGTGCATCATGGGCACTTTCAGTGGGAAACCATGGAAGCAACACATGGGAGGGTGAAGCATATATGCAACCATGAAATAAACAATGGAATGGGGTGTGGTAGGTATCACAGCAATAAGCCATGCGATGTCATCATGATGGATACACCAGAGTGCAACATGCAATCACAGTCAGTGCAAAGCAACACAGCATGGAATGGAGGAAAATTTTGAAAGAGAAAAGGAAAACATTAAGGAAAACAGAATTATCCTCAACTTTTAGTTTTTGCATATAATAACTTAAGAGGCCAAATTTTCAGAAGGAGTTACAATGGGTACATATGATAAAATCTGATTTTATCTAAGCTATCTGTATGAATAACTAGTTAAGAGGACTAGTTGCACATTCAAAATGGGAGTAGGGGTTTGGGTTCGCTAATGAATAGCCATGAATGCTGTCATTAGATTTGCAGGTTCAAAGGGTCAGTTCTATGTATACTTACTTGATCTGTATGCCAAAAAAATGGTAGTTCAATTGGTAGGTATATGGTAGGGGAGCAGATATGAAGAATACAATGACTTACATATGCAAGTTTTTAAGTACACCTCTGGCAAACTCCTAGTAATTTGGGCTATTGATCAGACAAACACATGGGATATTTCATAGTAAAAATCTGACAAAACCTTGTCCTCACCGTGAATATTACAGCTACAATGGCCCACACCTGTGACACCTCTTTCAGTATGTTTTCTCTTTGCCTTTTCAAGTTTCTACTTCATTTTAAAAGCTTTTAGATGCTTTTCTCATTTCTAGTTCATTTTGGAAAGCAAACCAAGGAATTAATGTGTGAGTGGCAAGCATGCATGTATAATAATTTACATCTACATTGATTGAATTCAAATTTTTCTAAAAGTCTACAGAGAAAGTGAATGGCCTGGAGAGAGGAAACTCAACACATTGCAAGTGTCATAGAAACTGCAATTGTACCCCAAATGGTGATTAACAGAAATTCCGTAGTTATTCCTTATGCCTATCTGTAGTTATCCATTACTTATAGACATCTCGTATTATACACATGCCAATTTAAAAAAAAACATTCTTATTTTCCCTTTGGGAAAGCAGCAACTATACAGGAAATAGTACTACTGAAGCATGCGGTTTACATTCCTACACAGAGCTCTTTGGTGAAAGGACAGGGAAGCAGAGTCACAAAATGTGAAGACAGAGACATATTTCACAGACTTGCAGAAGTTCTTTTAATCATATGCATATAGTGCTCCTGTTAATATCATTGGAAATGTTTTTCATTATTACAGAAGACAGGCAATCCTTCAATAACAGAGGCTTCACTTCAGTTGCCAGGGTTCACACCCTGCTGAGTCAGTGAGTGCTACTACTATGTGATTGTTGTTTTGACTTTTTGTTTTATTTAAGTAAGCTTTTTAGTCCTTTTTTGGGCTCTGCATCTACTCTGGTCGACCAATAGGATAAAGGTCAAGCTATTGCAAACTCTCAAAAAGGATAAAAGGAACTGAATTGATATGAGATAGTGGAGTGGAGCGAGGTGAGATAATTCCTCCCTGTTTCAAACAAAGCTGTTTTCTCCTGATCTGTTCCTCATGCCCATGGTGACTATTAGAGCAGTGAGCTTCTCAGGAATTCTTGAGAATGAAACAAGTCACTTTTTTGTCTTCTTCTATATTACTGATATTAAAAATGGTTTCAAGATGGCTAACATATTTTATTGGTGGCTAATTAAAGGACCGTGTGTAACTGGTTAAAAATCACATACCCCCAAAGAGTCATTTTGAAACGATTCTGTTGTGCCTGGTTTCTGTGCAGATGGTGCTTCATGCTAGAACACTATAGAATTCATCACAGAACACTACAGAATGTTCTAGCTTTGCCTAACTCGTCCTTTCTAAACATTTGAGTATTGAATAATTTAGATTTTATGGATAACTTTTTTTTGGAGGAATGTTTTTGTACTTTACAACAAAATTATATATTAAATATTTTATAATTTCTTAGTAACGGATGTGAAGCTTAGAACAAAACTGCCCATCCCGGCTAGATTAAAAAAAAATGTTTTAAAATATGTCAGCTGTTATATTTAGGGTCAAACTAGAGAAATGTCAGGGTCAGTATTTGGCCATAGTGACAACCAATTAGGACTTAAGAGTACAGGACTATTGTGATTCCACAAAGACATAAAAACAGCACCATATTAAACCTTAAATACTCAGAAATGTCCAGCCACATCATTCAGTCACTCATCTCTATCACAATCACAACAGAAAAATACTTTTATTCGGATTAGAAAAAGTTGAGAATTTTTGTACAAAACCTACCAATACTTGAAGGAGGTGCCATGCACAGTATTTGCCCTGTACACCATGCAGAAATGCGTGAAAAGTAAAGAAAAGAGATATTTCATTATTAAAGCTTTACTGCTAGAAATAATTTTTAACTAGAAAAATATTCTTTGCAATACTAATTAATTAGCACATGCAAGTCCAGTAATCTTCCATGCTTATAATTACAACCTAATTTTAAGATCACAAACCCAGGTAATCAAAGTAATTCTTAGATTCTTAGGCATAAAATGAATATTAATTTTTCTTTAAAGGAATTACCTCACTTAAATTACATCCTTTATTTATTTTGGACAAATGCATCCTTAGCAATTTTTATCACGAAAGAAGAATTTATTACACATATTATTTTCAAAATATGCACCAGGGTCTGGTACCTGATGTCCATAGCTCTATTTAGAACATTAATTTATCATCATTTCCTCTTCTACCTTGCAACTGAGGACTTGACTATGAACATGTGGCAAATAGGTTTTTCATCAAGAAGGGACTTTCAGCCAGAGAGATTTTTATTTTGCTATTCTTAAAAAGGAAAGGATTCTTCTGATATTTTGTTTAGAAATCTAGATTCTAAATTAGCCAAATCCAGCAAAAGTCTAAAAATTGTAAAAATTGTGTTTTTTAAATGATATAATGAAATGCTATTGCGGTTAGTAACTAGACAAAAGACTGTCTTTCTTGGGCTTCTTTCAAAATTTCTTAACTGATCAATTTATCAATTAACCAACAGTTTATTTAAAGTCCAATTATATAATACTATGCATATAGTATGTTTATATAATTAACAAGGCTTTCTAAATTAATTTCTAAAACATGTCATTTTCATTTAATAACAGTTTCTAAACTTTGTATTTTTAATTCTGGCAAAAAAAAAAAAAAAAAAAACTACTGTACTCGGGGTAGTTAGTATTTTCAACTTATTCCTGAGACAATATGCTCATTCTTAAAGTACTGAATCACTTAGAAAAGTATTTTCCCTCATATATGATATTTATTTGAACAGAGTTCTGGCTTAAATTTTTTATTCAATTTGGTATAAAACTATTATACTATTAAATATAGTTGAATGTAGGAAGTAACAAAATATGCTGCAAAGTATCAGGAAAATTTGTCAGAAAACCTGCTATATTTTTTATATTAACTGGTTTAAGAATTGGAAGCTAAAACAGGTATATATATATATACACACACACACACACACACACACACACATATATACACACACACATATGTACATATATATTATATTATGCTATATTATAAATTTATGGGTAGTTTTATTATAAACTATTTTTGGTATATCAAAGATATATAGACTACATATTTTTGCAATGCTAAAGATATAATATATATACATTTTTGAGGACCAGTATCTTTGACAGTAATACCTAAGAGTCAAGGAATTAGTTTGAGACTGAACCAAGTGAATCAATGATAAGAAGCAAAAATTAACAAATGCTAAAAAGAAAAATATTGACAGTTTTTCCAAGTTTTATTTCAAACCATTAATTTTCAGGAATCGTAGGGGGAAAATTTATTATATATACTAGCAGAGCAAACACAATTGCCTTGTTTTATTCCCAGTTAAAACACCTGTTGACAGTACTTGCATAAAAGCTCTTTGGGAGCTGGTGTGCACTGTATACATTCACAACATCATTACACTCACAGTACCCAGAGCCTTGTTCTCACCTGCAGGAATAAATGCCGGCTGCTGTGGGAGCTGCAGGTTAGCCAGAGCCTGTTGGCAATGGAAAACACTGGGATTGAAGACTGGGGTGGCCCCATTGGTCTTTTCAAATGCTGATCTCTTTGGTATCAGTTGAAGTGCACCAGGCTGTAGGGCCTGTGAGGGAGGGATGGATTAATAAGTAGTACCAAAGAAAGTAAAGAATATACTCAAACCAAACAAGCAGCAGTTAAATGAAGTATTGTCTGGGAACCCTCTGCAAGGATATCCATCAAGCAATGTAACCAACTGCGGAGATGAAACAGTTCACTAAATGAGGACTTAGTCAAAAGCAGAAAATAAACATACAAGGAAAATAAAAACTTTTCAACTTCATTAATTTAGGCAAATTAAAAAAGACATTATTATTTGGGCAGGATGTGACAGGAAGCTGTTAAAAGCAAATAAGTATTTAAAATTAACATATAAGGATACTCATCTATTAATCTATTAAAATAAGATTTGCAGAGGCAACACCTATAGCAGGAAAGAGATTTCTTCCAGATAAAATTCTGAAATGTATCTAGAAGATAATGGTAGGTAGGTGATAAAACAGATATCAGTAGTTGAAGTCTGATACTTTAGCTCTATAAAACAAAACCCAATTTATATAAGGACTTCAGGTCCAAATCTTGTAACTGTATATCTCCCAACTAACATGTAAAGAAAAAAGCAAATGAATCATTCCTCTCCCATCACCCATCTCACCCAGATACCACAGATAGTTAGCAAAATATATGGAATTCTCATTTACAGAAGCGTGTGATTTCAGTGTGTCATTTACTTTAAGGCCTTATAAGGTTTAATTCTAAAACATGTTAGCATTTAAAAATCCTCCTTTCATGTCTACAATTTTTTTTCAAAATCCCACTATGCTTATAATACCCAAACTTGTTCCTGGATCAGATTCATTGGAGAAGTTTGGCATCACATTTTTTTCCTCAGCAAATTGCATATTACTAAAAACAAATAAACAAACAAACAAAAACAAAACATGTCCCCGCAACTATTAGGTACACTCTAAATTCTTAAGGAGACAGGAATATTTGTGCTGAGTAACTAGCTTTCCACGTGCTAAAAAGGGATATGCCACAACCTTCTTACTCCTGTGGATAAAGAAGGCCTAAAGGAATCTCTATTTTCTTTGGGAAACTAAATATCAATCCCTCAAATCTTTTTCTTTTAAATGCATACAAGCTGCTTTCAGTGATATTAACCTGAGCTATGCACATGAACATGAACAGTGTAAAAATACCTTTTACAAAGCATTTCTACTCTGATTCCTTAAAAACATAGAAAACTTAAAACTTCTTCATGGAAAACCTCCTTTTGTTTAATCTTACTTTAGACAAATTTCTATGGACCAATTTGACTTTACCACTAAGATGCTCTGATCAGTCACTCAGAAAAGGAATTTTATATTGACATTCACAAGTGTAAATTGAAGGCCTACCATATAATACTTAAATTTATATGTGGAAATTTCGGACTGACATATGCATTCTACCAAACACATCTAGATCATCAGAAATGGGCACATACATATGAAGTTCCCATGCCTGAGTGTAGGACAGTCACACAATAGCACAAGGAAGCCATTCTTTATAAATCCCACGCATATGAGAACCTTTATTTTTAGGGGGTCAACTGTATTCCTCTCCTTTATAATAGATCCACAATGTTTCTGAACTCTATTCCACCAACAGAAATAATCCAAAAGTTGGAGGCTTAAATTCCTCATTGAATATTCTGGATACCTTCTTACTTTCATAGCTTATAATTCCCTCATTCAGAAGAATTACAGATAAAAAGCATGTGATGAAGTCTTTTTTAAACATTCATTAACAGATTATGTTGTCCAGATCAAGAGAGAAAATAAGTTCTACTTTGATGCTCAGATCTCTCATGAAACAATGAGTTCAGTTCTGAGAGAACAGAAGTATTAAGAAAGTGGAGCAAATCCAAAACTGGTGCTGTGTCCTTAGAGTCATAATCTACAAGAAAAGTTTGAAGTAATTTTGGGTACCTGGTTTAGAGAAAAGACATCAGAGTCACACTCATATGGAATAGGGATTGACTTATTTTGTGTAATAAAATAAGTGTAAGTTCCAGTTACAGCAAGGTACATTTCAATTCATGGTGAGGAAATGTTAACAAATAGGGGTATTTGAAAATAAATATCCTCTCTCATGAAAGATTAGATCTCTGTCAAGGGTTTTAGGATTGTGTAGGTGATTTTTTTCCACAGCCAGGAAATGTGAAGTTTCCTCAGGGTTTTGTCCCTTATTGGATTGTTATAACCTATTCAACAAGGAGAGTCCTCGGCCAAAAATTATAGAAATAGCAAGCAGCTTATCAAAGTAATTGACAGCTGTGACAAACTTAAGTAATCATAATTCCTGTTTCTCAATCTATCCCACTGTAGGGTCATATGAAAGTATTTTTCCTAGCTTCCACCTTTCTGTGTTAAGTAGAACTAACTTTTCCCCAAATCCGACTTGCTAGGACAACTCTTCTTACCAGGCCTCTTCTCCCAACCATGTAGAAATGTGCCCCCAGCCCTGGCTGGCTGCTACCCTGAAATCACTCCTCCAGAAAGGAAAGAGAACCCTAATCTTTGGGAAATTAGAGTCTATTAATCATCCCATCTTCCAAGTCCTCTGTTTTTGAAAGGCATTAAGTATATTGCTAGTGAAGTACCCATGAAGGTGGTTGATAGGCAGAGAGGCAACTTGCTGCCTTTTGGGGATGATAAGGGTAGTTAGGCTATAAAAATCACTCAAAGATCATTTACTGTTTAAATTAAATAATTTTCTCTTCTCTAAAAATTGGAGAAGCATAATAGGTTACACTCATCAGTAAAGCTTTTAAATAATTACTTTTAGAAAATTTTAGTGAATAAAGTAGAATAAAAAGGTTCTCTCTTTTCCAGTTTATAACCTTGGCTATTCATATTAAGGTTCACTCTTGACTATCCAAGATTATGGTTACAAGATTTTAAACATGTTGAGGAATATACTAATCATTTACTCCAAAATACAGTCCATAAGTCCTGGCCTGCTCTTACCATTGCTGTGGCAGCTGAGTGGTTCATTTGGTGATGAGAAGCCTTGAGTTTAGCTTGCAAGTGTGGAGGAGGATGAAAGTACTTGCATTTCTCCCGGGAGCATCGGCCTTTGATGTAATCCATGCAGATTGTCACAGTATTATCACTTGCCTCAATCATAGAAACATCAGTAGGGTGAGCATAGCGGCAATCATTCTCACCACGGGTACAATTTCCACGCTGAAATTCTCGGCAAACCTTAAAGAAAAGAAAAATCACATTGATGACTAGAAGGTGATTAACTTTTATTTATTTTGCCAGTGAATGTAAGAGCAATAGTTATGTTATTTTGTAATCTATTTAGGAAAAAAAATCTAAAAAGCTGAAGGATAATGTAAAACCATATTCACTATGAGATGTAAACATAGACAAAATTTTTATTCTTAGAAAAAGAACTTTATTCTCCCCGAAGGAAAGTTGTTCTCCTTACATTGAAATAAAAGTGCTTAAAAGTGTTACTTGAGACCATTTTTTAATCCTGCACTTAATATATAGCCTAAAGTATAATTAGCTAAGTTTACAAGAGGGAGTTATTTCGTTATGGTCCAATATAAGTCTTTATTACATGGCATTGTGCTTTTCCACAGGCACGCTTGTGGACCATGACTGAATTACATGTACAATTATATCCCATTATTACATACTCCCAGGCATTTAAGAAGCTCCTGATGGAGCAGACTTTGTAAGAAATTGAATAGTTATTTATTTCAATTTATGAATAATGACAATAAAATAATGTTTGAATGACTTCCATACATCAGAAAGCTGTTTGCAATTTTTCTTAAGATTTCCTTTTCTTAGGCATCAAGAGATATTTAATATCTAGTACATCATTCTTAAAATGGAGAACATGGTTTAGACCCTCTGAGACTCATTTATATTCTCCATTCATAGATATATTAGTCTACTTTTTTTCAGTTTGATTATTCTAGCAAATGGAGACTCGTCAACAAATATAGTAATTACAGTCTATGAAGCTGGAGCCTGGGTAAAAGGATCATTCCCACCAAACTTCCTGTGTCATGGCAAAGGAGATGCACAGTCTGTGGCTGGGTACACTAAGACATTGTTTGACATACAGTACAACTGAATCAATGTACTTCACAATAGGGTATAGTTGCAGTAGTAAAATGTTTTAATGTTTTTCTGAAATTATACTCCATAAGCTAAAAACCCAGGTGCATTTATTCAAAGCATTCAAAACACTGAACTCTGAGAATGTTGCTTTATGCATACGGTTAATATCTACCCTATAGATGTTTATACATTTCTACGCAAATACCTCCAGCTTATCCGAGCGCATCAGTTTTGGACCAGCAGCTCCTGGCAAGGCGAGAGGTGGGTTTCCAGAAATCAGAACAGGCGCATTTGGTAAAAGTTCGGCAGGAACCAGGCCCATTCCAGGATGAGGTAAGTAAGGGTTGAAAGCCATGGCAGGATTAGCTGCAAGTGATGGAGTCATGGGAAAAGACGTCTGTATGTTTAAAAGAGAAAAGTGTTAGAGGTAAATAGGTTATTCCTATTATTACACAAGGAGGCATTCTTTCAGAAAGCCTAAGCCATATCAAAATTTGCCATTGTTTCTTCTGATTATTTTTAGTCTCATACTAATTCCCATATAGGAGTTGCTTTTAAACCAACACATGTCTTTGAGTAACAAATTAGCAAACTGAGAAAACAAGCCACTTGATTTTAACAGTCATGAATTAGCCAAATTAAATCTCATTGATGGATTCTATTCCAAATGTGTTTTCTTTAGTACTTCCATTTTTATCTAAAAACCATGTCACCAGTGATAGCACACATATAGGCAATCTGCCTTGTCTTCATTCATAAACATGTTCTTGGCAAGCAGATTTCAGGTTCTCCTGAAAGCTCCCTTTGTTCCACCTTCCTCTTTCCTCTTCCCCATCAGTACTTAGCTCGAAGGCTGCCTATCCTACCATAGTTCACATCTGCTCTATTAAACACTTGCTTCTCTTCTTGGTCCACTATCAATTATGAAAGACAGCAATGAGGGAGGAAAAAGGGGTTGATTTTTAAAAAGTGAGAGCTTTAACAACTTCATGCCATATACCTAAAATGAGATTGGCATGGTCATAAAAAAAAAAAAAAATAGAGACCTTATTTCACAAACTAATTTGACTTGCCTAACCTTGTCTTTTATCTAGGGGTCCAAATGATATCCACAGTTCAAAAGGAGATCCAAAAAATACTACACGGATCCCTGTTAGGCAGGAAGAAATAAGATAACAGGATTATAAAGTACATAATATGGAGTATAACTTGTAAAGAAAATCTTTAGAAAAGCAAAGGGGATCTTACTGGTTTTTCTATTTTTAAAAAGTCCTGATCTCAAAGAATTTGATATGTGTATTGCCTTTCTTATCTGTAGCCACATAAATTTATCACTTTATTTCGCTATTTGTTTGTTCCACATGTGAGAGTCTTTACTTCTCCATGTTGTTATAATTTCCTTGATAGTTCTCTTGTCTCCCCTGTAGTACCCAATACTTAGTGAATGACTGCTTGACTGACATAATCAATGCTGAAGTTTAAAACTAAATTTAAGCATTTTAATGAATTAATAACAAATCATGTTTAAGTGTAGTACATTCCTAATAGACTCTATAAGGTAGTTAGTACAATGTGCAACCAATGGAGCTTCACTCTGTATTACTAATAGCATGTGTTCTTTGTTGCTTTTTAAAATTTCATTCAATGAAAAGATAATGAATCCGTTATATTGACAAGCTGTACCCACACCTTCTGCTAAATCACATTAGTAGGAATAGCTCTAAATTCAGGTAGAATAGGAAGCTATGGAGTATGGAGTTAGGAGCAATATATATTCAACTACAACATCCCCTACTCTGACTTGAAATTTTCACTAGCACATCATTTTCCATGAAGCCTCTATTATAAACCACGTTTAACTTGGAAGGAAGGGTTTCCCCATTAGCTCTCTACCTTAGATGAGTTTATCAAATTAGCTAATTGTAATTAGGAAGAACAGAAAGAACTTGCCCTCCTCCCTCCCCCCCACCCCCAAAAAAACTGGCAAGATTCACTAGAGTGAGTGAGAAGTCATGGTAGCTAAGAGCTTTAAGAGGAAAGAGGTAACACCAGGTGCCAGGAAAGATGATGGAGCAGTAAGTCAGGGAGGCGCTTTAAGTTCTGAGGACAGTCAGCCAAAGGCTGACGCAGCATAATTAGGTACTATGATGTAAGAGGCTATAGGGACATATCATACATTTCATTGAATGAGATATGAAGCCCCAGGAATTAGTCGATGTGATATTATCTTATATAGTGAGATGGAAATCTCTTGGAAACAGCCACCCAGGCATGGTTCCACAAAAAGATAGACCTTATCAATTTGATGATTTATGGTTGTCTCAAAAATAGAAAGAACTTCTAATCGTAAAATCTCTATATTTGAACCACACGATAGTACTCTTTGTTGCACTTTTTTCTCTCTTTCATAGTAAAGTTCTCATTAAAGTCACCATCATGTTCTCCTGGATACTTTTTGCTTTTTCTTTTACAGAATTGGGAAAGACCATCATTACACTAGAAAAACAAAAACAAACAAACAAAAACTGATGAATTAAAAGAAAAACCTGCAGGTCAGTGGATTTTCCAGATTAAAAAACATCATTAATGACTAATAAATTCTGATCAATGAATAATAGTTATGCCTAATATACATGTAAGCAATGCTTCCTATTTACAGTAGCTCTGAACTTTTGTAATTTTTCCTTCCTTTTTTGGGGGGGCAGGATTTTCTTGGTTAACTTCTGCTTTCTTTGGAATATATTTTAACCTTCTTAAATTTGTTATACATTCCATATGAAATATGAAAACAAGCAGTGGGGCATAGGCAGGAACTCCTGAGCTTCTTATTTATTTTCAAATGGACATATCTGTTTTCTCACTACCACCTCTGCCCCAGGGTAACTACTCCATTTCATGAATTTGAACGTTCAAGGGCTTAGCTTTAGCTAACAGCCACCTGTTAAGTTAAGCAGCCCACAGGCTCACACATTCTGCATTAATAAGCAACTTTATTCTCGCTTATACCTATATTGCAGCCCTAGATGTCAGTTGAGCTAACATGAACCACTCTGTGGGGTAATCTTTGTTTTAAAGAAGAAGGTTCCGAACAGATTGAATCTGATTTCTATTTATAGCCCAAAATGGTCTGGACACTTAAATATGTTTCAGATATTCACTTGAACCTAAATTACTAAATATTTGAAAATATAAGAAGGCTTTTCCTCCTAGAACTAGAGGTGTGGATTATCAACTTTCTCTGAGTTTTATAAAACCAATAAGAATGGTGGCGACAACTAATTTTATGAATAAAAAGATCACCTAGACAATTATTTACCTTCAATGTCTCTAACAAGATTAGCTCCCATGGGTTCCCAGTGACTTGCACAGTACTTAGAAACTATTAGGGTTTTAAGAAATGCCTCCTAAAAAATCAATGAATTGTCTCTAGAACAATGGCTCCTAATCCTTTTTTTAGTCCTGGATTTCTCTGAGAGTCAGATCAAAGCTATGGATCTTGTCCGCAGAAAAATTCATGCGTGCACAAAATGCTGCATGCAATCTCAGGAAGTTCAAGGACCTCAACAAAATTAAAATGAGTATGATAGTGGGTTCATGGACTACTTACTGTGTAAGAGCTTGTGTTCTAGGCTAAGGATTGGCAAACTACAACCCCTGAACCATATCTGGCCCACCTTAGTTTAGCATGGCCAGAATGGGAAGAATGGTTTGTACATTTTTAAATGGTTGAGAAAAGTACAGATGAATAATATTTCATAACACATGAAAATCATATGAAATTTATATTTCAGTGTCCATAAACAAATCCTATTGTGCTCATTATTAGATCTGTATAATAAAAAGTCGTGAATGTTTGTTTTCTCTCTTGTTATAGAAGTACTTACATAATATCCTCAACTTTGCCTCTTGTCTCACAAAGCCAAAAATATTTACTATTTAGTCATTTACAGAAAAGTTTGCTGACCCTCATTCTAGAGGATTCCAAAAATAAAGCACGCCATCAATTTCTGAAGTAAAGTGCTAATTATATATAAATTTATTGATGTGAATTCAATGCTTGTGGCAAGATTTCACAAGTTGAGAAAGTCTGGCTTTAGAAACCAATATTAAATTATTCACTAAAATGTTATTTTAAATAATCACTAAAATTAGGATTCTTAACTACTTGTTAACAGAATGCAGAGATAGACAGAATCTTGTGAAGGTAAAATTTAAGAAGCCACCACATACTAGTCTTAAAGGATTCTGCAACATCTTCAAATAATAATAAAATTCGATGAAAAACTATGCCTTAAATAAATATATCTAGTTTACCCATACATTTTAGGAACATAGACTTATTACATAAAATGGATTATTCCTCATGCTAGTATAAAGAAATAAAAATTATATATTATGCTAAATCAATCTGTGTATCTACCCAGAAGTCTAGATCTATTTGTAGTTACTTCAGTAATATCCAAGGTCAGTTACATACTTTAAGTCACTTTGGCTAATCCTGCCTGGCCTGCAGTCAATACAATAATTGAGGCTTTCCCTGTCTGCTCTCCTGTCTCGAGGTGGATGACTAAATGTTTTGTTTTATAGGATGGCAAACATTTGGTAACAATTTCTCGACTCAATTTTAACATCAAAAAGTAGCACTCTTAGCTTCTACTAGCACTTATAATACTTTAATATTTT
>NW_006442490.1:2325552-2326447 GCF_000325575.1 Pteropus alecto | reverse complement strand
GGAATATGG
This sequence comes from Pteropus alecto, assembly GCF_000325575.1. NCBI lineage: Eukaryota > Metazoa > Chordata > Mammalia > Chiroptera > Pteropodidae > Pteropus > Pteropus alecto. The sequence goes on along the minus strand of NW_006442490.1, from coordinate 2,326,438 downwards.
ACATAGTTTCTTTTTCTGCGAAATCTATAAAATGCCTTGCCCACCTTTTTCATAATAATTATTAATAAACGAGTCATGACAATAGGGAGATAGCATAAATACTTTAGTCAATCAAATTAGTTGCTGTGAACTGGAAAAACTGTAACTCTGATGTGAATATGTAAACTGTATAATGTACCTCAACGAGGAAAGGATATTATCCTTTTGTCTTTAACTAAGTCATTTATTAAATATTTTGTAATTTTACTTCTATTCATTTAAAATTGTTTTAGTCTAAAGTTTCATAGAGTAATAATACCTCTTAGCTCCTATTTAAAGAAGAAAAACATTAAAACTATTGGAGTCTAAAAATAATATTATTCATTAATTAGTATTATAGCACTTCCTCCTATCTACTGGAACTTCCTATTTTTCCCCATTTGGTTCTGAAATGTTGCATCTCCTTCGTTTCTTACTATATTAATGCCAGATAAACATATAAGCTTGTTCATGAGAAATGTATTGGTAAATAGAATTATACAGATGATGTAACAAAGGTAGGGAGGGTTCAGAAAGACATCAGATGATTCTGTCTGAGATAAAGAAAAAGTCAGGAGTGGAACCCATGCTAATAGCCTCTGTGATTTAGAACACCAAAACTTGGCCACAGGAATGCAAGCCATAAAAAGCATACAGCAGACCAGAGGATTTGGCACATATAAAACAATAACCTCTATATAAATCATCAGGTGAATACAATCGACCGAGTCAAGTGTGTGTAAAGAACTGCCTCCATGTGAATCACAGCATTCAGAGAGAGAAACTAAAGGAATTTGCTAGATATGGACAGGCCTAGATTATGAATAATGTCCAAATAAAAAATACTTTAATAGCCTTATAACATTAT
>NW_006442490.1:2305645-2325403 GCF_000325575.1 Pteropus alecto | reverse complement strand
TGTACCTCAGCGAGGAAAGGATATTATCCTTTTGTCTTTAAGTCATTTAACTATTAAATATTTTGTAATTTTACTTCTATTCATTTAAAACTGTTTTAGTCTAAAGTTTCATAGAGTAATAATACCTCTTAGTTCCTATTTAAAGAAGCCAGCAGTGAGAATTCTTACTTCCTGTAATGAAAATTTGTACTTGTGAAACTGAAATTTTAACTTGTGAAACTGAAATTTTAAAACATTAGCTTTGTTTGAGAATAATCCAGTGTTTTGTCTTTTTCTAAAATTCTTCTACGGTGCTCATGTTTTCCTCTTAATTACGCCATGGGATGTTCTTAAACTTACAATTTTTTTGCTGTAATTATCAGAAACTCTCTTTTAAACTGCTTTGAAAAATATCAGGGAGTCACACCCTTTGTCTCACTTGCTAAACTTCCTCAATAAAGCTAACAAAAGCTTTCAGAGGTGGAATTTTATACTAGCAAATGTCTATTCAGGCCTGTTAAATACAGTGAATAAACTTGCCTGCTACAGCAAGCATTCCACCCAAATTGACTAGGTGTGGCTTTTATTCATTGTTCAGTCACACTAAATAGAAGCTGTTTTCTAGCTACCTTCAAATTTAGATTGACATTTCCTTTATCTGAGGGCTTATAATAAGCAAACTATACTCAGTTTTTCAAAAGCAGATATGCTCTTCTGGTACCCTAGAAACAGATCAAAGTATGCTTTGTGTAGAGACATGAAGTTCAAGTCAGTGATATCAAACAGGTCTTAATATGCAACCACACAAACATTAGAACTTGAAATTTAAACAAAAGCTTGACTATTTTAGGGAAAATAATCAGATTATGGGGGGATGTTAAAAGGGATAATGAATTGTTTGGGGAGAATAGGTATCCAAGAAATTAAGTGAAAGCATATGTTACTTCTATAGTAATATCAAGATCTGTAATTAAGAACATTTCTTTTGAATCAGACTAGTGTCACTTAAAATTGTCACTAGCTGAATTACAATATGCCTCCAAAGCAGCTTTCTAGACCACAAAGGAGGATCACATCAACCATTGTGGGGTTAGTTTTTTTTGTACACATAGTAACTACAGAAATTAATCTTTTATCAGTTTACCGCATCATAACAGCTATTGTTAAATAATCTACAAGTTAGAAAAGCAATTTCCAATTGTTCCCTGTGGTATCTAAGTGATGTATCTTGTGATATGCTATAAAATAAATTGTATTCCTGTGAGTCATATCAGTCATGTTCTGCAGCCTGAAATCTGAAGTCGCCCTCACTGAGGAATTAAGAGAACTGTATTCTATTATAGAAAGCACAGAGAATCAAATTAGAAAGCACAAGAGGGCAGAATACTCAATGTCTCTGTTATTAGACTCTAAAAAAGCCACTCCCTATTCTCTAGTGTAAGCCAGTATGATCAATAATGCATGAAGGGTTGAGGCTTGAAATGGAGAGACTTTACTGGAGGCTGAATAGATGATGAATAGTCAGCCTTCTGTCTTTATCCCTACTTTACCACAGGCTTTGCTCTCTGGTTCCCTGAAACAGGGCATTGATTAGTGCCCTGATGCTGTCCCTCGACCTGTGAAAAGATACATGCTCCAGCTCTATAGGAAATGCTGGGTTCATGTATGTGATAAAATCTGGCTCTTATTCTGTTTAGTCTGAAGTTGGGACAGCCTAAGAGAGGCCGAGAGTAGTAACAGTGGCTGAAAAGCTCCCTCAATTTATTCCCCACTTACTCACATTTTTGGAGTCACCAAGCACATTTATTTCTCTGTGGCTTTGTTCATACTGTTCTCAGTATCTAGAAGATTCTTTTTCATACCCCTTTAGGAGTAGGAAGGAACAGAAATACTGCAGTGTGTGAAAGCCCAGGAAAGAATTTGAAGAAGGAATTTGACCCTATAAAGTAATCCTGAAGGCCAAGGACATCTGAGGAGCTCACTGGTGAACTTCTGAGAACTAATTTATAATGTAATTAATCAGCACTAAATTCCAAGGCAAATATTTTTGGCAAACTAATAGTATAGAACATGAAATCTATTTGTTTTACTTAAATTTGTCTAGGAAATCTAGAAAAAGAGAATCATGATGCAAAATTTTAGTGACTCATCAATGCTCCCACCACCTGTTTTGTGCATTGTCTATAAAGATGGATTAATTAAGGGGTGCCCATCTACACAGATCTCTTTGAGAATCAATTTTATAATGGGATACATTTTGCTGAGCACAGATTGACCTACTCCCATATTTTCATTGCATCAAAATACCATATACATTTTTCAACTTTCAGTGTGTCTATTACAGTCACTAATGAAATTGGTAACAAAGATAACAAAATTCTTCCAAATTAGTATTTTGATATGATTTAAAGGAAGTGGGCCAGCTGGAATTAGAATAAGACACCACTGAATTAAATTTGAGACCTGGTAGAACTCACCGATCCACAAAAATACTAGACGCTGGTCTTGAAAGACACAATTATCTTTAATTTCTGCAAAGGGAGACTCTATGGCTACATTAAGTTAAAACCACCATCAAATATCTGGCCAGTATTCCTCAAGATTGTCAAGGTCATGGTAAACAGGGGAAGATTGAGAAATGGTCACAGACCAAAGGAGAGAGGGGACAGGATTCAAATAACTGCACTGTGGCACCCTGCACTGGACACTGGAACAGAAAAAGAACACTAATGGAAAAAATGGTGAAGTCTGAATAAAGTCTGGAGTTTATGTAATAATAATGTGTAAATGTCAGTTTCTTAGTTTTGAAAAATATACCATGGAAATATAAGATATTAATAGTTGGGGGAACTGAGTGAGAAGTAATATGGGAACTCTCTGTACTACTTTTCTTTAAATCTAAAATTATTTCAAAATAAAAAGTCTGCTAAAGAGCAACAATAAAACCACTGTCAAAGATGGTTTGAATTAATATCCTAGTATTTGAAGATTTACACGCAATACTAATCAAACCACCCCTCATGTTAAAATGCCCCTACTCCTTTATTACTATTCTTCTATAAACTGAATTCATGCTTAAATACAACCCAGATTTTAAAACAAACACACCTGATTGCTCCCTTCACATGCAGGACAGCTTTGTATCGTCAATTAACATATTAGCCTGTGCCCTAAATCCTCCTGTAACTAACTTCCCAAAGGCCCTGCAAGGTTATTCCAATGTAGATATATATTCATTAAAAAAAAGACACACATACACAATTTTTCAAAGACAATGCTGTGACTTACAAGTGAGGACATCTGAGCGTTTTGGAGCATATACTGCATCTGCTGGGCAAACATAGCTGCAGCAGTCTTTTGTTGAATCAGATTGTTCCGTCCATTAATTTCCAGCTGTGTTTTTAAGTGTGGAGGAGGGTGAAGGTACTTGCAGTTCTCTCTAGTACACCGACCCTAAAAATGAAGAATTAGACAAATTTTCATTAATATTTCTATAAATCTGGTCTGGCTAAGAATAATACAAGTATATCAAGTGCTCAAGAAAATTGAGGGAAATATTAAATAACTGTATACACATAGATATATTTTATAACTTTTAGATCCATTATTCTGGACAATTTTGGCTCTAAAGTTCTTTTTCCTGAATCTATGCAATGTGAGAAACATCTCGAAATCCACTGACATTCTGTTAGCCAAAGAATAAATCTCTACACCTGGCAGCCATGTTGTTCTTTAGGTTCCAGAGGCAATGGCCCTAGATCACTTGGATAATTGAGACCAAAGTGTATGTTGAAGTCTCAGCTAGTTGGATGTTTTATTGATGGTTTAAGCACTTCCAAATAAGATAATATGTCATTTCTGTGGAATCAAACATGTTTTTACTGTTGCCTAATTGTTAACATGCCTGTTGAGTATGGATGGTATTTACTATGTGGTAGCAAAGGATGTCACTGGACAGATATTTATTACATTGTCAAATGTGACCTGTTGTTATGTTTAATTCATGAGCACTATGCAAAGCAGCTAATGATTCTCTCATTTAAATTACTAGGTCCACTATATACATATTTTTTTTTTTTTAAGATAAGCACAACTGCAAGCGGTTCTTTTTCCCACAGATTATAAGATTCTTTCCAGTGGAGGAAAAAAGGCAACTCTTTTTTTTTTTGTTTGGACCCAAGAGTGCAAGTCACTAGACCACCTGAATTCCCAAGAGAAAATTAGTTAGTTCATCAAATGTTTTCACCGCTATGAATTTTCCTTATTTATAATGCTTAAATGATTTATACAATCACTTCTCCATATTTAGTTATCTTGTTATTAAAACATTCCAATATTTCACTGAGAATCAAGGTGATTCCTTCAAAACTTTATAGAGCTATGTATAATGCAAAACCAGATGCACTGCAACTGCTCTTTTAAATGTTAGATTACTGGGATGTTAGATTATGAGATGGCTCTATTATTTTACCTCCCACAGCAAGAAGCTGAATACAACTTAAAACATAGCTTGAGAAATTAAGGTTTGACTATTAGTTTCCATCAGGTTTGACCTTTTGTTTCTCCCACTGATCAATCTTTTAAATCAAATTAAATGATTTATAAAATCAAATAATATCTTAGTTTCAACGTACCTTTACATTTCTCTGCAAATCCTGGGAAAGGAAGAATTTATTGGTAGTAAGAGAATGGTATTAACCCAATCTTTCTGAATTCATAAAAGTAACCTAAGAATAACGACATAATTTCAGTACATATAAGGGCTGTAAGGAAATTCTTATATGCGCTAAAAGTCATAATAATGGAGGGCTTCCACCTGCCCATTGATATGGTTCCCAAGAGAAAATATAAGCTTCTTTTTACATATACCACAACCTGCACCAAGGCAAAGACAGTCACAAAAATTTTAGTCCCCAGATTCTTTGCCCTCCACCTAGCATAGCTAAGGTTAACTGGCTTAGAATTAACAGCCCTGGGAAGCAGTGACACTTGGTGGCTTCCACAAGCAAGCCTGCTAGTTTGTTTATACTTCAGCGTTTCTCTTCCTCCTGCCACACCCTAACATTAAAGATTTTCCCAAAGTACAGTCCTAAAACTTCTGCTCTTCTCTCCAATCTCTTTTGCCTGGAGAAATGAAATTCTTGCAAAATTTCATCTATCACAGTAATTACTCAGATCTTAAACTTCTGTCTCTACCTCTGACCCTTCTTCTGAATTTCTGTCCTCTTTATGACTAACTGCAGCAGCATTTGGAAATCCTGCCCCCTAACCAGATCTAAATAACTCATTCCTGACATTTCTTCTCCTTAGACTATTTTTCCTCTTTCTGCATACATTTAGGACCCTTGCTCCAATTCCCATACCTTGGAACAGTAATATAGCAGCAGTGAAAAAAGAAATTAGGTACCTGCTGAGCGGGAGGGCTTTAGGATTACAAATCCACCTTGATAGCTTTCCCAGACAAGTAGCAAACACAACCATAGACACTTACATAGAACAATTTGTAACTCCCTTCCAAAAAAAAATACAAAAAACAAAAACTGTGTAATGAAGACTGTCTCTTAAATTCAGAAATTCCAAACAATAGATCAGTTTTTTTTGTTTTTTGTTTTTAAGAAAAGGAATTTATTAGGATTTAACCATTTGTTACAATTTAGAGTTTTAACACTTTTTACATTGAAAGCAATCAGTGGGGAGGGAGGGAGGGAGAAAATAGGTGGTATTTAGCACATTTTCTGCCAATCTACAGATAATTACTATCTTCCTTTGTGCTTTTAAAAATTATCCTTTACATATAATAACTTTTCTTAAGTTTTTCCCTGGGAAAATAATGATATTTTTTGTTACAAAGCACAATGATATACAGAAATAAGAAAAAAAGAGAATTACATTTACGAATTACATCAAGTTTAAAACTAAAATATGGAATATGAGGCAGCATGAGATTTAAAAAAAACTTATACATTTATTTATGATATTTTACTTGATTTATAAAGCATTCTCTTTTGAATGACAGAATCTATAATTTACTTCTATAACAAAGAATGCAGATGTATAGCAATACTACCTTACCGGAGACTTAAGCTTGTTAAATTAAGCTTATAAAAGACAAAAATATCTGTATTTTCTATTCAAACAAAAGATGAGAAGACCAAATAATTTAATATCAATACTATCTGTGGAACACAATATTTCAGAAGAAAATCAAGCCCCTTAATTTTTTTTTTCAAAACAACTTTTGAACTCAGGATAATATATTTACATGCATGATATTTGGTGATAATAAATCTCCTCCATATAGTATTCATTCTTCAAGAATCCCAAACTTAATTATATACTAAAATACCTTCCTTGAAGTTTGGAGGTGGGGCAAACTTTTTTTGACATTGGTTTCATTTGCTTTTAGTCCTTGTAGGGGATTAAGGCTTTGGTAACCATGTATAGATGGGATGGGGTAGAGGCAGGGAAGGGATTGCCCCGCACAATATGTAATCACCTTTCTAGTTCATAGTCATAAATGACTCTGCAAACATACCTATGACAGTTGCCATCCACTGGCAGAGCTGGCTATATCCTAAAAACAGCAGCAAAGACTACATATACAAACAAAATTTTAAAAAGCATTGAGGTGATTAGAGTGCAGACTCATTTCTGCTTGCTCCAATTTCACTCCTTTTCGATTTTCTTTGGCCTTAAAAACAAAACATTCTCTTCTGGTCTTTTGCTATGAAACTGAATTAGGAAAATAAAGTGATTAAATTGAAAAGTGATTCTCTGCTGAAATAAGTGCTACTATACCTATGAATCTCTCAGCTTCCCTTTCCCATCTACTCTTTTTGAAAATGTACACAAAAAGCAGCAGAGGGATAAAATGGTCAATGAAATTTCTAAAATACATCTGCATCAAAAAGTTGATGACAGACAAAGAAAAAAGTTGCAGAGCACTTATAACACTTCCAAAATTCAATCTGTTTCCTTTTCCCTACTTTCAGGCTTTTCACAAATGAGTGCAAAGCCTTTGACTGAGAAAGAAAAGTAGCATTGTAGAGATTTAAATCCCACCTAAGTCTTGGGAGCTATGAGAGTGAGAGTCTGTCAGATACAAGACATTCTGTGCACTTGCAGGGTGGAAAAAACCTCTGAAATGTACATTTTTGTTGTTGTTGTTCGTGAGAGAAAATTTTACCATCAATCAGAATAAGAAAAGAACCCTAGGAAGCTAAACAGGGTAATGTTTAGCTTTATCTTAACAGAAATAGCTGTTTGCAAAATGACTTGCTTCTTCAACTACATTTGGAACTATGGGGGAAAAATCCTTCTCTCAAATACAATGATAACTGGATTACCTTTTCAAAGACATCTCGCTGCTCTGCTAACCTATTAAGAGTTAAAAGTTAAATGTTAAATAAAAGCAATGAAAAGATGATTTGTTCTACAAAAAAAATTATTCTATTTTAATGATAATATGTTCAATGAAAAAATCCTATCGATTATATTGCCCCAATGAAACATACTTACTTGCATAGACATGGCCTCTCAGCAATTTTAGAATTACAAATCATACTATTAAGTTTCCTGGTTCCTACAACCATCACAGACCTTTTAAAGGCTAAGAATAATCTGAAAGAGCTAAGAGTGAGGCACATCAACGTAAAGTGAGTATTAGATGTCAGCATACTAATGGCAAATTCTCACTTTCTTCTTTTTAGGGTTCTGTCTTTATAAAAATAGTTATAATCTGCATTACTTTCTCCTCCAATGTTGTACTATCTATGAATATAGATATACATGCATAAAGAGCATCTTTAAAATCTTATATACAATTTTAATTTAAATTTGAGATGCAGACAAGAATTTTTTTTTAAAGTTTATAGTAAACCATTTCCTGAATATATTGAAGGCAAAATTAATGAGGCTCAACATAGACCTCATGGAGAAGGCCAGCCAAGTACACACTCTCCCACTGCAGTCAGTCCTGCATCTAATTTCCTTATGCTGTTGAAGTCTGCTTTCTTGACATCCCAAATACACATATACAGGGCAATGACTTTGGAGCAAGTCAGACACCAAGTTCAAATAGGTAAGAAGCTGGGAGGAGGGCAGAATGATTTTCTTGCCTGTCTCAAAAAAGCTTTCAAATTGCGACCTCCAGAAGATGAAGGGAGGAATAGGCTCAACAATCACACCAATGTTCTGAAAGAGCTCACTAAGATAACTTGATTACCAGAATCAAAACATTTAGGGCTGAAACAGATTTTAAGGAACATCTTGTACATCTTTCTTTTACAGAGAAAGTGAAGGACAAAGAAGTGATATGACTTGTCCTAATTAATAAGCAGCTCAGTATGGATAGAAGCCAAGTTTCAGATTCTCACTACCCTGTATAGATTTTCAGTTCAAATGACTCTTCTTCTGTAAAAATTTTTCTTAGCCCATCTCCCCACCCCCACTTTCATTTATCTCTCCCTCTTTTGTGCCTCCAGCTGCACCTTGTACTCAGTTTTATGGTAGCACTTATCAATGTGTACACTGTGATAAATTGTTTGCATGCCTATCTCCGCATTAGACTTTGAGCTTATCTAAAGGCAGGACTATATCTTCCTCATCTTTGAATCGCCTGGAATGTTTCTGTGCCTGGTTAATTGTGGCCGCTCCATAAAAATTTGCTGAATGAATGAATAATCTTTGTGAAAATAATCTATAGGGTCTAACCCTAAGTCTGCCGTAGAAGCCTAATTCCTTCTCTTGGTATTTCCTTTCATAAGTTCTTTTTCCTTCCTCCAAGAAGAGAATAATAGCCAACACATGACTTAAGCTGTTTCTGGTTGTCTGTTCCAAATGAACCGTTATTCTATTCAGCTTCAGAAAGCAGCTAATTTGTAACTTTTAATTTTTTTTTTTTTGCTATGAATATATACTCATAAGTCTATGTGACCATCATGGCTGAAAAATTCTGGAAATTTAGAATAACTGAACCAGAAGTGTCAGGAATCCATGAGGCACATAGACATTAACCACGATCTAATTCTAGGCTTGTGGTCACAAGCACCCCCAGGATATAGGGCCTCACAGTGTTGAATAAAGGAAACTGTAGCAAATTCATATTTAAACAGCACCTGGGCCTGCCCAAGGGAAGCACAGCATTTCCAGGGCTGGCTTAGAATATATTGCCTTCTCAAACTGCTCCACCCCACTCCACATATCTCTGAACAAGCTGCAAGTCAAATTCCCAGAAGATATTTGGACAAAAGTGGAATACCTGCCTGGCTTTAGAATAATCACATAAGGTGGGAGACTTCTTGTGAATCTCTATTACATATGTTGACTTATAAGAAAAATGTTCCCCTGTACTTCAAGAGACACATTCAGCTGCATTCACATTAAACATTTTCAAACAGTCATGAACTTGAAATTTTTATTTGAAAATTTTGAATAGCAAATAACACACAAAAAAGTCATAGTTGCTGTTCACAGTGAAACCAAGTGTCCCTCACCAATACCCCAAATGTGCTTCCTGTCCCCTCTTCAATTTCCCCCCATGATTTAATCAAATGCTTTTAATCACTTTAGAAAAATATTAACTGAATATCTATTCAATAAAAAGCTCCTCAAGAATGCATCATCTCTGTTTATAAAACAGCCAACCAGAATGAAATTAAAGCCCAGAGACAATTGAAGCACACTGGTACCAAGTTACCAAAAGTCAGAAGGCATTTCTGATGCTAAATATTCATGGAAGCTGTCTTTAAAGTAGTCAATGGCTGTGAACATAAAATGTCATTAAAATACAGGAAAAGGGAAATAAAAAAATCCTGGCATTCAATTTATTGTTCCAAGAAAATACACATAAAATCATGCAACTTAAAAAGACTACTTACTACATAGAGTTTGCAATGAAACAACATAAAAGGTGTCCCTCTCGGCCCATAGTCAGTTAAATCTCCTGCTCTTAGGGTTCCCTTACCTCCCTTTTCTGGAAACTCAATCCAGTCACCTACCACAGTGATTTAGAACAAGGACAAAGAGGAGAGCAGCTACTTGCACCTTTTCTTCCTGGCTAGAGCTTCTGCCAAGATTTCTATCTAGGGTGGCCAGATTTATCAAATGAAAATACAAGACTCCCAATGAAATTTTAATTTCAGATAAACAGTAAATAACAATTTAGTGTTAGTAAGCTCAAAACAATACATTATCTGTCAACCCTCTTCCTATTTATTCTTCTACCTTGGTGAGGTGAGCTAGTCAAATTCTCCAACACCCAATTTACCTCTTTTACCTTAAAGTTGTAAGCAGCCCTCTCCATGGAATCAGCCCACGTTCTACTTGTGCTTCAACTGCCCAGAGCAAAGCAGAAGGCACTCTCAGCCCCAGCTTACCTGACCAGCTACAAGGAATTTAAGGAAGTTGACTCTTGGGGAAAGCAGGTTTTATTCCATAGCTCCTCCCACAAAAAGCTTCACACGGCTCCCTACTCTGTCAGCCACTCCACTTTCCCACCTACAGTGGTGCAAACTGTATATTCAAACGACTTGATTCAAATGATGCCTGCCAGAGCTCCTCCTTTAGGTTAGGAAGAAGAGGGATATGATAAGTGACCACTGAACCTAACTCCTGACTTTAAATTTATATGAAACTTTTGAACATATGAATTATTACAGGAAGATGAGGCTTTTATGTTTTTAAGGTTTTCATATGTGTGTGGGGGGCGTGAGGAAGGTAGATTAACTTTTTTTTCTTTAGCTCTGTCTGTGAAATACTCAAATTCAAGCAAAAGTCATCCACTGAAGCCCAGGAAAATAACTGCTTAAGTATCATGTTTCTACATGCACACATAAGATCTAGGCAGATACATATTCAAAGAAAGCAAAAGATGGCATGACTAGCCATTATTTGCATAGATTTCTTTTTCAGCCTATCCTTGATTATGCATTTTAAAAGAGAGGGAAAAGTAGAGGGGCATGGTTAATTCTAAGGAACAAAATAATATATTCAGGAAAAATGGCAACCTATAGTAGTCTTACATTACAAAATATGTATATTACAAAAGTGGCAATTTATGAACATTCGGGAATCAATTTTTAGACATAGTTCTAAATTTATGTTTTATTCATTACAAATTTAGACTTCTTCGTTGAAATTATCAAAGATTCAGAATTAGTACAGTCAGAAAGAATGAAATTGTACTGTACTGGAGAAGTTTACATGTTTAAAGATAATATATCATAGAAATATTAAATAGTAAAGCCGGAAAGGCTCCTGGAGATCATTTAGTCCAGCATTTGCCTGAGTGTGTACCACAGACCACTATTCCCCAAAAGACTCAAAAACTGAGTTTCCTGGTTAAATACTGTTAAGAAATAGCAAACTATATTCCTGTCATGGCGACTGACAGCACACCAAAGGTTCTCTCTTATATGTCCTACAGTAAAGAAACCTGCTTACTTTTGTTAACTCAGCATTTCCCAACATGGTTTAATTACACAAACCATTCCTTTTTTTTGTCACAAAACATCTTTTAACAATCTCATTAGAGTATCCTCATGAAAATAGTGATCTAATTCAACTTCCTCCTACTAACGCTCAAACTAAGCCCTGTGGTATTTTGTAAGTCAAGTTAGTTTTCCTTCATACTTTTCATTTCTATTTTTTTTTCTCCTAAATAGAAAAAGAACTCCAAAGAACTGGATCTTCCATTGAAATGACATTTAACATTTTTGCTTATGCAGAAAGTCCTCACCTAATGTCGTTGATAGGTTCTTGAAAACTGAGACTTTAAGTGAAACGACTATATAAAAAACAATTTTACTGCAGACTAATTGATACAAACAAGAGTTAAGTTCCTACGGCATATTGCTGGTCACAAAAACATGACCAAACTTCTAAATAAAGACCTGAAACACTTCTAATATGAAACATTGAAATAAATTTGAGCTATATTCACATATAGGAAACTGGACTTTGGGCGGTAAACGCACAATAGAATATGCAGATGTCAAATTATAATGTACACCTGAAAATTATATAATTGTATTAACCAATGTTACTTCAATAAACTTAATTTTTAAAAAGTTTTAAAAAAGTTAAAAAATAAAAAAATAAAAAAAACGAAAGAAAGATTAATCAAAACAAGTAAGGGAATTCTTTCCAACCCACTTATTCCAGTTCAGGGTTGCAACTGGCTGGAGCCTTTCCCAACAGCTCAGGGTGCAATGCAAGACCCACTCTGGACAGGACATCTTTCCACCACAGGGCACACTCAAACACACGTACATTCACTCAGCCTGGGACAATTCAAACATGCCAATTTACCTCACATGCACATCGTTGGGATGTGAGAGGAAACCAGAGTCCCTGGAGAAAACCTAAGCAACCTTGCTGAGAATGTGCAAACTCCACACAGACAGTGGTCTCAACAGGGAATCAATTTTTTCCCTCATCAACTTTATAATGAAACACTATTAGAGGATCTGCTTCCTTGATTTCCCAAAAGCTAACAACATGGTGATTTTTCCTATGATTGCTGCAAAGAAAGATCCCACAGTCATCTTCCCAACTCCTCTTGCCAAAGCTCTAAGTTCTGTCAGATATTTCCAAATGGCTGCTGAGCTTTTCTTCTTTTGTTTGAATGCTTCAGTCTGGCAACTTCTAAAGTTACAACTCAAGTCTTCTCTGCCTAACTGGATTTCCTACACTGTGACTTCTGTCCCTTGAACCCATGCCAATTACCTTAGGTTTCCATGACTTTAAGAGTCTCAAGTGAGTTTTTACCGCACTAAAACTTGGGAAGTAAGAACGTATTTGGCAATCCCTTCAATTCCTTAAGGGTCTTAGTTTTCCACTCAACTTAAACCTTAGGATTTCCACTTGGCAAAATTAAATTTCCTGTCTCTAAGTAAAAAGAGAGTATAAGGTGAGAAAGGCACTGATTATTTTTCAGAGTTAAACAATTTATCTTTGCAGGGCTCAGTATGCTGCTAAGAATAAATTAAATAGTTACAACTCTATACCCTTCCACCCAGAGGTTATATGAAGGGCAGATATGGTTATTGATTTACTTCTGCATTTTGAAATTAAAGATGAAAATCAGTCCCTCTTTTGCTGAACACAAGTCTTCTTTCGGATAAAGAAAATTAAAAACATAATATCAAAATAGTTGTTTTACAGGGCCTTGCTAAATTCGTAAGTGTGAAATCATGTTTCAAATCCCAAATAGAACCAAATATATCAACTTTGAAATAAGCATTTTCCTCACACTCCTACCCAACTACCAAACTATCACCAAATATGCAATTTCCAAGCAGAAATATTTACTCGGTGTCATGGACTACCATTAAAATACTTTAAGGTACAGAATACGTCTACATTTTGTTATTGATCATGTATATTTTTATCACCAAAAGTCTTATTGAAACTTTATGCTAACTTGTCATTCAAACTGTAGGCATTTTAGAGTATCAGACAAATCTCTCCCCAAAAGCTCCAAACTCCAAATGCATACTTTATTTAAATAAAGCGTCATTCTTAGCCAAGAGATTCTTTTAAAAAGCATGTGAAAACTAGGTCAACTTACTGTTTTTTTTTGTTGTTGTTCTGCAGACATAAAGAAAACAATTTATTAATACAAATTCTTTCTCTTTTAAAAATAAAGATCTATTCTGCCTGGTCTGAATATCTACCAAGTATATTAACTTTCATTCAAAATGTGTTTCAGAGTTATGAACAGAATTGACAAAGTTCTATATAAAACTACTGAGATTATTTTAATATATATTTTAAAATGTTCCTCTCTCAGTCTAACTTAGTAAATAGAGTAACCTTGTTAAGCTCACCTGCTTTCAGTGGGAAGTTAATATTTGATGATTTTGAAACTGTTCCTGCTATTTAAGGAACTAAACAAGGCCATTCACAAACAATGTAACTAGAAATGAGGTTAGTTTAAAGAAGATAAAATGATAAGTGGAGGTTTTATGTTTTAAAATAAATCAATCCCTCAACCATAAATGTCTCATATCCTTACAAAGAATTTGAAATATGATCTCTGCCAAAGAATGCCTATCTCCAAATCTAAAACAAAAAATAATAATAAAAAATAAAGCAGAGAAGAGAAAAAGTTAATTAGTAATTTTAAAATCTGTTCATTGAACTCCTCAAGTCAGTTTCAACATCTGGAATAAGAGTTCTTGAGAGAATAGTACACTTATAATGATGTAGTGTTCTTTAAAAACATATACCCTCTATATTAACCACAAAAAATGTTTCTAGGATCATGGTGATAGTCTAATAAATGCCATTTAATTAGTGCACTCTTTATTTTTGTGAGGGAAAAATAAAATAAAATCTACCGTAGCTTCATTGAGCCTTCTTTCAAACTTAGAATAAAATTTAAAAACTTAAGAAAACATGTTTTTCTGGAAAAATAAAACGAGTCTAGTTTATGTGTCTCTTATATAAGGTAAATAAAATTTCATTCTAGAAAAAAAAATTATAAAATAATAGAGTGAAATAAACTAGGTAGCTTGAAACATCAGTGTGCCAATTTTTTAGTGAAATGAAATGCTTCAGAAGGAGACTTATTTTTCTACTGAAGATAACTGGAGCATTTTTAATTGATTTTATTTTGTTTCATGTTTTACATTGACTTTGTATACTAGATTCTAGTATTAGGGTCAAATGATCTTTTAGAAGTGAATTAATTTTGACCATTTATGGGGAGCTGGAGAATAATTGTATGTACAGTTTTAGCCCATGTTATTTGGCATGTGGCAATTGTTGACACACATTTACAGAATGTCCATTTTTTTTATAGCACGTCCACCTGAATAATCACAACTAGCTTTATTGTGTATTTACCATGTGCTAGGTACTGTTCAAAGTGCTTTATATGCATTAAGTCTTTCATCCTTACCGAAGCAGAATAATTAGTGTGAACCAGTCCTCTCTTAGCTCAGCTTTTTAGTAAATGTTTGCACAATAGAATTTTGCCAGTTGGTTTAGGAAAAGCAGTGTCATATTATCAGGAGTTGGGTTATGAGAGTTTAAACACAAACAACCATGACCTGACAAAAGAACAGTTCAGCAAAACCTAATGGACATAGAGAAGGAATGGAAGTGGGGTTCGGTGAAAGAGTTGGTTGTGTGCATTTTGTGACTATTATTACCACGTAAAAGAAGCATCTTTTAAAAACAAAGTAGTGTCATTTACAAGCAGATTTTCTCAGACCACAGATGTCTGAGTTCTGTAGCTTCAACACAATCACGAAGCAGAAAAAAAACCCTCCAAACAATGACAAAAAAATCAATGTTATCCAAAGTCATACAAAGTCTCCTTCTGAAGCATTTCATTTCACTAAAAGAATCTACAAATGAGAATTCGCATATCCTACACACACTATCTCACAAAAAACTACACAACCAAATGCTCAGTTTTAATGAGGATTTGATTTAAATGACCAGAGAACGTATAGACTTTGAGATGGTGCAAAATAGGTTAATGATTTGTGGGCCATGAAAACTAGGGCTTGACTTTTTCAGTGCTTTAACTCTGCATTATGAACAACAGCTTTGTTTATTTTTTTTTCTCTTTGCCAATTTATTTTTGGTTAAGTAAATAATACTAAAGACTTCAAATGCAAATCAGTATACACATACATCAGGTAAACACTTCAATAATATGAACATCAATTCTATCCAATATAACTTGTTATTTAGTTTTTTTTCCCACAGCTATTAAAAAATGAAGTGTTATAGATATTCGCTGATGATATTCATAATTTGATTTCTCTCATGTATTTTTTCCTAGACAAAGAAGAAATAAATCTAAATTTTAATATGAATTCTGTATTTTATTAGAAAGACTGTTAGACTGGGATTTAAGTACCCTAGATTCTAATTACCTTTAGATCATGGCTAAATTATTTTCCAGTTCTGTTAATCAGTTTGCCTAGGAATAATTTCTGCCCCTACATACCTCATAGGTATTTTGAATGAATAAAAAGGAAAGTGAAATTTAGTATGTTTTGAAAGTAAAGTCTGTTTTGTTGTTTCTTTATAACAAAACTACTGTGAATTAAGTATGAAAAATATGACATTATGAACTATGTTTTATGATTTTACCTCTCCACAAAAGTAATGCATTATTATGTGAGTAATTCTTGATTCAATGAAATATAAATTATCATGTGCCTAGAAAAGAAATTTACATACAATGTTAAAGAGCCAGGGACACTTCTCTTCTCAGAACTGCTCCCAGAGCTCAGTGGTATGGTAGGTGAAAGAGCAGAGGATAAAGAAGCCGATTCAGGCTTTTATCTTATACTTGCAAATAACTGAAAAGATAAAAGAATTATTGCTCCTTTTTGAACTGGCAATAAGCCAGTACTTACTTAGGAGACCAGTTTATCTAATCAAGAGACATATTTCTACCATCACCAGCTTCTTACTTTAATATCTCCCATAATAAAAATTCACTTTAGAATCATAATGAATAAACACTTAAAGTAACTTCTATTATATGAAAAAGTTTGGAGCATAATACTTTTTGATGGGTACTTTAAAAAGATTTTACTTTGCCACAACTGCTATTATATTTTATTTATAACATATATTAAAATGATAAAAAGAAATCAGGCAAGTCATTTTTTTTCCTGGTGAGTTAGGATAAAGCAAAACAAATGATAGACTATAAGAGAAGATGTTAACGGTGCTTATAGTATTAACAAGTAATTAATGATAGCAAAGGGATCTTGAATATTATTTATATAATTGGTAAAATATTAAAATTGAATCTCATTATAAAACTGTTTACAAGTTTTTAAGCTAATTTTTCGTTTTTCTTATTTTTATCTCAATAGGCCAACCTCATAGAAGCCAAGATTGACTCATATAAATGTGAAACATTTGAATATATGATATACATGAACATACATATATATTTCCATTGTAAAAACTAATAAATATATAATACGTTTTATATACAAGCATATATATGTATATATGTGCCTATCTATCTATATCTATATATATAGTCTTTTATGTCCCCATAATTGCTGCACATAAAGTTTTGAAAGTCTACTTGTAGCAGCTAACAACATCTACAATAGAGCTTTTAGGGTTTTAAAAAAGCCACTAATCTTTCTGAAGTGTTATAAAAGACAAATAATTATTATTTTTTTCTTTTTGGTTTCATAAATTTAGACATCGATGTTATTTTTGCCCAGCTACCTGCAATGTAATGTTCCATGAGAAGTCTTTATATGCTCCACAAAAATAGAGTTCTGTGGTCAAAGATTTTGAGAAATGTTGGGTTAAGCAGAATTAAACTGCTATCTTTTGTGCAATATGTCTCAGAGCCTTATCAGTTAATAAGCATCGTGGTGCTCCTTGGGGGTGGGGAGAAATAGAAGCTTCTTAAAGTATATGTTTTCCAGAACAGACACCATTTTATTCCCACCAGATCTAAACATAAACAATAACCCAAGAATGAAGCCATTTGAAAAAAAAAATGTGGAAGAAAGGAAGAAGTATTGAAGAAACTATACAGAGTGCTAAGAATTTCTTAGTTGATAATCTCCTACACCGTCATAGTTTTCTCTAAACCAATGGTTCTCAAATTTTAGTGTTCATCAGAATCACCAGGGAGGCTTCATAAAACACAGATCCTCAGACCCACTTCAGAGTTTCTGATTTAACAGGTTTGGGGTGGGGCCTGAGAATTTACATTTCTGACAAGTTTCCAGGTGGAGCTGGTGCTGCTAGTCTTCCAACAACTCTTTTGAGAATCTCTGGTCTATGGGAGAATCTCTGGTCTATGGGAATACTATCCCATCAAACAATGGATTTAGTGTTTACTTAGCATTTTCTTATGTTACTAATAATTTATTTTCTAAAAGGTCATATCGAAGGGATTTTGATATCTTAATTCCACATCTCTGACTTCAGTAATGATATTAACAGTCATAGTAAGAGAGGGCCAGTCTAAGTCATGAAAAAAAAAAGACTTCTCAAAATTCTACTCTACTACTTTATGGAAACATTCATTTTCTGTTTACAAAGTAATGGTATTAGTTGCAAAGTTAAATATATAAAAGTTCTGTATGACACGTTGCTTACATTTGCTCTACGGACCTCCCCAGAGTGTTTTTCTAAATATGTGCTATGTACCCAAATTTAAGCAGATAAATAATTGTGTAGTAAATGCTCCTCGGTTTTTCGATAAATTAATGTTTTTATGCACTGAGGAAATCACACTCAGTTGTAACCATTACCCCTTCTCCTCACTCCTCTCTCCCTCCCCCCCAAAAAACCTAGAAGACAAACTAAAAGGAGGGAAATACTTTTCACATCAACTAAGCAAACAATCCAATGCTGATCACGGCATTTCAGCATAGACAAACAGAAACTGAAGTATAGATAGATTCCCAAACCTCAAAGCAAGCATTGAATACCAAGTTCATCACTTGCACCCTGCAGTGATGCAGTAAGGAAACAGTACATCTCAGACAACACTTTCTTCTTTTCATTGTAAAGAAAATAAACACTGTCTAAAATGTTCCAAGTATTTGTTACTCTTTTGTTTATGTATTAAGAGTAGTCTCATCAGCACTTAGTCTATTTCTGAGTATCACTGGAAGCCTATTAAATAAAGAAATACAAATTAGTAGTTGATAGTTGGGCACGGGGATGGGGAGCACAGCAGAGGGAATGCAGTTAGCATTAATATGATGGCTAGGTGGAGGGCCAGGGGAGGGAGGAATCAATTGGGGGATTGTTTTATGAACTATATAGATGTCTAACCAATGTACTATATACTTGAAACTAATTTAAATAAATAAATTTAAAAAAAAAAACTGAGGCCTCTCAGTTTGCATTACTAGAATGCCTGTAACGCATTAACACATCTAAATGAAAAACACTCAGCTTAATAAACTGCGAATAAGAAATTCAGAAACAGAAGTAGCCCCTTCCCTTGCTCTCTTGCTCTCTCACTAGTTATGCAACTACATTTTTCTAGAAAGGCTTGGAAAAATCTTGCAAGAAAAAATACGTTTCCAATAAGATCATTATTATAAGCCTGGAGAGTAAGAGTGACATAATGGCGAATGTGGGTTGATAAGAACAAACACATCAAAAACATCAAAAACCTAGGCTAAGGTGAATTGTTTTAGCTGGCTCATACATGTAGCTCTGAGCTTTCTGGTAACCATAGTAAATAGGACATTTATTGAAAGCATACTGGTTAATAAACACCTCTCTGTAAAAAGATTTCTGATACTGTGGAAGACAGAAAGAAGAACAGGACATTTCAGAACCTGCCCACAAGGAGTTTACATATCTTATCTCTCCTGCAATTGCAGAGGCATGAAAAATGTTGCTGGAAGGGGCTCTAGCACTGGACATACTGGAATAGAAATCAAAGAAAAATCATGGGGTAGAAATAAAAGGTAACTGGGGGTGCATATTTAGTGGTGCTATTGAGAAGGAGAAGGAGCAAGCGTGATGGGGAAAATGAGATTTTTCTGAGATATAATTAATCACAGCTCTTTATTTTTGCTTCAAGAAAAGATGAGAAGTTTATAGTGGAAAATGTGTGATAAAAATGGCATAAATAATTCTCTCTGGAGTGTCTTATTTCCTCTAGCACCTTCCTCTTGCATTAGTATGTTATTTATTCATTACACATCCCTTGTGGTTTTGTTTCAAATATATTATTATTATAGCTGAAGTATTTTAGAGTGTAAAGCTTTTCTCAATAGATGTCTCCGAATTTCTTTTCCTTCCTTC
>NW_006442490.1:2288812-2305625 GCF_000325575.1 Pteropus alecto | reverse complement strand
CCTTCCTTCCTTCCTTCCTTCCTTCCTTCCTTCCTTCCTTCCTTCCTTCCTTCTTTCCCTTCTTCCATTCTTTCTTTCCTCCCTCCCTCCCTTCCTTCCCTTTTCCTCTACAATCTCTGACTCAAAAGTAATGTCATTTTTTCTTATGTTTCCCTAGTGGGAGAATAAAAAATTTGGGAGACAAACAAGTGAAATATGATTAAATAGATTTTATCTCGAATACTTCAAAGATGGAGTAAATGTCATGTGCTACCTGAGTGAGGCCTTGAAAATTTGGGAAACTATTAATTTCATCAGCTGAATGCTGCTAAGTCATTAAAATCATTTGAAGTTTCTTTCTTTATTGAAACATTTTCTAAAATGTTCCAGGTACTTTTCCTGTCTCTGAAAGTGGAGTCAGTTGCCCAAACTTGAATCATATCTTGATCACTGAAGATTGCACCCAAGGCCTCAGGGTTATCTGTTCTGAAAAACGGAAATCACTATGCAGAAATGGAGATGAAGATGAAAAATGTATAAGATATTGAGCTGACTGTACAAATTCTAAGATATAGCTAATAAGCCTAGAGATTAAAAAAAAAATCTTGAAATTGCGTTTCCGTTGCTTATTTTCTCATTTTTTTTTTAAAAGCACATTGTTTGGACTAAGTTCTAGTTATTAAGGGCTCTAGTTAAGTTTATTTTAAAATGTCAATGCATGGGCTCTCTCTCTGAGAATTTTTCTTTGCTTTTTTATGATCGAATTCTTTGGACTGTAAATATCCCTGTGTATTCATAGCAATAGTTATTAATTAAACTTCAAATATATATTTTTTATTGGACTAGGCAGTCACCTTTTACACAAAACCCTTTTCTGAAGATTATGACTGTATACTTGACTCAGAATGACATTATTAGCACTAATGATGCTTCCAAGAATATCCTGATTTGCAAGCTAGCTATCTGCTATAAAATTCAATTTTAAACATTTGAAGGCAAAAGTAATGCTTGAATATTACTAAATTATCACACTAATTACTTTAAAATAATATTTAACAATAGCCACTGAGCAAAGTTTTAAAACTCAATATATAGGATAAAAGCGCACAAAATGCAACATTTGGAGACCGACCAATGGCTTCTGGACAAAGAACATTTCTATAATGCTAAGGGACAGAATTAAATTCACGAAAATTAGCAATCTGTAGATCATCATATCTATGTTAAAATGTAGTTGAATGAGGAAAGTTGGCACATGTGTGTATACAATTTTCATTCACATTGAAGTAAAAACTGAACTGGGGGTGGAAGTATAGATGCAAATAGAGAGATGACGGGACACCTTCTAAGGGAGCCCATGTTTACTCTTCTTCTCTCAAAGTGATTCAACAAGTTCATGTTTCATTCAACAAATAATTTTTAGATTCCTAATACGTGCTAATGTGCTAAGCACAAAAATTACAGTGGTAAACAAGACAGCATCTAATGTGAAACCAAAACAAGTATGCAGACCTTCACTTAAAATTCAATGAGATCGGATATTAAAGTGAGCACAATATCTGTAGGCTAAAATAGAATGTCAACCCTCTCTTAGGAGCCCAACTACATCACTGGCTTTCCCTTCACACTGCCACCAATTAATTTAAAGTCTTATTATTTCATACCTTCAATACTTGAACAGCTTTCTAAGAGGTTTCCCTCTTACCAGTCTTTTTTGTTCTACCAATTCATCTCGCATAGGCTGATGATGTCATTACTTAAAAATTGTCAGATTCCTCAGAGCTACAAAATAAAGTTTAAACTCCTCACTAACTCTTGAGGCTACTCCTCTGCCAACATAAGCTTTATGCTTCAGCCAGTTTGACTTAACATTCAACTTCCCAAACATACATCACAGTTTTCTCCATCTGTATTTGTTAAGGTTATCCCATCTGCCTGGAATATCTTTCTATCCCTTTTTCAAAGAATACCTCAAACAGAACCTCTAACATGACGGCATCTTTATCAACACAGCTGGATATAATCCCAGCCTCTGCCTCTCCCCTTGGACTCTTTTAGCAGTTAGTTTGTACCTGGCTTATGGCAAATAACACAAACAGCTTCATATTAAGAGGTCAGGCGGAGACCACATCTTTCATAATCTATTGTGCACACTGTGCCTAACAAGTAATGGGTTTCAATAAATGTTTGTTGAATGAATCATTTCTTTGGGGAATTGAATGCATACAGAACTTTTAATGGATTTAACAGGACTTTCAGCAATAAATGACCCCTGACATTTATAAAATTTTTGTAGTAAACCACAACCGATATTCCTACAAATTGACCTCTGCTGCTTGCTCTTGTATGAAGAGAAACAGAGGTAGTACGATTACCATGCCTTGCTCAAGGCCACATAGGGAGCCCTTGTTAGAGCTGTTATTACAAGGCAGTATTTTCTGTTTATGCCACTTGCTTTGTTTCAAATATTTTCACGGTTACATCTGTAGTTCACCCAATAAAGAAGCATTTATCGAGACTACTTCTAAGGCTTCTTTGAAAAATAAGACCATAGTTCAAAATATCTACAATGGAATACTATTCAGCTACAAGAAAGAAGGAAATTCTGCCCTTTGTGACAACATGGATGGATCTTGAGGGCATTAAGTGAAAATAAGTGAAATAAGTGAAAAAGTTAAACAGGCCAGACACAGAAAGATAAATACTGTATAATTTCACTTACATGATGAATCTAAAATAGCTGATCTCATAGAAACAATGAGTAGAATGGAGGTTACCAGGGGATGGGTAAGGGAGATATTAGTCAAAGCGTCCAAACCTCCAGTTATAAAACAAACAAATTCTGGATATCTAATGCATAGCATGGTGATTATACTGAACGATTCTGTATCGTATACTTCAAATTTGCTAAAACAGTAGATCTTAAATATTCTCATCACAAAAAAATTAGAAAAGCTAATTACATGAGGTGATAGAGGTGTTAACTAACCTTATATATTTATATCAAATCATCATGTTATATACCTTAAACATACACGATGTTATATATCAAGCTGGAAAAAAAGTAAATCCTCTAGTGGGGTACTAGCAAAATAAAATTAGACAGGCAAAGTTTAAATTTTTTATTTGTTTGGAAGTTAAGAATGAATTTCTTTCTATATAGAATGCTTTCCTGGCTAATAGGAAAAGCGAATAACAAAGAAATTGCAAAAACTCTAGAGATTATGTTTTTACAAAAGCTGTAAAATATTTAAGTTCATTTAATGGAACATGTGATTACTATAAACATTAACGACAGAAAAACAACTGCTTATCAAATGTTTAAAACAAGAACACAAAGCTCCCTAAGATATTAAACAGTCTCAAATTGTTACTTCAGTGTTATTGTCTTCCACAAATAGGATGATCGAAAATTTTAAGGCAATTTGACAATATAGTCTTAAAACAATGTCACCTTAACACATGCAGTTTCCAAAAAGTATGTGGAACTGAGTAAGAGATCATTCATATTACAATGCTGCATACTCAATGTACATAGACATATAAAAGATGGGTGAAAAGTTTACAGTTACAGAGGAAAAAGGTTTTCTGTTTGAATTTTTGCATGCTAAAGACAGAAATTAAAACTTTACTGCTATATAGTTACGTAGTAAATCATGACTGGTACATAGTTATGTCTTAGATTAGGGAATTTGTCATATTTAAGACATATTTAACAGTTATATCACTGTGGACTCTATATTTTTAAACTAATGGCTAGTTTTCACAGTGTAGAAATTGCCTTCGCTATCCAGTGTCTGCCCACAAGAACATAGATAAGAACAAAAGGCTAATTTCTTTTCTACCAATTTCCAGTGGATAAATAAAAAATTGAGTGTCAACAGAAAAAATTAGATGCCCACTTGTGATAGAAAAAAATCCCATTTAAAGCATATATTTAAATGCATATGGCCAAAATTGATGCATCCTATAGACATATCTACTTCACTGAATAACTGATTAGACATGACACTAAGCAATATTATACAAACTTATCATGAAGAAGACATTGAAAAAATAATTTAACTCTAGAGAGTTAAACATGTAATTCCAAATAGTGGAGATTATTTAGAAAATAAAAGATTGAAGAATAAATGAAATAGTTTACCAACTTTTAGGTAAACAATATCAAGAAACACAGAGAAAAGCATGATTAAACATATAATTACATCTAATAGTAAAACTTGACCCTGCGGTGAGAACTGAAGGTGCACGTGCGCGCGCGCACACACACACACAAACACACACACACACACACACACACTCACACACACATACTCACACTCACACATGCACACACACTGAAAACCCAAGCAGTATTGCAAATCTGGATTGGATAGCAGCAACAAACAAACAAACAAAAACATAAATTTAAAAAACCAAAGACTGATTACATAGTGGAGGAAATACAGAAGAAAATGGAAAGATTATTTAGAGATGATGAGGAAACAATAGACAACTAAGATTCCTCTGGAATATATAACCCTATAGGTCAACAATTAAGAAGCAGACTGAGGTACAGGAAAACAGGGTAACTTAAGAGATGCTACAAGCAAAAAGCATACATTTAAATTCATGTGGCCAAAATTGCTAGATCTAATGGATCTAAAAGTTAATCTGTAAGGGCAAAAAGAACAGTAAGTAAACGATACTCTATGAATAAAGTTATGTTTCTAGAAGAAATAATTACTATTTCCAGATGCAGAGAAGTACCTTGCATCCTGATTTCACAAAAACTTAAAATAGAGAAAAATATACTATTTGTAATGACTCATATGCAACATGAAGATAATTATTTAATGATCAAATAGGATCAGGTATATATTTCCCTAACATGTAAAGTTTCTTCGAAACAGAAGAGCTGACAAATAGTACACAATTTTCAAACTTCAGATTTTCAGACCTCTCATAACTAAATGGGATTCCTGTGACAAAGGGTAAATATTAATAGTGGTTGAGGAAAATATCTCTGGCCATATCACGAGTCCTTTCTCACTAGGTGTCTAGTTGCAGCACTGGCTTTGAGGGGGAGAGAGAAATGATCTTGAGCTATGCTCCCATAAAACATTTTAAATGAGCTGGGTTAGATTCCAAGTTGTTTTACAGAACAATATTTGACCCGTAAGAGGCTGAAGTGTTATTGTAATATTTTCAGCTGACCTATGGCAGGTATCCCCCTAGCTGGACAGGGCATTGTATTAATGAATATATAACAGAGCCAGACACCAAAGAGTTTCATGCAGTGAAAATGTACATGATCCACAGCCAGTTATAATCTCCAATTTTGGCTGGTTAACTCAGCAAAGCAGGGTTTGGGAAGAAGGATGGACAAGGGAGTAGAGATAGCTCAGTCTCCTGACTCTCAGCAATTAAACAAAGCTTAGTATCACTAAATTAGATAACTTTGTCTAAAAAATAAAGAGCACACTCTCTTCTCCCTTCTCAAAATTAATAGTCCAAATAACTAAATATGAACTTTAAAGTGTTAATCTAACTACAATATAATGAAACAATAAATGAGGGAGGGATCAAGAACAAGAAAAGGAAACCCTTTTGAAGTACAAAAAGTAAAGGAGAACCACAAAACTTCACAGGCAGTGCATCCCTATGTAATATGGGACAGTTTGAATGTGATAAAAGTCTGTTGCCTTGGATTAGTGAAACAACAGCCCAGTTGATGTTGACTCCATTTCCTCCTCCACAGGGGGAAAAAAACAAAAAACACTGAAATGACTAGAACATTGATCCTCAGGCTCTTTTGATAACTGCTTAAGTGACCTTAGGCAAGTGACTCTTCCTCACCAGCTCTCCAGTTTCTTCATCTGTAAATGGTAACAACTTGAACTGAATGATCTTCTTTTTACAGCCAAAATTCTTGATTTGCTAGGCTTGTGAAGTGCTATTATGGATATGAATGCTTTCTTGACTATTTAATTATCTGATTCATCCATCTAGATGTGGTCAGTTGCAGGATCAGCCATTGCATGAATTTCAGAGTTTTCTCCTTATCACACTCATAATTTAAAAAAAAAAGAAGAAAGAAAAATGAAAACAATACCCCACTGTATTTCTGAGCATTAAAAGACAGAGACGCATGTGTAAGACTAAAAGAGCTAACTTTTAAAAATATTTTATTTTGAAATAATTTTAGACTTACAAGATTGCAAAAACAGTACAGAGAGTTCCTGCATACCTTTCACTCAAATTCCTGGAATGTCAACAACTTACATACCATACATAGCACAGTTATCAAAACAAGGAAATTAACTCTAGTACAATATTATTAACTAAACTAGAGACCTTATTTGAATTTCACCAATTTTCCCCCTAATATCTTTCTCTGTTCCAGGATCCCACATGGCTTTTACTTGTCATGCCTCCTTAGTCTCCTCCAATATGTGACAGTTTCTCAGTTTTTCCTTACCTTTCATGGTTCTTACATAGTGGCCAGTGGGAGCTCCTTCAGATTGGCTCCTGTGTCCTCTTGTCATGCTCCAAATTTTCTTGAGCACTTCCTTATTTTGTGGTAGAAGGCATAACAAGTTCATCTTGTATTTGCCCTGTCCTGATCCAGAATGAGCCAATACTTCAAGAGTCTGGTTCCTTTATTGAAGAATGGTATTGGAAACCAGGATCTGGGAACTAGCTGTGTTTATTATTATTGGGGTGTCCTTGCTCTAGGTCCTCCAAAGGCAGACCTAGAAAATATAAGCATCTATACTAACCCATGAATACACACACATCTATGTCTATTTCTGTACCTGTATATCTGTATACATATTACATTAAAGATGAGCTCATACTGATGTCTTCATTTAAATCCATGTCACAGAATTCATTCTAGCCTTCCCTTTTTCCTTATCTTTAATTATTTTCTCTGTGAGAAACCTGGCTATCTTTATCTATTATCTATTCACTTATTTGTTTAACCCTAGTATCTCCATTAAGTACTTACATATGCCTGTGAGTAACAGAGTTACTAACTAGAGCCCAGTATTTGTGTTCAATTCTGTTTATCTTTAATATAAATATAGCACCTCCAGGTTCCTTTTGATTAATGTCAGCATGGTATATCTTTTCCTAGCCTTTTACTTTTAATATTTTTAACTAAAAAATGCAAGAAGAAGAACAGTATGCTACTATTTGTGTAAAAGGGGGATATTAGGAATGTACATATTTGCATGTATATATACAAAGTATTTATGAGAGAGAAAAACTAAATATATTGGTTGAGAAGTCAATGGGTTAACTGGAGAAAAAAGGATAATAGGTAAACCTTACTATAAAGGTTACTTTTATATTTATTTTTTATTGAGATATTATTCATATACCATAATGTTCACCCTTTAAAGTGTACACTCAGTGGTTTTTAGTATATTTACCACTACTTCCAGAACATTATCGTCACCCGAAAAAGAAAACTCACACTAATTAGTGTTACTTTCCAGTGTTCCCTCATCCATTCTCTCCTCTCATACAAGGCCCCTGTCAAACACTAATCTGTTTTATGTCTCTATGTAGTTGCTGACTCTGGATATTTAACATAGATGTAATTGCACAATATGTAGTCTTTCTGAGCTGGCTTGTTTTCACTTAGCATAATGTTTTCAAGGTTCATTCATGCTGTAGCCAATATTTCTACTTTACTCCTTTTTATAACAGTAATATTCCATTGTACAAAACTACATTTGGTTTATCTATTAATCAATTGAGAACCAGTTGTTTTTAAAAAAAATAATTAAAATAAATTATCCATTCAAAAACTAAATTTAAGAAAAAAAAGAAAAAGAAACAACTTCATAAAAAGGAAAAAAAATAAAGTTTTTAAAAAAATAATCAACTAAATAATGTATAAAGAAGAATAATGTATAGAAAAGCTTTGTTGGTTATTTGCCAGAGGACTCACAAGACTCAAGAGATTATACTGATGGCTAAGATTTATTAAAGCAAAAGATATAGAGAAAAAACAGCAGGTAAAAGATACATATCCAGAGTCCAGAGAAGCCCAGCACTATCTTCCAAAGTCTTTCCTTATCTGAAGCCACACAGGACGTGCCTGCCCCTCTGAGTCTTTACCACAATATACACAGACTTAATCTCCCGTGCCCTGATTTCCCACTACCCATGACCTCTCTGAGTTCATCTACTACAGCTCTCCTCTTCATCCCTCTGCTCCAGTGACCTTGATGTTTCTCAAACATACCAGGCTTACTCCCGCCTCAGGGTCTTTGTTGTTATTGTTCTTTTTGCCTGGAATATTCTCAGAAATCCTAAATAGCCCACTCTCTCACCTCATTTATGCCTCTCCTCAAATATCACCTCATTTAGAGAGGCTTTCCTGACCATTTTGTCTGAAACAGCAGCCTCTGCCATTCTTTTGTCCTTTCCCTGCCTAAATTTTATTCACATCTGTTAATATGTCATAACCTGAACATTTACTTCCTTTTTGCCTGTTCCTCCCCCAACTAGATGTCTGCTCTATGGGAGCAGGGACTGTTTCTAATTCACTGCTACATCCCATGCCTAGCACAATGCTTGGCACACAACAGGTATTCAGTTGGTACCTATCCAACTAATGAATAAATGAATGAATGAATGAATGAGATATAGATATAGATGATTTTGATTTCCCTTTATAGGCTAGCCCTGTTTAACAAGGTTTTTCTTCTTTCTCTCTCTCTTTTTCTCTCTTTCTTTCTTTCTTTCTTTTTCTTTCTTTCTTTCTTTCTTTCTTTCTTTCTTTCTTTCTTTCTTTCTTTCTTTCTTTCTTTCTTGCTTGCTTGCTTGCTTTCTTGCTTTCTTGCTTCTTGCTTTCTTGCTTTCTTGCTTTCTTGTTTTTTCTCTTTCTTATTAGAAATTACACATTTATAAAAGAAAACGTAAATAATGCAGAAAGCACTAAAGTAGAAAGTGCAAGTCCTCTGAACTGGAGGTTGTAGGGGAGTGCAATGTGACAGGCACAGCTGAAACACAGTGGCTGCATCAAAGCAGTTGTGTCAACAGGGCTAATCAAAATGTCCCCATGGATAAATTGGTCACATCAGACTGTCTTGCTCTGCTGTTTATATCCTTTGCCTATTTTTCTAAGAAAATAGTGTTTAGTGTTTGCATTTTTTATTCATAAACTCATTATATAATAAATAATATTTTTATGTGTCATATATGTCAATTTTGCCCCAAATTATTGCTTGTCTTCTAACTTTGTGGTGTTTTCTACCATTCAGAAATGATTTTTATTGTGTGGTCGGTTCTAATAATCCTTTGCCTTTATTGAGTCTGCCATACTTAGAAGGTCTTCCTCACCCAGGATTATAAAAGTGTTCACCTATACTTTCTTCTAGACCTGTCATGATTTAATTTTAATTTTCGTGTTTATTTGGTGAAAATAGACCTGAAATTTATTTGGTGAAAATAGACATTTGTTGAGTGCTTATGATGAGCACCTTACTTGAATCATCTCATCTGAATGCTCAGTAAGTACTCCAGAGGTAGGTGTTAGTATGATCTTTGTTTTCTCAGGTGAGGAAACTTAGGGACAAGGAGTTTGGGTACTTATCTAAAACAACATAGCTGACAAAACGTGGCTCATCCAATGGTAAAGCCTACACAGACTTGATGTAAGGAAGGAAGCATGTTTAAAGTTTCTGGAATATAGTAAGCAGTCAATAGGAGGTATAGATGATGATGATGATGATGATGACGATGATGATAAATAATAATTATTATTACTACTACTACATAAACATAAACTCATAAACTCATACTACTACTCATAAACATAATTTCTGATGGCTGCATATTATTTAAATGATATATTTTAAATTAAGTATATTTCTAAAATATTATTCCTTTGCAAGTATGAAAATCCTTTATAAATCCATGGAAAGAATTAATATTTTTTTTAAACAAAATAGTTGTCATTAAAAGAAATTTTGAAAAGGCATGCACCAACATGTGAAGAGTTTCATTGAGTAATAGAATTATATTAAAATTTTTTTTCTCTATATCACAGTTCTAGAAAGGGTGTACTTTTATTTTCTGATCATAAAAATATCTGCAATAACTGGTATATTTTTAAAAGTCTATGAATGGGAGATCATAGACTTTTAAAATCATAGACTTTTTTTTGGTAACCTGGGAAGAACATGAAGCTAATAGGAAGGATAAATGGAGGGAGATGTTGGCTTTCTAGGATCATCAAGGGGGAGTGAGTGAAGGAGCGTGGTCTGTGAGGAGGCAGGACATAAAGCAAGGTTTATTCAACAGTTATATAAAAGACAGAAAGACTGGAAGGAAATACATAGAAATGTTAGTGGTGGTATTGGATAGTGGGAATGATATTATATTTACATTTAGTTACATTTTATTTTTATTCTTACCTTCTTGTATATGATTTCTAAAACTTCTTTTGTATCTTCTTTTCCCTTCATAAAGACACATAACTTTTAATCGAGGGAAAATGTTATTTATCATGAAAACGAAGGCAGAAAATCTGTTTCCAGATGCAGGAGGGTCATAAATTAGAAGTAGCCATGGGCACTGACTCCAGTGCAGGGCCTACCTCACAGGAGTATGTGACAGAGACATTCACATAACAAAACTTCTTCGGCTTCCCATTCTCCGTGTTCTTTCTTTCTGGTAGCCTGTTGCTGCTACTTTCTTTGTCATACTCTTAGTCCATTTCTCCTCTCTTCCCTTCTTGGTTGACCATAATTATAAAAGTGCATTACCCATCATTTCTAAGATGAACAAATGTTTACATTTTGACAGCTTGGTTATTGGGATGGCCCTTACAATCAATGGCATGTTGTAGGGAATAATAATGGAAGAATATATTATCAATTTGCACAAAAAGGAAACTGATCACTTTACAGTGAGGAAACCTAGCAGACATCATCTTAATCAAGCAATTACAGTTAACATAAGGAATGATAAGATTCATCAACATCACGTACTCTCAGATACAATGCACATAAGTTTTGTGGTTTTCTTGCCAAAACAATGCATGACCTCAATCAAATCATGATAAAGTATTCAATAAACCCAGATTGAGAGGCATTCTACAAAATAACTAACCAGTACTCATCTAAAATGTCAAGGTCATGAAACATAAGGAAAAATCAAGGAACTGTCACAGATTGAATAAGGCCAAGGAGACATGACAAGTAAATGCCATATGGGATCCTGGGTTGGATTCTGGAGCAGAGAAAGAACATTAGGAGAGAAACTGGTGAAATTCAAATAAGGCTTCTAGTTTAGTTAATAATATTGTACTAGAGTTAATTTCCTAGTTTTGATAACTTTGCTATATATGGTACATAAACTATTGATATTACAGGAACCTGGGTTAAAGGTATGCAAGAACTCCATGTACAATTTTTTGCAACTTTTGTATAAGTCTAAAATTATTTCAAAATAAAAAAGTGAAGCTGAGCTATCAATATATATTCGTTTAAGCATTAATCATAATTTCATTTTTCTTTTGAAATGTCCAAACTGAATTCCTTCAGTCTCAGGATAACAGGTACTGCCTTTGTGTTTCTATAGTGCAGGCAGACCTCTCTAATGGAGCTCGTAAATGGTTCTAAACCTTGCATAATCCGGTGACCCTTGGGATTATGTTGCTAGGAGTCTTCTGCTCTTGGAAAGATTCCCCTTAGCAAATAGGGATGAGGTAAATATTCAGTCAAAAATAATCAAATTTTAAACTAGTGAAAACTGCTACGACTAGTGACACTAATACAGAATATACTGGTGACTCATGATAATTTGACCTACAAGGATAAATTCACATTCATATGCCTATAGAACAGGTTTCACTTGAGAAAATATTATGCTTGTGATCATATGCAATGTTTGAAGATAGTGTGCGGCTGTTTTATGTACATTCTTCACCCAGTTCAAATATTTAAGGAATATATACAGGTTGATATGACTGTTCTCTGACTGTGCCAGCTGCTAAGGCTTTTCTCAATAACTTTTTGTTACAAAACTACTCAAAGTGGAGACTGGGGTGGGCATATGTGATAGGTGTTGATCTCTCATAATGAAATAATGACAGTATTTATATTCTTTCTGGAAAACAGGTGGCTGATATCACACTGCTTCAAGTATGGAGGGGAAGGTTCAAGACATCATGACATTGAAGCAGAATACATTAGGATAATAATCTTGGCTATGATAATAATCACTAAAATTTTAGGTTAGTATTTTTAATGATGATCTTTTATTAACTCCCAGGGACACTCATTAAAAATACCAACCTAGATCCATGGCAAACTGTAATATAAAGAAATTGGCACAGAATGGGTTAAGCAATACTTTGGAGAGAAATTTTGAAATAAATTGAGTCAAGCAGACTAGGCAATTGAGTCAAAAACAGCTGCATATCAACCAAGACTTTTATATAGTTGGAAATCTATGGGCTGCACTGCACTGTCTAGAGCTCTGTCTGAAGATGGTGCAACTTCATCACTGATCATTCAACATTCATGGAGTGATGGGCATAGCACTTCGGTATGATGCACAATTAATTGTCAAGCTTGCCTTCCTTATTTTCATTACATTCCCTCATTATGAGGTCAATATAGGACATTATATCTACTGTGTCTATTATGAAAGCAAAGAACCATCATCATCTGGTAGAGTACCTCATGCTAATGGAGTCCTTACAAAAACAAAAACAAAAACAAAAAAACAAACAAAATCAGCAGCCCAAAACCCATCAAATGATTGCTTCAGTTATTTAACCACTTATGAAAGAAGAAACAATGCACAGATATAGTTCAAAGGTGTTTCAAGAGAGGGTAATGACTGCTGCAATAACCATTGAGGTATGTTATTTGTGTATTATAGATATGATAGCAGTACAAGCCACATAGGTCAATTACCTTCAATTTAGTATACCTTTTATGTATATCATGAATAAGAAATAATATAAAAGAAGAGAACTACAAAGCTTTTGTGCAGATATGGAAGTGTGATGAATGTGCTATCTAAATAGCAAATTAATTAATTGTTTAAAAGGCATCGTATATTTGAAATATTAAGGTTTTCATTAAAATTTGAGAATGTAATGCTTATGTAAATCATCTATATCTGTGTGATTGGTCATCAAGATATTAACATAATGCAAAAATTACTTTAAAAACACTGAAAGCAGTAATTAGTATATTTAAATAATCAAGTGGATTCTTACTATTCATTGGCTATTATATACATAGTTTCTGAAACATTTTTTCAAGCTTTAGTGTGGTAGTTCAGTATGCATTTTGCTAGCAATCACTTTCCATATTACTTTTTCTCGAAATGTTTCCTTTATGGCACTCTATTGCCTTAATAGGGGAATTGACCTGAAGTATATCAATGATTAGGAAGAGCACACAACTCCTTCCACCAAATGCCTGGACAGATAGAATTTACAAAGTTTACAAGGAACTTTGTATCAAAGAGTAAGCCATAAAAACTGATACTTAGCTTGATCTAACAACGCACTCATGGAACTAGATTTGGGTATATAGATTTGGAGCATGAGCTTGTGGTTTTAAATAGTAAATCCTAACTAAATACAACTGTTTTGAAGATTCCTAAAAAACATCTTAGTTAATAGTAAGAAAATAACCTTTCATTTACTTCACTTTTATAGTGATACATGGTTTTTCATTTATGTTATCTTATTGGAATCTCCACAGTAATTGTAGAGGTTAAGTAGAGAAGAATTACCCATCTTTTAGAGATGAAGTAACTCAAGCTTCACCAGATTAAGTAGCTGAGATCAGTAGTGGGGTTGGACTGTACCCTAGATCTCTCAAAACAACATATGTAAAGTGCCTAGTGCAGTGGCAACTCCTCTATATGGATTGGATGAAAAATATCTTTTCCCCCACAACTAATCCAGTGGTTTTTTCCACTTCGTGGCACTGTCCAGTCCTGCAGCAGTAGATTTAAATAATACACAAAAATAACTGTAGATGAAGAAAACATAATGAGCCCTTTAGTCAAATAACAGCAATCTAGACATTTTCAACAGTAGGAATTACTATTATCTTTATGATAACAAGTTTCTATTCATGAATTGGAATGGCCTGCAACAAAAACCAGTAACCAAAAATAAGTAAAGGTAATTACTTAAGTGGGATATCACTTGATAAAATGTTTTCCAAAGAAAAGATCAATGAAGGGATATATTTATATTAGCCAATGCAGTCCTAAATAAAACTGTTAATGAGGTAATATTGTTCATGATGAGGATAAACCAATATCAAGAAATTGAGAAGTTTCTTATTAAGCTTAATTCATTTAGACATATATTGAAAAATAATCTTGAATGCATCCTAGCAAATCTGATTAATTAAACCAGGAATCTTACTTTTTGACTTCTACATTTTAATTTGTACCTCTTTATCCTTAATGTAAGGATAACTATGAATAAAACATGATAATCAGTGTATTTCCTTGTTCTGCAATCATACATGTTCTATTCTAGATATCTCATTTGGTCTCAGAATAAATATTTTGTTTATTCTCTAGTACATATTATTCAGATTTGATGACATTGGCAATAAAACTTTTCTTATAAAATGTACTCGAAAATATGTAATTGTTCAATAAGCAGTTCAGGAAGAAAAAACTAGTGAACCTAGTTTTGTAGCAATATGTTTAAGTTAAACATTCAAAATATACTTTGACGAAAAAATTTCAAAATACTATCATTTTCTTTCTCAGTAGTGAGATTTTCACCTTGTACTGTCTTGGTCTGCTTTTATTTTTCCTCTGAAAATTGACTGTTCCCTGCCAAGTGTATTTTGATGACATAGATAATAAGCTATAGTTCAGTAAAGGGCTTCTCTGAGTTATATGAGGATTACGATCACTGTATTCAAAACCTAAATTGTACACAAAGAAGTATGGCAAGTCTGCAATTTTGCATTCCTCCAAAAATTCTTGAAATTTTTTTCTTTAAGTCAATCTCGAGACCTTGATCAGTGGGCTTTGATGGGGTGAACTTTAGTCTGGCTTAGTTCTACAAACATAAAGTCTACATCTTGTCTTAAAAAACAAACAAAACTTACCGCTATCATGCTATTATTAACTTTACCAATTTCAAAGTAGTCGTATTTCAAAAAACACAGAAATCACCATATTTAAATTAATTATTATGCACATTTAGATGAGACTCACCTTTAAAGAATCAAAACACGCCACCACACGACCATTTTCCACATGGCAAACTCTTGGTGGATGGGCAAACTTGCAGTCTGCATCAGCTCGAGAGCAGGTTCCTCTCTGAAATTCTCTACAGACTTCTAAAGTCAGCCACTTGGTATCACGAACCACGGTAACATTGACAGCCGTCATATTGAAAGCAAATTAAAATCAAGTGCACCTTCTCTAGGGCTGTATTACTCCTGTCGTTAAAAAATTAAAAATGAATCCAAGCTAAATGTAAAGAGATCACAGGTTGCTTTGGTGAAATGTTTCTTTGTTAGCACCTAGGTTTTCATTTAAGTCAAATGAGGTTTAATCAAACAGAAAGTCAATCATAAAATAAAAATTGCATCAGAATAACTAAAAATCAAATTAGAGACCAACTCCTAAGAAGGCAACTGTAAAGGTTAAGATATTGAGTGTTTTATTTTGTTCTTCTGCCAAAGTTACTTCATATAACTGGTAGACTTTCAAAAGAATTCTGTGCTCTCCAGTTGATGTTTTCAATTATTCTTGCAAAAAGCATATGCTGTTGGCTGCCCTTCAATTTGTGGAATGGTCTCAGTTCAAGAAGAGAAAAGTTTTTCTCCCTATTTCTTGGCTTTAAAGATTAAGATTGGTAAGGATGGTACAACTGTTAAAAAATAAATGCTGCAAATCAGGAGGAGAGAAATCAACTATCAAAAATTAAAAATCAAAGAAAAAAAAATGGATGAGTTGTTGAGTGAACTGCAAGCACACCAGGGTTCTTTTGGGGGGAGAGGGGTGGTCGTGGTAGAGAAAGGGGTTTATAAAGAGACAGCTCTAGAGTGAAATCCAAGCAGCAGAGTTTTCAGAAAAGATACTTTTCAGAAACCTACAAGAAAAATAAAATAAAATTAGTTAATATAATACAATGCTTCTGATTTAAACCCTAGATTTGGAAAAGTAACCATACCTCATTTTAAACAAGAAGCATCTACATACTGACAATGCAACACAGTACAGTCAGCCATCGTCAATAAAAGGGACATTTCCCAGCATAGAGTTGTGCATAGTAAAAGGAAACAACGATTTAGATTTACTGTTGCAGTACAAGACTGGGCAGCAACCCAATTTTTTAAAAAAGAATGCTTCATTTTGATTTGTTTTGAGGCAGAAACTCATTCTGGGGTCCATTGCACAGAAAACGCCAGAGCCGGACATGACAGCCCTTTATGAATTTATGATTCACCTACATGTCTACAGTTTATAGAGGCTACCAAAGACCTGTCTTTAAACTGGTTTTATTAGGTTCTAACTGAAGGCTTGATTATCAGCTCTCAAAATGCAGAAAACAAGAATTGCTAATAAAATGTAAGTTGCTCTAAGAGGTAACTCTGTGTGCATATTTGAAATGTAATTTGTTGTAATCACATAAAATGGTTATGACATAACTAGCTGGAGACCCACTGCAAATGAGGTAGGATAGAGGATGGGAATATAAAATATGCTTCAGATAAAGAAATACTTTGAAAAGATGCTAAATTTTTTTTGTGTGTATGCTTTATTAGTTATTGGTCTCTATGAAGGGATATGGAACAACTCAGCATGAGGTTTCAGTATATAT
>NW_006442490.1:2287960-2288762 GCF_000325575.1 Pteropus alecto | reverse complement strand
GAGAGAGAGAGAGAAAGCACTGTTCACTTATACGTTAACTATCCTGAAGCTTTAAGGTTTTGATTTAAACCAGTATCAACCAGCAAAAACTTCTGGCAACTTAACTGATAAGACAGAGGAAAGGTTAATTTACTGGCATTGTGACATGAATATATATCAAAATAACAAGGATTTTCTAAAGCAAAAGTAAGCTTGGAATATCAGACAAAACAACTAATTGTTAACTTCATCAAAAAAGTAGAATTAAAGTTCTTGAAAACATTTCATTTACTTGTTTAAAACAATATCTTCAATAACTTTACAGAATCTGAATCTTCTATCTGTTCCTTCCACATTCAAAATAATGCTCAATATCACCTAATTTTTCAGATACCATTAGGAAATTAAATATCTAGAAAATTCATGCAAACTTATTCATTCAAGAATAAAACATGTTTCTCTGAGTCATTCTTCATGAAAGTCCTTCTAAAATATATTATGTGTAGCTTTGCCTTCTTAGAAAATATTGAATGTAATTTGACCTCTGGTTGAAGGCTCAGGGTCATAAATGTCCTGGGAAGTGTTATTTGTCACTTCTACTGTTACTTATCTTCCTGCCACAATATCTGCCATTATGGATTATCTGGCTCCCTTCTGGAAAACATAATAGCCAATCATGAATGTTGAATAAGAATTAATTATTCACTGAATAAGGGGCCTAAGGGAGCAAAATGCAGGGCTTTCATGCAGAAGGTCTACGACTGCTCTTACTAG
The DNA here is from genome assembly GCF_000325575.1 of Pteropus alecto. Lineage (NCBI taxonomy): Eukaryota > Metazoa > Chordata > Mammalia > Chiroptera > Pteropodidae > Pteropus > Pteropus alecto. The sequence continues at coordinate 2,288,009 of NW_006442490.1, read as the reverse complement.
TTTTGGAACCCTTTCGCAATATCTTTCACATAGGACCATATTTTAGAGG
>NW_006442490.1:2271107-2287688 GCF_000325575.1 Pteropus alecto | reverse complement strand
TATTTATATTTTTAATAAACAGATGGAAGAAATACAAATGAAAACCACATTAGGATGGTTATAATAAAAAAGAGAGAAAAAATTGGAGAAATTGGAATTGTCATACCTCGCTGGTGGGAATATAAAATAGCACAGCTGCTGTGGCAAACAGTTTGACAATTCCTCAAAATGTTAAACAGTTACCATTATGAACTAGCACTTCTAAACCTAGGTATATACCCAAAAGAACTGAAAGCAGGGTCAAAGATATATTTGTACACTCATGTTCATAGCAGCACTATTCATAATAGCCAAGAAGTGGAAAAAAACTCAAGTGTCTATCAACAGATGAATAGATACACAAAATATGGTATATCCCCAAAATGGGAGATTATTCCACTATCAAAAGAACGAAGTACTGATACATGCAACGACATGAATGAACTTCAAAAACATGCTAAATGGAAGAAGCGAGTCACAAGGGCCACATATGGTATGGTTCAATTTATATTAAATATCCAGGATAGGCAAGCCATAGAATCAGAAAGCAAATTAGTGGTTGTGAGGGCCTGAGTGAGGGGAGAAAGTGGAGTAACTACTTAATGGGTATGTGGCCTCCTTTGGGGATGATGAAAATATTCTGGAATTAGATAGTGGTGGTAGTTGCACGATTTTTGAATATAGTAAAACCTATTCACAACATTGTACACTTTAAATGGATGAATTGGATAGTATGTGTATCATGTATTAGTAAAGTTATTATATTTTTAAAAAGTCTACAAGACATAACAACTGAAAACAACCTCGTGAGTAAAATAATTGGCTATCTCAATCTTTTTTACATTCTCCTTAGACACAAATTCTTCTACGTTGTGCTACTAGGTTGAATTTCAAGAGTAAATTAGTTTCCATACTGTAACTGACTCAGTGTATAATGGAAAATACTCTAAAAGAGTATATTCTGTGAGTTTGTAAATTTATATCTAAAGAAATACTAAAATTATTAAAATTTAATCCTATAACTAAATTATACAGGCTGCCTGAACACATTTGATGAAAAATAACACACAAAGAAATATATATAATTTGCTCAGAATACAAACAGTGAATGTCTGGAGAAATATTTTTTCTATAGAGGTCCATGAAGTACAGAAACAGATAATAAATAATAAATTTGAATTTTGAACTTTTACAAATGAAAAATGCAAAAAGAAATTGGATCTTGGCCATGCATTTCATGTAAGACAGGGAGAATCGAAGAAAGAATTTTCTTCTTTTCTTTTTTTTTAAGTGGGATTGCAACCCCTGATGGGACCCTAGCCAATTCCTCAAAACAGTTCTAGCCAGTGCATGTCTTCCTTCAGACTGAAACTATTTTTAGAGTTGGCAGCCATATGCAACAATTAAATAAAACTGGTGTGATGATGGAAAATTATCTCAAGCAGCTCTGCTTGTCTGACTGTGTATAGAAGACAGGGAGGGGATCTATTTTCCCCTGTATTTTAAAGAAGATCAACTTTGTTTTGGACACAAAACAGTCTTGTCTTCACTATCTTAGTCTTGAGTAATAGGAATGCAATTTTGCTTTGCATGATTTATAGACCTCTAATGCAGAACATAAAAAGTTACCATTGGTTAGTACATTTGTACTTGTATAGTATTTGCACTTCTCAAGTGCTTTTATTTCATTGATTGTTGGAGCTCTAAAAACTCTAAAGCATGGGTGATAACCCAAAAATACCAATGAAGGAAATAAAGCTCATAGAGGTTACTTATCTGAGGTCAAAAGCTTTAAATGGTAGAACTACAAGTCTAGGCAAAATCCTCTGATTCCAAAACTCATGTTTAGATCCCAGCAGAGAAATGCCGCAGAGATAATTTCTTATCTCTCATCTCTCTTGGGAATCTTAAACAAGAAAAGCCAGTCAATTATTTGTGTATGTGTAATTAATACTCATGGTTCTTTCTCAAAATTATGTTCATGTCCCAAAAGAATAAAACATTAAAAATAAACTTAACAAAGGATGTGAAGGACCTATACACTGAAAACTACAAGCCATTATTAAAAGAAATTGAAGACACAAATAAATGGAAAGATATTCCGTGTTCATGCATTGGAAGTATCAACATAGTTAAAATGACCATATTACCCAAAGCCATATACAGATTTAATGCAATCCCCATCAAAAGTCTAATGGAATTTTTTAAAGAAATAGTACAAAAAAAAATCATCAGATTTGTATGGAATCACAAAAACCCCTGAATACTCAAAGCAATCCTGAGGGGAAAAAAAAACAAAACCAGAGGTATCACACTCCCTGACTTCAAATTATCTTACAAAGCAACAAAAATCTAAACAGCATGATATTGGCAGAAAAACAGACATACAGATCAATGAAACAGAACTGAAAACTCAGAAATAAACCTACTCTTATATGGGTAAATAATTTTCGACGAAGGAGCCAAAAACAAAGAATGGAGAAAAGAAAGCCTCTTCAATAAATGGTGCTGGGAAGATTGGAAAGCCACGTGTAAAAGAATGAAAATAGATTGCTATTTGTCACCATACAAAATCATTAACTCAAAATGGCTCAAAGACCTAAATATAAGGTCTAAAACAATAAAATAAACAGAAGAAAACATAATAAACTTAAGGACCTTGGTCTTAGAGAAGATTTTATTAATTTGACCTAAGAGACAAGGGATGCAAAAGCAAAAATAAATGAATGGGACAATATCAAACTAAAAAGATGCACAGCAAAATATACCACTAACAAATCAAAAAGGCAACCAACCAAATAGGAGGATATATTTGCAAAGAACACCTCTGATAAGGGGCTAATATTCAAAATATATAAAGAACTCATACAACTCAACAACAAAAAACAAACTATCCAACAAAAAATGGGCAGAGGACCTGAAAAGACACTTTTCACAAGAAGACATACAAACATCCAATATATGAAAAGATGCTTAACTTCACTAGCTACTAGGGAAATGCAAATCAAAACTACAATGAGATACCATCTCACACCTGTTAGAATGGCTATCATCAACAGGACAAGAAATAACAAGTGTTAGAGAGGTTGTGGGGAAAAGGAACCCTCATACACTACTGATGGGAATGTAAATTGGTACAGCCATTATGAAAAACAGTATGGAGGTTTCTCGAAAAATTAAGAATATAATTATCATATGACCCAGCAATCCGTCTTCTGGGTATTTACCACCAAAATTTAAAAACATTGATCCCTAACGATGTACACACCCTGATTTCCATTGCAATATTATTCACGGTGGTCAGGACATGGAAACAACTGAAGTGTCCTTTGATAAATGATTGGATAAATCCATGAGAAAAGATGAAATACTGCCATTTGCAACAACATGGATAGATCTTGAGAATCCCATGGTAAGCAAAATAAGTCAGACAAAAAGTTGAGAACCGTATGATTTTACTCATATGTGGGATATAAAACTGAAAGCAAAAAGTGAACGAGACAAACAAAAGCTCATAGACACAGACAACAGTTTAGTGGCTACTAGAGAGAAAAAATAGAAGGGGGAGGTAGATAAGGGTAAAGGGGATCAAATATACAGTGAGGGTCGGAGATCTGACTTTGGATGGTGAACACACAATTCAATATACAGATGATATATTACAGAATTGTACACTTGAAACCTATATACTTTTATAAATCAATGTCAGCCCAATAAATTTAATAAAAATTAAAAAAAAATAAGTTCATGCCTGTTGTAACACCATCTTTATAATATCCTTGAGTTGCACTGCATCAACAATTATCCATTATTTACAGTGCCAAGCACTGTCTAGATATTGAACAAGACTGATGAGGTCCCTGCTTTCATGGAACTTTCTTTGCTCATTTAAATAGAGAAGAAACTGAAGGCACAGAGAAGTGAAATGATTATAAAAGTTTATGAAGTTTTGGAAGTAGACACTAGGTACTCTGAGTTCAACACCAACCTCTAATTCATCATGAAGAGTACATCAAGGGCTATGATTTAAGAACATCCTTAAATACACACTCAAACACTATTGCATAGAAATGTCACCAAAAGGAATATCTAAAAATTACACTGAGTCTTAATGCTCCTCAGATCCTCTTGGAGAGTGTACTACTTTCCCCATTCACAGATGGGGAAACATAGGTGGAGAAAGGTTTAGTAATTTAACTTGTACAATTTTATGTTGCTAGTAGGCTATCTAACCACGGTTTAAACCCAAGCAGTCTGAGTCCAGAGCCCACCCTCTTAACCATGTCACAATACCGTGTCTCTCTTATGCATGTGTCACATTCTTCCATCATAGCCCTTAATTTTTCTCCATAACTAGATCGTAAATTCCTTGAGGGTAGAGATCATGTTTTACTTAGTTTTGCTGGCTCTATCTTTTCAATGGAAGTTAGAGTGTTACAGCATTCCCCAGGGTTCCTGTTTTGAAAAGTTGAAGATTAAATGGTAATTTAACATTAACCCTTCTGCTGCATGATGCTAGCAAGGAGTTTGGTCAGATGAGCACCCTCTAGGCTGGCTGAGCCTTGGCAACCTGTCAGTTTTGAATATATCAGACCTGTGAAGTTGAGTATTTCCTCACAATTCTAATTTTCAAATTGGAATGTTAATACCTTGGATTCTTGATCTATAGAGAATTTGGTTTCCATAAAGAATGTTCTATCCCTGCTCATTTGATAGCAGCAAGATCTTATCCTGGATTTAGAGTAAATATTTGGGACACTCAAAGGATTTCTGTCTTTATCTTTGGATAGTAGATTAATCTTTGGAATGTTTTTGCCCAATCATCGGTGTGATGAAACTGAACTGGGAGTGGGGGTAGAGGAGATTTCACTTTGAGTGATAGGAAGAAACATTCCTAAAGTATTCTTCTTTGAAAATAAAATTTAATGTTGGCTTTTAATTAATGCTCATCTGTAAGAATTCTAGATAAGACATAACGTAAGGAAAATATAAAAGTTTTTACTTTGAAATTAGATACACACTATATTCATTTTTAAATGCTTCCTTTTTCAGAAGTAGATTATATATCTTTTAAGGATCACACCTTTTCTCACAGAAGTTTTCTTGATAAAACAAAATGAATAAATATTTTCTGCTGATCTAATGGAAATAGTAACTTGTTCAAGAGCTGTTTGCAACGCCACTGGCAGCAGCTACTTTTGCCCCACTTTTTCTACATTTTCTTTGTCTCCTCCTTTTATTTTTCTTTCTCTCCACAAGCCAGCACATAACAGAAACACTGCCAATGCCTGGTCCAGAAGATCACAGAGATACTATTTGGCACCTAAAGCAATTTCTGAAGAGGCATTTCTTTAAATGCATTTATCAACCTCCTGAACAAACAATGAAAACAATATTTTCTCTTTTTTTTCCATTTTAAGCTTTCCTTGCATATGTATTACCTCAGAATTTCTTATGACCATTTATTTTGGCTCTATATGACACACCTGCCACATGCTACTTGAATTGGCAGTCTAACAAGGTTAAAAGCTTTCAAGTTTTCTAATTTGCTTCATGTTCTATTTCCCTTATGTGTTTTGGTTAGTGGTCCACAAATACATGTTCTTTAAAGCATATGAGAGGTGCTTAGCACTGCAGATGGAAACCATGATTTCATAAGCATCCTTTGGAAAACTGAGTTTTCTGTGTGAAAATAAAAGCTATAAAAATAAGGATATTTTGACTATGTGCAGAACTTTTTTCTTTTTTTTTTAAAGCTTCATTGCATTTTCCCGCAATACTCCCAAAGTAATACATTTAATAGACTTTTTACAAAAAAACAGGTAAGTTATTCCATTTTACAATGCAATTAAAATGACCCATCTCATTTTGTGTATATGGTCATAGAAAAACAAGCAGGTGCTACAGTGCCTCTTTCAAACATAGCTTTAGTAATGTTTGTGAATGATTTTTGTAAAAGTTCATCTTCTTTTAGAGGTATATCTCCTTTTAAATAGTATACAAAATTATAAGAACTTGCTAATAAATGCCATTTAAATATTTTAAAGTAATCCAATTTAATATAAAAACAACTTAAAATCTGAATTCTAAACACAGTTATTAAACAACACAGGTTAATTTTCCTGCTTATGTGCATGAGACAGAAGTGCCAGTGCGATTAAAAGATCTTCATTCACCCCAAACTGGATTTAAATTTGAAGATAATGGGAACTTAATATATTTAGCAATTCATGTTCTACAATGTTCAAGCATTTGAGCTGAGTGTAATACAAAATAAATCACAAGGCTGATTGCATTTAATATATGCAGGGTTATTTTGCTGAGAATTCATTCCAGAAATATTTACTGGGCATCTGATATGACCTATGCACTGATCTAGGTGCTGGGGATACCAAAGTGAACAAGATAAAATCCCTGTTCTAAAACTCATACAATCAATTGGTTGGCTATGGATGGAGATGGGAGGGCCAAAATAAACAAAGAAGCATTTTCATAGTTCATTTTTAACAAATATTTATTGTCATTCCCTAAAATTTAAACAAATGAGGTCTTTAAAATATTCATATAGAAAATTAACGATCAATCAACAAACATTTATTAAACACCAACTCGATGTGCAGACTTGTGTCACATGCTTCTGGGGAATCAGAAGAGCTCCAAGACACTGCTTCTGCACTGAAGAAGCCTCTACTGAGTTTGGGAGCCAAGAACAACATAGCATGAAATAAAAGCAAACAATTTTGAGAATTAAGAGCAAAATTCAGTAATATAATTAACAAATACAATGAGAGTTCTGAGAAGAGACTGTCACTCAGGCCTGGAGTAGTTAAGAGAGTTTTCAAAGAGGAGAAAGTAGAGCTGTGCCTTAAAGAGTGAGAAGGACCTAGGTGAGGGTGAAGGGGCAGAGAGCATTCCTGAAAAGGAAGAGCACTAATGAGGGTGAGAAGAGATTAGGCTCCTGGTATTTGTAAGATGGTGAGCAGATGTGTGCTGGCTGGGATGGCAGGTTCATACTGCAGAAGAGAAATAATGTGTGGATAGTTTCTGAAGGATTCTAAAAGTGACTCAAGGAAAGAATGTTTGTTATCCAAACAGGAGCCTCTCTTAAAAATTTTAAGCAGAGTAGAAACTTAGTGGTTATAAATGTAGTATGGTAACAACGATCGGGCCTTGGAAAACTGTTTTATTTAAGTAGCCTACAACACACAATCAGATCAAAGTCTATGCATTGAACATACTCTGGGAGAACAAATGATGAGAAGAAGTGGATGAAGGTCAGATTATTACTCTCCAGTTCACAGGCTCTGTTAGACCAGGACAGGCAGTGATTCACATAAGGCCGGCATGAAAAGTACATAGAAAAACAAGCTGAAAAGTTAAGCTTCCTGTTTGCATTTTGCGAACTATCCATTTATCAATGACCCCAGTCATTAAGGACACATAACTATAGTCCTATTTTCTGAATTGACTCAAATACTTTTTTTAATCTTAATCTCTATGATGGAAATTCCTTTTAAAAATGTAGTTGAAAGTTCAACAAGGATTGTTTTTCTTTCTTTTTTTTTTCAGATTTTGTTACAGAATAAGCTCATGCCAGGAATTAAATTTAGATAGTGATTTTTTGAGCTATAATGGCATCCTGTAAATTTCTGTTACAGGAGTTTAAATGCACTACAATGGTCTGAAAGTATTCATGGTCCTCCCAAAGTACATATTGAGTTTAACTCAATTGAATTTTCAGTTTTCTCACTGATATGATTTGGTTGAACATTCACTGTTCACTAACACACACACTCACTGCAAAACAATAATCAAAAGGTATCACTAAATGTTTATTTATCCTTTGAATACTTATAAACAGCCCAAGTAACTCTCTAGTCAAACTTGTGAGTCACATAAGGATGATTATCTGTCAGAGAGTTAAACAAAAGTAGCATTTAGCTGATTTAATGGTGTGAAGGGATTCATCACTGTATCTAGTAGGCATTCAATAAGAGCCTCCTTACATGACTGGTATTATAGTCAATAAATTCAGATTCTCAGTCTCAGTACGAAAAGTCCCCACTCCTTATTAGGAGCACTTACAAAACTAGTAAAAGGGTAGAGAAAGAAACTTTGTGGCTGAAAATTTTGGAAGAAGACCAAAAATACCTGGATTTCAAGGACCAAGTAGTTTAATGCATCAATGCCAATACTTCTAGTGGACTTGAAGGGAATTTTCTAGGAAAGTGAATTTTCTAGCTAAGTGTACATAAGAGTTCTACCCTTTGTATCTGAAGTTACTACTGTTAGAGGAATTATTTCACATTCATATCATATACATGACATGTAGGTGTGTATGTGTGTGTGTGTGTGTGTGTGTGTGTGCCAATTTCCTAGAGTTAATTGGAAAGCTGGCTGCTTTAGTAAAGAGTTAAAACTGAATTGTGGAGACCATAGACAGTACAAAATCTTAAGTTCTACATGTCCCAATCTTCCCGCAGGCCTAAGAGTGTCCTTCCTTAAAGGCCTCTAAAATAAGTATCCCATTTTTCTCTTGATATTTCAGAGTGATATTTTTGCTGGATTAGAAACTATGAGCTTTTCTTTATAGAAAAATTTAAAGGAAATGTAAAATACGGTAGCTCTTTAACATCTTTTAATTGAATGTTGGACAAGTAGTCAATGCCCCTGCTAATGCTAAAGAAGGTGTATAACTATAATACGGTCATTATTAAGTCATCTTCCTGGTTCAGATAGAGTAGTTGTCTTCTACCTTTCAAGGTCAATCTCAACAAGTCTCAAAGGAAAGATTTTAAAAAGGAGAGTGTGGAAAATCCAGTCCACACAAATATAAAAATAGTCCAAATAACTCTAAATGAGCTCACAAAGAAGTTATCAAAGTCAGTGAGGAACAAAGTAACCTATTGATTACTTTGACCTTGAACAGAGGCCCAGAAAGGTTAATTTACTTGGCTAAAATGCCTGAAATTTTTAGTGTACATACGAAAAGCTCGTGATCCAATTTCATCATATGTGATATATTGGCAATCTGTGATCAGAGTGGGTAGGCAGATTCCCAAAAGTTTAACCCAATTGTCCTGATTCATTTCTTGCATTGACAACTCATGCCCATCTTGGAGCTTAATTCCTGGCTATGGTGGCATTTCACACTACTGAAAACCAGCAGGGCACTTGCTATAACATTGAATCCCTGGAGAAAGGCATCCTTGCTTCTGAAATTATAAGGACTTATTGACCATCGAAGGGATGTGTCTTACATTAATTTGAATGTGACTGCCTTTATACCCTCTTTAAGTTCCAGAAAACACCACATTCTTTGCACACATGGTTTTATCCCAACTGCCTCTCTACTGTAGTTTGCCAAACTTTGGACTCTGCTTTTCTACCATGCTCTACCTGATCCTCTCTAATTTCTAAAACCTTTAGAATAAGACTCACCTTAGTGGTTTATAACAATTTGAAACTCCTGGCCACAGTCTGTTGCTAGCCAAAACATATATTTTAGCATGTTTCTCCTGTTAACCAAATGTTAACAAAGATATCGATCTCTCTTTTCCTGTTTTACTTATGAGAGACCATTTCCTCTACTATACTCTGGTCAGGATATACATACATACAAAATTTTCTATGAAAGTAAGGCCTGAAACCATAAAACTCCTAGAAGAAAATATTTGACATCAGTAGTAAACTATTTGACATAAATAATGTCTTTTTGGATATGTTCCTTCAAGTAAGGAGAACAAAAGCAAAAATAAACAGATGGACTTCATCAATCTAAAAAGTCTTTGCACAATGAAGGAAACTATTAACAAAACAAAAAGATAACCTACTGAATTGGAGAATATATTAACAAATTATATATCTGATAAAGGGTTGATATTGAAAATACATAAGGAACTCACACAATAACAACAAAAAAACTCAATAATAACAACATAATAAAACTTAATGATAATAAGGAACTCAATAACAACAACAAAAAGTAACCAATCTGATAAAAAAAAAGAGCAGAGGACATGAAAAGACATTTCCCCAAAGAAGACAAACAGATGGCCAACATACATATGAAAAGATGATCAACATCACTAATCATCAGGAAAATGCAAATCAAAACCACAATGAGATACCATCTCACAGCAATCAAAATGGTTACCAATAAGTCAAAAAATAACATGTGTGGGCGAGGATGTGGAGAAAAGGGAACCCTCATACACTGTTGATGGGACTGCAAATTGGTGCAGCCAGTATGGAAAACAGTAATGAGATTCCTCAAAAAACTGAAAATAGATCTACCATATGACACAGCAATTCCACTTCTGGGTATTTATCTGAAGAAACACAAAACACTAATTTGAAAAGATATATGCACCCTTATGTTCATTGAAGCGTTATTTACAATAGCTAAGATATGAAAGCAACCCAGGTGTGCATTGATAGATAAATGGATAAAGAAGATGTACTACACACACAATGAAATATTATGCAGCAATAAAAAATGAAATCCTGTTTTGTGACAACATGGATAGACCTAGAGGGTATTATGCTATTTTAAGTAAGTCAGATAGAGAAAGACAAATATGGTATTATTTCACTTATATGTGGAATCTTAAAAAACAAACAAACAAAAAACAAAACAAAAACAGACTCCTAGAAATAGAGATCAAAGGTATGGTTACCAGAGAGGAGGGGGTGGGGAATGGGTGAAAAAAGTGAAGGAGAAAATAGTCAATAATATTGTGATAAGTTTGCACAGTGACAGATAATTACTAGAATTAGTGCGGTAATCACATTGCAAAGTATAAAAATGTTGAATAACTATATCGTACACCTGAAACTAATATAACTAATATAATATTGTATACCAACTATACTTAAATTAAAAAAAAAATCTCTATAGCAATTTCTAATCAATTAGGATACTGGGAACTTTATTGAGTACAAATTCCAAGAGTGAGTTTAAGATTTACAAAACAACCACTAAAACAGAATAAGGATAAATTTGCTTTACTGAGCACAATTTATGATGTATTCTAAAGTGATATTTTGGTTATCAAACAATTGGCATTCCTAGATGTTAATAATGTCTATGAAGCTCTTATTCTGTGCCAGACACTATGTTGAGTGTTTGTGTGTGTGCGTTAAGTGTTTTATATTCATTATTTCACTCAGTCATTCCAATACCCTATGAAGTAGATAATATTAAGGAGCAATGTCGAAGTTGCCTTTCAAAACGAAATCTGTTACAAATCTCAATTCTAGACTTGTCACCAAATAGTGGTATTCAATTTTTCAATATTTAAAATTCTCAGATGTCATAATAGTCATGAACACTAATTTAAAAATCTCTAGTTTCTCAATTTTATTTCCAGCTTCCTGTAATCATAATATAAATACTCATTACTGCCTCCTCATGGAAGCCAGAGGATCCTAAATTGCTTATAGGTTTTTGAATATATCATCTAATAGATGTCTGGCAAATAAGTTAGAAAATGCTTGACACATTGGGTTTTAATTCTCCCATTCAAGAAAACATGTGGTCCAGAAATCTGGCATCCAGCTGTTAGGAGGAAAGCATAAAAGCCTTTGGGGATACTAAATCTCTCCCACAATCATAAAAATTCTTTACAAAAAAACGGTTATCCAAATCAAAATGAACACTTTGAACAAAGATTTAGAAATTATGAAAAACTAAAGCTGTAAGAAGTTAGCCAGCACCTTCAAAAGAAATCCTCTCTCTGTTGTTAATTTGTAAGCCTGTTAAATCAAAATCTGGAGTATGCAGTATTCATAAAGAGAAAGCAAAAAAAAAAAAAAAAGATTTCTCCACATGATGGTTTCAGTACAAGATCTGAATAAGAGCCTGAAAAGAAAGAAAGACTTGACCTTAAAATAAAACTCAAGGAAAATTCTGAAGTCAAACCAGCATGGAAGTCTGTACATTAAGGTAAGCACCAACATATATGGAATGTAAGATACCTATAGATTAAGAATCATTTAAAAAAATCAACTCAGCTTAAATGGCCAACCAACAAAGAAAAAGAAGGAGGAGAAAGAGTAATGGCTTCAAATTAAGTTAAAGAGAGCACTTACATTTATACTGAGGTGAACTAACTGCCCATCAAAGCTGATGAAATTCTATACTGTAGTTAACATGTTGTGTTCATTAATTTAAAATCATGTAAGTATATCTTATAGAAATCATCTATAACACCAAGTACTGAATGACTTAAATTATTAAGTTTGACTGCTATGTAATTCAATATATCAATGAAGGAGACCAAAATGCTTTGATTCTATTGTAAATAAGAGTATAATCCCACAAAAGATCATAATGATTCTCAGCATAATAGAAACTTCAACTCACAAAGACATAAAACTGAGCTTAAATTACAAGGGTCTGAATATGGATAGCATTATCAGTAATATATACTACTAAACACTTGTTCCAAGAAAAACATTCAAGCCTCAAGCAACAAAGCAGTTTTCATAACAGTAATCACTGAAAACACATTTTGGGTTATCAGGTTTGTCAAAAGTCAAATAAGACTCTTTCATCGAAGGAGGAGGATATTGAGAATTCTAGAATTGCAAATAATTTTGAAAGATCAAGTTTAGCTCTTTACCATCAGGTAAGTAAATGAAGGTCTCTGAACTATTAAGGTAAGTGGCTCATATTCAGTTATTGAATGCATATTGATAGTAGTTCTTTATTATTTCTCTTTCATAAATATATTCCCTGAACAAATATTTATTAAGGATTAACTTGAGTCCACATAACCTTTTGTCAAAGTATATAAATATGAATAAGCCACAGTCCCTTTGGCTTTCATTTTATGTTCAAAATTTCAAGCAAATTTACAAAAGATAATTTTAGTGGATAAATAGCATATATTTAGGAATACAGATGTTATATACTCTTCATTAAAAAAAATCTTCTGTTTAAGCCACAAGGTTACTGATATATAAGCTAAGCCATATCATGAAGAGCTCATCCATTCCTTGACCATGTTCTTCAGGAGTCTTTCCCTTACCTCTTAAGCTGCAATTCTGTCTCTCCCAAAAACATCCATATGACTTTTCTACACTTCAGCTCTGCCTCTGTCTCAAGGAAGTCTTCTTAAACCTTCATTGATGGAGTATTTTCCACCTGATACCTCTTCTTCCTCACTCCGAATCTCTCCTGCACACATTACAAGATGGCTTCCGTCTCCATCATTCTATTAAAGCTACCCTAGATTCAATGAAATTCAAGAACAATACTAATTTGAATTAAACATTGCTAAAACCATTGGTACATTTACTATTAAATTCCTCAGCACAGTACCTGGCACAACTAGGTTCTCAATAAATACTATCTGAGTTGAATATTATATAAATAATAAAGGTGACAGAAGGTTCAACATTGTAGTTACTCATTAAAAAATCTTTGAATTGTCAGTTGTGTATTTTGTATATTTACAAAAACTGATGTTTTCTTTCATTCACTCTCCAAATATGTATTAAGTACTATGTATAAGATATTTGACATGGTTCCTGTTTTCATGGACTTCAATAGTCTAGCATGGTATAATTTTGATGCCACACATTTAAATTTGTTAAATTCATATTGAATTAAGGAATGTACCCCCTTAGGGAGAAATTCCACTTGTTACTCCTTCCTCTAAGGCCAGCTTCTCAATTCCACCAAGCAGAAAGGATCACCAGGTTCTCAATAAAATGTTCAAATAGAATTGTCCACCATGAGCCTATTATATCATAGTTATGCAACTATTTCTGCGAACTACTTTGGGGCAGAAGCTAGCCTGGTGCCTGGCACATGGGCTCTCAGCTCATTTGTTTGCACTGCATATATGAAGAAACTAAAGTCCCCAAAAGTAAGGAAAGATTAATTGTTCTGCAGTATATAGAATGAGCTTTAGAATTACAAAGACCTGAATTTGAAACTTGGTCAAGATATTTAACCTCAGTATCTCAGTTTCCTATCAGGATTAAATCATATGATAGATGTGAAAACCCCTGGTGTGAAGTAGGCACTCAATAAACCCAAGATCACAGCTAATGACATAGAACTGGTGTTAGATGTGGAAGGTGGGCTGTTAGGAATTTAAAGACAATTAAAAATATAAATAAACAAATAATGCTATTTATTTGAAGTTTTAGACTTGACCTTAGCCAGAATGAACATTTAAATGAATTCGGTGTGAGAGAGTACAAAGAACCTAGATGGAAAAAAGTAAAGAGCTGCCCTAGGGACAAAAAACATAGCTGATGTAACAGCATCCTTAGAGACTAGAGTAAAACTTGCCCAGATATTAGCAACATCAGTTAATTAAATAGGAAAAAGTTTTATAAAGGTATAGTGTTTTAGGTGGCAAAAACGAACAGAATAAATGAAAGCAATATCTTTTCAGATCTTTAAGCAGTATATTTTCCAGATATTTTAAAAGGAAACACTTTAAAAATAAATAAATTCTCATGAAAAAATAGAAATTTTAAACAACTAGATACTTATGAAAAAAGAAAAAAAACATTAAATGTTCCTGCTTTTTTTTTTTTAAATAAAACCCATGAAATACATCCCACCATAGCATAGTAGTTGAGAATAGGATTTTGGGGACAGAAGGCCTTGTTCATAATCCCACCTCTCACCTACTAGTTGAAAGACCCTGGGCAAGTTACCTAGACAATCTGTACTTCAATTTCCTCATCTATAAAATGGTGTCAATAATAGTATCTGTCTCTGTCTCATAGAGCTGTGTTGTAGATTAGAAGGCATTAATATTTATAAAGCACTTAGCACAGTACTTGGCTCAAATCAAGCACTAATTAAGTGCTTCTGAAAAAAATCACCTGAACTCCTCTTGTTCAATATAGAAATAAGTATCTGGTAAACCTCATCCCTTTACTTTATAATGACTATTTTTTTAATGTTTTGCTATGTATTTACTCTGAAGCCACTAAGTTCCTTATACAAACCCTTTGAGAAATTCCAGAGATGAACACGAAAAAAATAAAGGCAAGAAATTGACTTGTTTCCTGTTTCTTTAGAAGGATCTATAAGTGAAAACTATAGAGAGTCATTTAGAGGCACATTTTAGCTCAACACAGTGAAGGGCTGGCTCACATCTTGAGCTGTCCAACAGTGCATTGGACTGCTTGACTATGTGGTACATTCCCCTTCACTTGGTTTCTACAACATTACATGGGAAGTTGGATTAGAAACATCAAAATCACCATACAAGGATAACATGCCATGAGTCAATAACTTTTTATTACAGTATCAGAGAGGAAATACATTGCTAATTTTGTATGATGTGCATAGTACTGTATTTGGTTTTTAGGTGACACAAAATGCTTACATAAGACAGATTTTCTTCCCACATTGAGTTTATAATCTAGTTGGGGAGATAATCTCACATCCCAAAATTGTTACAGGTAGCATATGATTAAGTTCTGAATCTCACTTGCTTTGTAACCACAAACTCCTTGAAATATAAAATGACAAGCTGTGTCCACTTAGAATATTCTCTCTTATCCAAAGATAGAATTTCTTGTAAATCACAATGTGAAAGAAATAACCACTGCAGGGTTCCTGTTTTCCTTTAATGTGAATATGAAATTATCATATCTACCAATGTCCCCCAAATGCAAAGCACTACATTGACAAGAGTAGATTCAGGAAATTCAGAAAAGAAAAAGAGCAAACTTATACATTTTTATTGTGCATAAAAATTGTGCTTTTTATGGGTAGTTGAGTTGTTCAGTCATGAACTCAATTAGACCTGAAGCTAAGATGCATTCTCCACATTTTTGTTTTAATATGAGCCTGAGTCACAGACTTACAATGTGGGGAATGATGATCTGCAGACCAATTCCCTCATTTTTCAGACAAGACAACAGGGATATAGACATAAAAAACTTGATCACAGATACAAAGGGAGTTAGTGACAGAGTCAGCACAAGAGCTAAATTCTAATAACCAGAGTTGAACACTGTTCTAGAGTTGGAGATGTTTTAATCTCTCTCTCTCCTCCCCATTTATATTTTTTATAATTGTTTATTGAGATAACATTGGTTAATACAATTATATAATTATCAGGTGCACATGATAATTTGATATCTATATATTCTATTGTGTGTTTACCACCCAAAGTCCAGTTTCCTCAGCTACCATATATTTGATCCCCTTAACCCAGTTCACCCTCCCCCTACCCTCCTATATCTGACCCCCCTTTACCCTGTCTACCTCCTCCGCTCCTCTCCCATCCCTTACCCTCTGGTAACTACTAGTCCATTGTCCACGTCCATGAGTCTCTGTTTGCTTGTCCTGTTCATTTGTTGCTTTTAGGTTTATATCCCACATATAAGTGATATCATGTGATTTTCAACTTTTTCTGTCTGACTTACTTCGCTCAGCATGATTATCTCGAGGTCCATCCATGTCGTCGCAAATGGCAGTATTTCATCTCTTCTTATGGCTAAGTAATATTCCATTGTTTATATGTACCACAGCTTCTTTAGCCAATCATCTATTGTAGGACACTTTGGTTGCTTCCATGACCTGGCCACTGTGAATAATGCCGCTATGATCATCAGCGT
>NW_006442490.1:2254292-2270741 GCF_000325575.1 Pteropus alecto | reverse complement strand
GACGTAAACCCATGTTGATATGGGCAAATAATTTTTGACAAAAAAGCCAAAACATACAGTGGAGAAAGGAAAGCCTCTTCCATAAATGATGCTGGGAAAACTGCAAAAGAATGAAACTAGATTGTTGTCTATCACTACACACCAAAATCAACTCAAAATGGATTACGGACCTGAATATAAGACCTGAAACTATAAAATGCATAGAAGAAAACATAGGAACGAAACTCAAGGACCTTGGACTTAAAGAAGATTTTATGAATTTGACGTCAAAGGCAAGGGAAGTAAAAGCAAAAATAAATGAATGGGACTACATCAAACTAAGAAGCTTCTTCTCAGCAAAAGAAGTTGTCAACAAGATAAAGAGACAACCATGTCAATGAGAAAATATATTTGCAAGCAATGCTTCCCATAAGGGCCTAATATCCAAAATATACAAAGAACTCATAGAACTCAATAATAACAAAAACAAACAATCCAATCAAAAAATGGCCAGAGAACCTGAACAGACACTTCTCCCCAGAGGACATACAAATGGCCAACAAATATGTGAATAGATGCACAATATCGCTAGCTATTAGGGAAATGCAAATCAAAACCACATGGAGCTACCATCTCACACCTGTTAGAATAGTTATAATCAACAGGACAAGTGATAACAAATGCTGGAGAGGATATGGAGATAAAGAAACCCTCATACACTGCTGGTGGGACTGCAAATTGGTATAGCCACTATGGAAAACAGTATGGAGATTCCTCAAAAAAATGAGAATTGATCTACCATATGATCCAGCAATCCCTCTACTGGGTATTTACCTGAAAGATTTGAAAACCCATATCCTCCCCATTTTTAAAGTCTTAATTTTCATGGCATGAGGATACATGTGATTAAAATAACTGAAGCCACTATATCTCTACTTAAAACCATTCTATTTATTTGAATTGGAAGTTGAAATAAATGCTTTCAAAAGCTCAGAAGAAATAGAGTAATAACTTATTTTTACAAAAGCAGACTATAAAACTGCCAGGAACATGCTAAGGAAGTTAATAGATAATCTTTATTATTCGATGCAAAGTAGCTCTTAAAACAATCCAAGCATCAAAGTCCAAAAGAAAGCAGGAGTTAGAATGAGTGACAGAAGCTGGCAACTAGCTGGTGGAAGAGAGACCACCGTAGGATTTTTCAGAGGCCAAAGGAAAATATAGCCGCATATTTATGTGTATATATTATACTGCCGGAAACCAGTGCCTGGGAGGGGAGGGCTGTGCGCACTTGGGGTGTGTGTGTGTGTGTGTGTGCATGCGCGCGCATGCACGTGCACATGTGTTATAGGGAGAAGGAATATAGTCTTATGACTGCTGGCTAAAAAGGAGCTAAACCTAGTGAGACATTGTACTGAATACACGACATGGTTCTTTCCTAATATAAAAAGTGCCAAGAAATAATACTTTACTTGAAACCTAAATAATTCAGACTTTAGTCATTTAGGACAAATAGAACTAGCAGCAAAACAACTGACTAGGGCCATATAAGAGAAAGCAATAAGCAGAAAACCTATAGGAAGCTGTATATAGGCATATGGCCCAGAGCTTCTTAAAACACAAAGTATTTTGAGTAAAAGAAAACGTTCTCCTTAAGGGAAAACCCAAAGAAAGCATATGAAGTTATTAACAAGAAAAGTTGGTGGGAGAAAGGTACTAATACACTTTCATTTCCTTAAATATTATTAAAAATGTGTATCGATATGTCTGTACTTGGTAACTGAACATTTATATTGACCTTTTTAATAAAGAATTAATTTTCATAGAAAAAAAAACCTGATTAATTTGTATACTATCGACCTATTCTCATTATCCACATATAGAAAATCCAGATGGTTACAATTTACAACCAGGCACACCTCATGGCAGCTAACAGAATTGCAAGCATAGTAGTTTGTCTGCACGAGGCTAGTTTTGCAAGCATAATTTAAGAAGTAATATGTATCCCAAATAACTAAAGCCATACCTTTACAATGATTGCCTTTATATCACTTTGGTGATTTTTAAAATATATACAGATATTACGGCTGAATCAACTGCATAGCAGTTTCTATCAATGTATAAGATTTAGAAAATGAATGGATTTCTTATTCATAATCAAACAAACATGATCTGTATAGATAGTAAATTTAATGAAGGTTCAGCCATCACTCTACCTGAAAGAGGTTGCCTGATTGTTTTTAAGATATAAGAGGAGAATAATGAGGCATGAGATTATGAACATAAACAATAGATGCATGAGAAAAAATAACTTATTCATCAGTTTTATTAAAAGACAAAGCACGCTATTGTATGAAATCAGTACATCACATAAAATAGATTCAATTAATGAAAATACTGGGTGATTTTTTTTAATCGTGCTTAGTGGAAAACACTGGGTAGAAATCGTTTCAATACAAGTCTTATATGTGTGTGTGTGTGTGTGTGTGTGTGTGTGTGTGTGTGTGTGTTAATAAACAACATACAGTAAATCTATTTATATCTTTCTCTCCTTAGTAGGGATATTATAATGCCTTACAGCCAGCATTCCTGGACATCAGTTCTTATTAAGGTTAACAGAAGCTGTTGGTGTTCGGCTTCAATATGATTTGACTCTGGGGCTGTAACAAGGTAGTTTTTTTTTTCTTACACTTAATCTCTGGTAAACTCATATTTTATTTTTCCTAATGATCTAATGCAGATAAAAGTCTTATTGACTGTGGGTTTTAGATAGTTGAGTTACACTTACTATTTCACTGCATTTGAGAAAATGTATTAACAACCCCAGTAAAGGTTGATGAGATAACATAAAGAATGGAGGGACTCTCAATTCTCACATCTAGTGGGAACTAGAATTGAAACTTAAAACCTGAGAAGAACAGTAATTCCAAATCCCATTTCTTTACCAAGTTATTCATGTCAATAGAAAAATCAGGGAACCATTAGTGATAAGTGGAGTGGTATTGTATCAGCTAAAGATGAAATCATCAAAAAAAAAAGTCCTATTGTATTTGCTATCCAAATACACTAGTTATGCTAAGCAGAGTTCTTTCTAAGAGCTTACTTTAAAAACCTTCTGAGGCAACAGAAATGCTGCTTTCTAAAAGCAGACAGAAGCTGGAATGATAAAACAGAATTAAAAAGGAAAAAGGAAGGGAGTAATGCAGAAAAAGAGAACTAAAACAGGC
Source organism: Pteropus alecto (assembly GCF_000325575.1). Taxonomy (NCBI): domain Eukaryota; kingdom Metazoa; phylum Chordata; class Mammalia; order Chiroptera; family Pteropodidae; genus Pteropus; species Pteropus alecto. The sequence goes on along the minus strand of NW_006442490.1, from coordinate 2,267,535 downwards.
TTTTTAGTGCTGAGCACATAGTAAGTTTTCAAAAATATATGTTAGCATAAATATCGAAGTCTATCATAGAGCCTATCAAAAAGCTCCCCTCAAGTAATGTTGAGTATATATATTTGCACACATAGAAAACTCTATTTAGGGCACATCTTATATTTATCTTGTTATAGTAGAGATAACTTTTAAATAAATTAGAATTATTTGTTGCTCACTACACTATGAATAATACAAAGCTGAACTTAACTTAAAAAGCTATGCTGAGGAGACCACCTAGGAAGATCAGGTGCTGTAGGCATTAAAAAATAAAAAATGAGCTAACAAGGTCCTTGCAATCTGTGAGGTCAACCAAGGGTAGCCTCGCATAAATAAATAAGTAAGTAAGTAAGTAAGTAAGTAAGTAAGTAAGTAAGTAAGTAAATAAATAAATAAATAAATAAATAAATAAATGAAAGCTATGCTGAAGAAAATGCACGTAGGTTTTCACTAAGCACACACAAGCAACATTTCCATTTGTACAGTTTCTTTTCAGGAGAATACTACTTCTAACACGGTAGCATGAGCATTCACATGCATACAGCACTTGAAAATCCTCACATGATAAACAAAGTATTATTGTTATTTAAAAAAAATTTCCACTGGCAAACTGGACCTCAAAAATTATTTTAAGGTGTTCTTTATCTTTATTCTTCTTTTAGTCCACACTTCTATTTCTAAATAATGCACAAATATTTGGGAGCATGTATGATATCAATGAGGAAAACTAATTTTCCCTCCAGATACAAATGCATATTTATGGGAAAAAAAGGTACACATGCAAAAATTGGATGATGATACCAGTTCATTTTATACTCTTCTTTGCAAAGCTCCCTTATACTATTATTAGTGAGAAAATAATTCCTCAATTATACTTCATTAAAAGAGAAAACATATAAAATTAATATTCTTTATTCTTACTCCCCTAAACTCTATGAGCTTGGAAGTGCTTTCACTGAAAGCAGCTACTTCTTTTTAATGCTGGTTCTGGTCCCAAAATGATTGTCTCAACACCATAATTTCTATGATAGGTAGTTTTTATTAATAGTACTGAACCATCAGATAATACAAAAGTCCATAAGTTTACATTGAGGTCTTATTACAATAACACTTCATTTATTGGAACACTATCTGGCAAGGAGGTGATCAATAAAAGTGAAATTTCAAAAACGAACTCTTAAACATTAATATTTGCCTCTTTTAACCAATCTGGATAGACAACTTTCTGAAATCCGTTTTAAAACTTTCTTGCCCCCTTAGAATAATAAATAAAAGTTATGTTTTTTTCTGATAATTCTAGACCATCATTGCAAAGAATCATTAGTCATGCCTTTAGGATATGTTGGGCACGTTGTTAAATGGCTCCAGATGCCTGTGTGTTTGAAGTCCTCATGTCTACTTTTATAGTTTGTCTCTCTTCTTCCTCACGGCAGCTATTTATTTGCTATGACTTCAGAATGTACCTGCCTCTATTACCTCCCCCACAAATACACCAATTAAATGTTCAATTCAAGCAAATAAAATGTAGCAAACAATTGCTCTAAGTAAGGTGTTGAATCAAGTATGCTAGATATACTCTTAAAATACAAATGACTCTAGAGTGCTCTTAAGGAGGGCCCTGGCCTGCTCCATTTCCGACCCGGGCCAATTCACCCCTCCTTAGGCAACGTGGTGGCCCCAGGGAGGGGGTAGGTAGACAGGGTAAAGGGGGTCAAATATGTGGTGACAGAAAGAAATCTAACTATGGGAGGTGAACACGATTTCATTAACCACTGTCACCATAAAAATAAATTAATTAATTTAAAAAAAGGAGGGTCTTGGGGGCTTCCCTATGAATACAGTTCAAAAGCTTTTGGACCTGGCTTTCATGAGGTCTGAAGTGTCTGTTAGAAGGTGAGGTTTGGAAATAGTACCCCGTCTCTTTATGGGACACGATTCTCTCTTAGAATGCTAGATAACATTTAGGATGCAACCAGAGGAAAGTAGCCCATGAAAAAACTGAAGGTCACAGAACTTCAATGGCATGAATAGTCGCGGCAGGAGTGGATCTCACAATTAGCTATGAGCGAGGGAAGATATTCAAAATATTAATCAACACTTACAGCATGGGCACGAGACAATCAGGACTGATGCTACTTTGTCAGTAATTGCTGTTTTTGTTGCTGTATCATGGGGGTGTCCAGGAAATGAGCAGTGGAAAGGGTGTTCTGGTCAATGTTTGTTTACCAACCAATAAGGAAGTATTCCAATAAGTATTTCAATAATATATGACTATACTGAGCTATACTACTGGACTATGACACTGATAGTTTGTGCTAGGTGTTTGCTAACACATACCACATGTTCAGACCCCACAACATTATATGCACAATACAAAGGAATGTTCAAGAGCTTGGTTGGATTAAAGTCACTGAGCAAGAGGGAGGCTTAGATTTCCCAGGGAATCAACTAGGAGATAGCACAGTTTGGATTCCTAGGGGGAGACATAGCCTTCCTTAAATCTAAAACAACTAAAATGCACACCAATGACTGAGAAATACAAGAGGACTGGTTATTGCTGCTTCTGTTTATCTTAATAAAAACTCTGGAAGGTTAGTCACTGAACACATGATGATTTCTCGATATAATTACAGTAAGTAAAGACTATTTGTTGGTCAATTTCTAAACCCAACTTAACCACTTACGTATTTTATTTAAGAGAAATTCTGAATGAAAATCAATAATGATCATACATGTGTAAGCTATAATTAACCTATTTACTTATTGCTACTTAGGAAGCTTTTTTGATGGGTATAACATTAATATGTTTTCATTTAATTACAAAGATAAAATTATAATTTAAATATAATGATGAGAATATTGTGACAACTTGGTCCATAAAGGTTGAAAGAACAAATTGGATCTCCCCTGGACTCTGGACTGAGTTGCACTTAGTATAGCATCTAGTCCCACCAGGCTTCTCTTCTCTGTACCAAAATGACTACCTCACTCCTTCATGCTATTTCCAGCATTTTTACCTGTGCTTAATCCTGAAAACTACTATATCATCACTGTACTAAAAATAATCAATGTGAAGCAATAAAGAAAGATGAAAAGTTAATAACCTGCGCTAAGGCAAAAATAGTAATCTCAATGTTAATACACTATCATTCGAAATTAACTTGTATTTGTCAAATTTTTGGCCATGTAGAATTTCTAAACATTGCCAAAAAACATTTATCAGCAGTAGAAGAAAGTCACCATTAAATTTTGGCCCTTAGACAGCATACTGGCCAATGAGGTTACTGGCTGACCAAAAAAAAAAAAAAAAAAAAGCCCATCTAAATCACAAGGCTGACAAACAAAATGGCATCAATGCAATCAAAAAGTGTAACTCCAGCTCTGTTGTATGCTTTATTTCTTCTGAATTTTAAACTATGCATCAAACATTCTCAAAGCACTGCTCTCTTAGCATGGGATAATGTGTGAACTATGGAGACATTTATCAAGCTAAGTGATAGGAGACTGTCAAGTAATTTGTTGTAAAACTCCAAGGCCATGTAAAAGGAGCAGAAAGAAATGTCACAGTTGGCCTCTCATTTCCAAGTAGAGATAAGAGAGAACCTACTTGGCTTTTGGTGTGAAAAGACCAAAATGTCAAAGGAGTAAAATCAAAGGATTATATTTTCTGTGTAACAGAAATCTTCACACCAATTTCCAAAGATTTGATGTCATTGAAAGATGAGTGTGCATGATTTGTACAAAACAGAATAAAACATGAAATTTCAGTTGAATCAAAAATATAATAAAGCAAATATACACACTATGATTACTATGTACCTAGTGATAATCTTAGAATTTCAAATACATTAATTCACTTATTGCTAATAACAATTCTTTGAGGTAGCTACCATTATTAACCCCATTTTACAGATGAGGGAACTGAGACATAGAAAGACTAAGTAACTTGGTCCACAGTCACACAGTGGATGAGTAGAGGAGCCAGGATCAAATTCAGGCATGCTCCAGAATGCTTTATGTCAACCACTACTCTGTACTGCCTCCCATGGGCACATAAGTGCACAAACAGCCTAAAATGTATAGGCTTATTACTAGGGATTTGGCACATAATGAATCCAAGCACTTTCTTTAAAATTGTAAAGATTATTCTAAGTTTTATTAAGATATAATATGATTTCTGGAGGTGCCAAACAATATTAACAGCAGCTCTCCCTAAGTTTTATTTAAGTGAAATATATAATTGCATTGTATTCATAGATTTGATGTCAAAATACATGAATGTTTGGTAGATTAAAAAATGCACTTTAACTTCACTGTCTCGGTAAAAAGTGTCTTCTTAACGGATGTGTTGAAATGTAGGGGAGAATGATCCAGATGGGTTATACATATCAGATGAGTGGTTAAATTAGTTACAGATATGGAAATATACTCAGGGTTTCAGTATTCGCATCAAACATGTAGGCCCGTCTCCATCTCAACACTTGTCACACCATGGTGAAACTCCTGCTTAGCTGTCTGCTCGATTCTGAGGTTCTCAAGGGCACATCTTACTCATCTTCAGTATCTGTCTTATACATAGTAAGTTCTCAACAAATACTTGCTAACCAAATGGAAGCAGTGAGCATTTGGTATATGAAACACATCGTGCTAGCTGGGGGGGGATAAAGATTTGGTCTACATGCAAGGCATCATGGAAAAATGCCCAGTACATGGTGGGACCAATAAGGGAGGCACCCCAAGAACAGAGATGCTCATTGTGAGTTGTCATTGAATAAATCAACTTTCCAAATAAAGGTTACAGAATAAGTGGGAATCCAAAGCTGTCCAATCCATTGGCTCTCTTTAAAAATAGAACAATATTCTCAATTTAGCTGTCACTTTACTTGTTAATTATTAAAATGTGAATAAGATAATTTTCTTAATAAATAAGCCAGTGCAACTTTAATAACAGCTTAATTGAGATATACCATAATATTCACCCTTTAAAATGTACAAATCAATGGTTTTAGTATATTCACAGATTTGAGCAATCATCATAATAATCAATTCTAGAATATTTTGTGTCCTCCATCAAAGAAACTCTGTACCCTTTAGCTATGTCCCCACTTTTCCATTCCTAAGCAAACACTAACCTACATTCTGTCTTTATGGATTTGCCTACTGGACATCTCACATAAATGGAATAAATCATACAGTATGTAGCCTTTTGTGTCTAGCTTCTTTCACTAAGAAAAAAGTTTTCAGGGTTCATGCATGCTGTAGAATGTATCTGCACTCCATTCCTTTTTATTTCTGAATAATACTCCATTATATAGATATACCACATTGTGTTTACCTATTCACCAGCTGATATACATCGGGATTGTTTCTTCTTTTTGACTACTATGAACAAGTCAGTGAAATTTAAAAACAACTTGATTAAGCTAAAGATGGACATATAAGACAATAAAGATAATGATGCTTTGTGATGCTCCAGTGATAGAAAAAAAGTCTAGATTCCTTACATTAATATTAAAATATATTTGCTCAAGGGTATATTCTCAGCACCTAGAAACATGGCTGACTTGTGAAATGTGCTCAATAAAGGTATGATGAATGAACGACCAATGCAAAAACAAAACAAAACAAAACAAAAAAAAAACAGAAAGTTGGATGGAAAGGAAAGCAAAACAGAAAAGTCCTAGGAGGTCAAATACCAGAAAAAAATCAACCTGAGATTTAAAATGTGCTGTGATAGCTACATGCATTCAACATAGTTTACATTAAAATCTCCTAAACAAAAGATTCTTATAAAAATATCAGGAATTGCCACTATCAAATAATGTATATCCTACCATAATATAACGTTTAAAAGTCTGGTTACTGTTACTAAAAATATTATGCAAAACAGACTTCTCCTTCACAAGTGTATTGTTAATTTAATGATGCTTTCTCTCCTCCACTTCTATAGTTTATAGTTCTATAACTCAGAAGTCTTTTGTAAAGTCTGCAGCATCTGGTCATTCCAGATGTTTCCTTCATTCAAGCAGCACTGTCATTCTCAGGTGCTCAGGGCTGTCACTAATACATAGTGAAAGACAGGCAGCAAACTCAAGATCCCAATGAAACCTTTTTTTTTATATTTCCATAATATAGCCATGGTTATTATGAGTATAGACCTAGAGTTAGAGAGGTTCAAGTTTTGATGCTACTTACTAGCAGAATGTCTTTGGATGCGCTACTTAATCTCTCTGAGCCTCAGGTTCCCCATCTGTAAAAAGGAGATAAATAATAACACCAACCTCAGAGGATTGCAGTGAGGATTAGATGAGATAATATGTATTAAGTGCTTACCACGGTGCCTGACACAGAGTAAGTAGCTGTTTCTATTAGAAAATACTGCAAAATTATATAATCTCTCCCTGTCACTTCTTAATGATTTTAATATTCTTCTTATTTATTTTTTCCTCCCTAGTAGCTTGTTCTAGAGTTAGGGCTGCTTTGATATAAAAAAAAAAAAAACCTAGTTATTGATTAATATCATGTTCAAATGAAAAGGTATGATGGATTCATTTTAGGTCAGATATTACATGGGAAGATAGAATTTAAAAAGATCTACAGTCACTACATATCTAGAATACAACTGCAGTCTACTACAGAACTTATGTTTAAGTTAAAACTGTTTCTATGTGTGTTTGTTTGCATATGTGTTGCAGTGAGGGAGGTATTTCAGATGCCCTATTATAAACTCCTAATACACATACGATCTGGAAATATGCTTTTCAAACAAAAAGAAGACACAATATCTAATATATTTTATTGCTATAGCAATTTTCTAAGGTTATAGGTATAGTGATTTCCTGGTCAAAGACTGCTTTGTAAGGATGCCAGTGTTGATATACCATACATAGAAAGTAAATTATGTCTACAGCAATATCACCCTGAACAAGCCCGATCTCTTCTGATCTCAGAAGCTAAGCAGGGTTGGGCCTCGTTAGTACTTAGATGGGAGACCACCTAGGAAGACCAGGTGCTGTAGGGTTAAAAAATAAAAAAAATAAGGGCTTGTAAGCTGACAAAGTCCTTGCAATCTATGAGGTCAATCAGGGGTTGCCACATCTAAAAAGTTTTTTTTTTTTTTTTAAATAAGAAAGTCAATTACAAAAGTCATACACAACTGATATAGCTAACTTTTCTCCATGTATTTTTGCAGATTTGCTTTTTTTCTTCATATGAATTTGTATAGCTTGTTGACTGGAGATAAATTGGCCCCCTTCCCCTTTTTTGCCAACTGCTCTGCACATCTGAGACTACACTTCACAATTCAATATTGGAGAAATCTAATTTCTGCCAAGAAGAGAGGCTACAGACCTTTGGATGTCAACATGGGTATTTAATAACATTAATGTTGTACCAGAAACTGAGGCTAAAGGGCCAAATGTAAGCTTATCTTTTGAAACCAGAGAGAGCTTCAATGGCGAATATACACAAGAGACATCAACTAGAATTTGAATTTGAAAAAGTGAATGACCACCTCTCAAAGAAGGCAAGTCCCACAAAACCTGACTTCCCTATTTGAAAAAGACAAGGTACTTGGCATCCTAAAGTAAATGTTCCTCTCAACTTAATGCAGCCGGGCAGAAGTGGAGGCAAAGGTTTTTACTGAAAAACCATTTTAAGGCGAGTCTGTTTGGAAATACTCAGTAATCATTCACTTTTGTCTTCCTTGTTGGAAATTTTCCATTTGTATTTTAAGCTCAACAAACAGGTCATCTTTTCTTTGCTATTTATGATAATATTAATCATACATACACACACAAAGATAACACAGCAAAGACTTTTGGAAAATACATTTTTCTATATGTATTTTAATTAATAATTTTGATAATTATTAATTATTTTAATTTCAATGTGTAAACCTTGTTGTTAAAAGTATAGTTTCACCAAGCAAAAAGACTCTGAGAATGTGCTATTATTGATACTAATCAAACCCAAAATGATTCATTTGCAAATTCAATATTTTTTTTACTAAATACTATATGAAATTGTCATAATAACAAACTAGAGAGCAGCCCCTGGAAGAGAAGCTGAGATGCCTATGAGGTGTAGTTAATTGGTAACATAAAACAAGTCTTCTGAAGAGAGATCAGACTAAATTAATTAGACACACAAAGAGTTCACAACTTGATTACCGAGCTACTTAATTCCCTCAAAACAATAGTGTTTATACCAACCATATAAACTTGCTTTCCTTTGCAATTCTTCTAGTTATAAAGCAAAGAGTCGAAAATTGTTGAACACAGATTTAATAAGCCCATTTTGCTATTATTATAAGTTTGGTTCTGTTGAATATTTTTACTTGAACAAAGTAAGATGTCTTCAATAATTTAAATGTGAAACCATTTGGTTTGCTTCTCTATTTAGGCACTATAGAAAAATTTATTTTCTTTAGTATAAAATAGTAAGGAAGAAATTTAAACTAGAAATCATAAACAAGAAATTAATAGCAAAATTTTCATAGTCATTTTAGAAATACATTTAACGAACATTTTCCCTGGAGTGGGGGAAATCTTTTAATCCGAGTTACTGCTGATTTTGTGTAGTGTATTTTTTTTGCAGGAAGATGTTATTAAACTATTTTGATTCACGTTGATGGAGAATTCTTAAATTCTTATCACCAAGTAATGTTTGCACAATAACTGGAAATGCAGCATGAAAAACCAAAAGCTGAAACAAACGCACGCGCGCACACACACACACACACACACACAGGGAGGAAATGTAGCTTTAACACAATTTAATTCTCAGAATGTAATATTTTCTTTAACCATAAATTCACAAGCATTTCACCTAAGAAACCTTATTTTTCTTGGAACGTGTGGCAAAATAAACAGTTTGGGATATGCTGGTTTAGATAATTATTACCTTTATGATAACTTCAAATATTTAAGGTTTTCAACATGTCATGAAATTTGCATCATTTTCCTTTCTACAGTATAAAAGGATTTTCAGAACCTCAAAGCAGCAAGTCTTTCCCTTTGAGTAGAATCAATATCAAGCCAGACATTATATACGAGGCTTACATGAGAGATATTTCATACCAATAATCATCAATCTCTGAGAAAGTAAGACCAAAATATGGTCTAGAAGAGACAATGGGGAGGGTAAATAAAATGAATCTGGACCTGAGGTTCATTTTTTAAATTACGTGTTAAAATATAAAATCCCTGTAAAACTGAAGTTGCTAGATGCAACATAGGGAAAGTGTTGCCCATGTTAAGATTTCTAACTTTAGGAAGGACTGACACTGAAATTTAGTCTAAAGGGAAATCATAGAATAAAAGTACATCCTTGATAGTTCTATTCAAATCTTCATTATTTTTTATAGCTTTCTCCATCTTTTCTTTCATTTTCATTGAGCCTGACCTATAGAAAAATGTCAGTCACATTTTCAGTAGTACTTTCTCATCTCTAAAGCCATTTAAAAACAATCTTATCTGTTATTTTGACTAAATTCCACTGTCTTTTTTTTTTTTTTTGGTGCAAACGTATATCGGTTCTTTCATTACAAGCTTAATCTTGTACCTTAAGGCAGTGGTCCCCAAACTTTTGGCACCAGGGACGGGTGCTCCTATGAGAATCTAATGTCTGATGATCTCAGGTGGAGCTGAGGCAGCGATGCTAGGTGGAGCGGCTGTAAATATGGATGAAGTTTTGTTTGCTTATCTGCTGCTCGCCTCCTGTTGTGTAGCCTGGTTCCTAACGGGTGTTGGGGACCCCTGCCTTAAGGGCAAAAAAAAAAAAATAATAAGCGCCAGAGTTCTTCATGTTACTTAATTGGACTGCATAATAATACTGTGCATATTAACAGAGATGCTGGGCAAGTAGAGTAGGTGCTTAATACATATTTGGTGACTTATAGACACTTCTTACATTCTACATTAGATGAGTAAAAGTAAGATCAAAGATCAAATTCCATTTCACCTCTGCCTCCCTATCAGCCAGTAAGCATATCCAAGTCACTCCTACCCTAAAAACAAAACTCTTCCTCCCTTTGATTCTATTTCTTTGTGAAGTTTCAACATTTCTCATTCTTATTCATCAAATATCTCATAAAAGTAATCATTACCACTTTCATTTCCCAACTTTTTATTTACTCCTCAACTCTTTAAACTGGCTTCTGGTTTCTAAAATGTCACAACGATCTTTTAAATACCAAAAACAGTGGCCTCAACTTATAGAATTCCTGTAGTATTTGTCGATTGCCCACCTCTTCTTGAAACTTTCTTTCTCATTTGCTTCTGTGACATGAAAAGATTTCTCCTTGGGTGCTCTTGGCCTAGGGGTAAGAAACTGATTTCCAAGGTCTTGCTCTGTTATTTTCTCATGCGTTCTAGACAAATTTAATCCAACTTTGCTCTAGAATTTTCTACGTGGGTATTTTAGCAGCACTTTCACTCAACATCATTTCACACTCTCGACTCCTCACTCTTCATCGACTCCTGACTCTTTATTAACTCTTCATCCTCTGGTATTTCCTATTTTACTGCAGCAACATCCACCAGATAGCTAAACCAGTCTTTGTTCTATCAAGATGAGTAAGAGATTAATGTCGGCTTGAATTATAAGGAAATAGATATCTTTGCTGATGGAAGAGACAGGCTATGGCTCATGAGGTCATGAAATGGTCTACAAATGATAAAGAGAAAGTGACTAGACAGTGAATAAACTATTCTGTGTTTTGGAAGTAAGGTTGCATTAAAATATGTGCAAAGAATTGAAGGTGCAATTTTGGCCCAAAACCTATCAATACCGAAGAGAGTACTTGCTTGGCTAGAACAAATTGTATCTCATAGTTAAAGGAAATTTTATCATAACAAAATTAAAGCACCTAGCAGAGCATATGGTATACAGTAATTATTTAATAAATGTCAATTGACTCTAAATGAATACCTATTATAGGATATTTTTATTGGGTATAAAAATGGAGGTTAGAATTTTATTCCTGTATATAAACTCCTGTCTACAGATATTAAGATTTATTTGAAAGTATAATACATTCTTGGAGGTGAAGATGGTAGTAAACACTGCCACCCAAGAACTCCAAGAGCTGATGTCACACTGTCTGGGGCTGCTAAAATAAGGAAGTGTCAAGGGAAGTCACAGGCATCATGACATCTCATGTGGTTAAATTTTATACCACTATTTACAGAAAGCAAATCAGAAAGAGACCCTTAATAGCAAAAATGCAATGATTGTTGATTTTATTTTCTAACTTCCTATTTCCCACGTCTGTCTTCATCCAGGAAGCTGAAAATATGAAGTATCAGAAGTCTAGATGTGTGTGTCATCATATCACCTATATAGGGAACCAAGGAAACTCGAGTTACTTTCACTTAAAAACAAACATTTCATTTCAAGAAAGTTCGGTTCAGTTTGGTCTGGTTTGAATTATTACCCAACATGAGGAATAATATGAGCCAGAGCTCCTGCCCTGGAGCTGAAATTATCAGGCTTTTATTTTCTTTACCTCCAATCGTTAGGGGCTTCCTGAAAGTGCTAATGGTTGCAATTCTTGGGACCAAGGGGTTTTTCTCACTTATCAGTTAGGAAAAAAATCTTTCAACAGCAATATCTGCATCTTGATTTACTTCTGGTCAATACAGTGCCACAAAATGAGGGATATGGTATAGGGGGTTATCCAAGCAAAAGACTAAGAAATCTAGCATCTCTTCCTTTCCATCTTCCTTTTTCATTCTAGAAGACAGTTTCTCCTCACAGTCTCATTGTTCTCTGAGGAAATTTTTCATTCACGACAAACAAAATAAACTCAACTTTCAAAGGTCTTGAGTTCTGTGTATATATCTTAAAGTTTTAAAAGGAAGATGTGTTACACAAAAGGTAATATTTCACAGACTGAGGAAGCTAGAATGCTATGTGAAATGAATGATAGCTTGGAGTTTAGTTGACTTTAGCACAACTTCTTACACAGCTTTTTCTTAGCACTATTAATTTGCCATGTATTCCATAACAAATACCCCAGAAGGCTAAACTGTAAAAAATAGCTGACACCCCAAACCAATGACTAATTTTGTTTGCCTATAACACAACCAGCTACATGCTCTCTGCAGCTTAAAATCCTGAATTACACATATTTAGACTTCTCACACCTTATTCCATCTGCTCTGTGCTACTTTGTAAATGTTGTTTATGGTGAAATAGATGCTATAGGCAAAGTTATCCTCTGGTCTAAAAGCATACATATTAGTCCTTCTAAAGATCTTTTACAAATAGAATAAGAAATAGTTCATATATGTCACTCCAAGGATCTGGAAATATATACAGTTTCGCCCATCGACATTTTTTTTAGTTTTTATCATCATGAATAGAATAATGTATATATATATTTTTTGGTGATGGTGTAACACTTTATTATGGTGCTTAACTTGTTTTACATCTCATTTCATAAATTGATCACTAATTACACAACCATTATATGGGTAAGTCTTTTTCTATCCTTCACAAGTTTTAAATATGATATATCTAATGAGGGAAATAATTCATTTACAATGACAGAGCTTAGTTACCAGCTCATTAGGGCTGAGATTATATTTTATTTTCAGAGCAGTAACTTTAGTTTAACATTTAAATGTCTATAATGAAAAGCCTAACTGCATTTCAAATTCTCAGAGTTGAGAAAGCAGCAGTGCTTTAAGGCTCTGGAGCATGTTCATAGAAAGAGACCTTATGAATGAAATCAACATGTCCAGCAATAAAAGAAATTTAATGGAACAGGGAGGGAACTGAGGATGGAGGGTGAGGACAAGATCCTTAATGATCCTGCTGGAGATATAACAGTATCCCAGGAAGCAATATTTTCCTCTCTTCTAACAATTACTTAAATCAAATGAATATGTACAAATTGTAAAGACTTCTAAGGATTCTTCCAATCTCCTAATGAATTATACTAAGTACTTCATGTGAGTGAATCTTTTTTTCCCTACTACTGGGCTTAATTCTCGTCAGTACAAAAAAAGCAATTAGAAAAGTCATGTGGCCATTGTCCTCTTTATTCGTATAATCTTTCCTATCAATTTCCAGATATATTTAACAGACACTCAGCTTATGCCTCCCATCAACAATTTTTAAATTCATTTTAATGTGCTCCTTCATTCATTGCAGAAAAAAAATAGCCATCCACAATTTTTCTTCCAATGTACGGTAAATATATATA
>NW_006442490.1:2252855-2254246 GCF_000325575.1 Pteropus alecto | reverse complement strand
ATATATTTAAAAATCAGCTTTCTTCTTGCAAACATATTCTCTTGATGTGACCATTTTCAATTTCTAAAAACCAAAACTAATTTTTGAACTCTTTTAACTTACATTTAACTCATCCTAAAATAAGATGGGCTTTTTTGTACATTTAATTTTTTTTGACAATTCTTTTGCTGTTAAAAGCACCTCATGCCTAGCCACCCAAAGATTTTTTTCTAAGACCTAATTTTTTGGCTTCTGTTCCTAGTTAACATTATTTTCTGTCTCATGTTCTAGTAATATCCCACTGGTAAATACATAATACTTACATAATGTGCATCCCCTCAGGACTACAAAATATCGCAGACATCAAATCTTATAGCATACTTAACAGAGTAATATGTCTCACTTCTCAGTTTGAGAAACAGACACATAACTGTCGAGGTACTTAACTAACATCACTCAGTAAGTCAGTACCCAAACTCACCAGCATTCCTTGACCACCTTCCCCTCAAAAAAGAGGAAAAACATTTATGACCTAGATTGAAATAACATCCACTAAAACACTGACTTTTAAACCTTTAGACATCAACAAATAGTAAAAGAAAAGTTTTACATCCTATAAGTACATGTGTGTGGATCTGAAATAACAGTCTCACCAAAAAATGCATAATCTCACTACATGATGCCTTCTGATATTCTTACTATCTTATTCAATTTCATGTAAAAGAAATGCCAAACACAACTTACTAAATGGATTTCATTATGCACTAATGAGTTGTTGCCCACCACTTGAAAACTACAATGATAGAACAAATAGGCTTTACTAATACCACAAAGTAATATTGTTAGCTCCACATATAGTAAGGTAAATATTAATTAATTTTGATGCAACTAGACCAGACTGTGGTAGATGAACCTGAACCAGTTTGAAGTGTATTTTTGGATAACCTATTAAAAAAGGGTTTGCTAAACAAAATCATAACATCAAGAAGATGGAAGAAATGTTCAATCTCTTAGAACAAGATACTTCTAAAGTTTTTCTTTAAATTAGTTTTAAGTATACAGTACATTGGTTAGACATCTAATAGTTAATAAAACAATCCTCCCAATTGCTCCCTCCCTCCCTGGCCCTCCACCTAGTCAACATATTAATGCTAACTGCATTCCCTATTCCATGCTCCCCATCCCTGTGACTATCCATCAGCTACTAATTTGTACTTCTTTAACCCTTCACCTCATTCTCCCAGCCTCCCAAACTCCCCTCCCCTCTGTCCATCATGAAATTGTCCACTATATGAGTCTCTTTTTGATTAGTTTGTTCTTTTATTCTTTAGATTCCGCATATAAGTGAAATCATATTCTGTTTATCTTTCTCTGTCTGACTTAAATACCTTCTAGGTCCATCAAAACAATAT
>NW_006442490.1:2246016-2251825 GCF_000325575.1 Pteropus alecto | reverse complement strand
CCCAGTCTTATTAGTAGTGCTTTGTGTAGTAGGTGTCCAGTGGCACAGTCCTGAGAGAGGTTCAGCTGCAGGCCAAATTTAGCCCCAGCCTGTGGCCCTCTGGGGCCACCCGTTAAGATTCAGCAAACAAGCCACAGATGCTGTGCTTATAGTCGCCTCAAAAAGCCACACCAGATACTGAGGCCAACTGCCTCCAGTGTGAGTCTAGGCACTGCTCAGCAAGGAGTACCTGACTCGCTGAGAATATATCTGGATGTGGCTTGGGAGGGGCTGTGAGTTGGGGGAGGCAGAGTTTCAGGGAATCTTCTGGGCAGAGTGACCTCTGTTATCCAGTTTGATGATGTCTTGGCTATGGCGGCGCTGTGTCCTTGCACTGGGACGGGGGAGGGCTCGACAGGGAACAGTGGATACCGCCAGCACTTCTGTACAGAGTGAGTCTTGCCTCAGCCCTCACTCTGACAATGTCTCCCTGTAAGTCCCTGGTGGCCCCTGCACGCAGCCAAATTGGCACTGGTGCTCAGAGTGAGCAGGTCCATTACTGTGAAAATCTGCTCGCGGACACGGTCCCTTTAAGAGACGTCTGCCGCTGCCACTACCACTACCACAGCCTCCATCTCAGTCAGCCGCTGGAGACTGGGCAGCCCCGCGTCCTCGCCCCGTCCTTCCTTCTGCCGTTGCAGGGGTGCTTTCTTGGATTTCTCCCTAGTTGTATGGCTTGTTCATCTAGATTCCAGGCGATTTTTTCTTTCTGTTTGCTCCTTGTTTCCATCACAACTTTGATTTGGTCACCAAAGAGGCCGCGTCCATGAGCAGATTTTCATGGTGACGGACCTGCTCACCATGAGCACCAGTGCCGATTTGGCTGCGCGCAGGGGCCACCAGGCGTCTATCATCTACGCCATTTTTCTTCTCCTAAAGTTTTAAATCATTATCTAAATGCATCTGTGTTATTAATTATCCATGATTCAGGCCAATAGGACATTGACTTAGAAAAACCTTATTTATTCTTATTCAAAAACATTTTGTAATCAGAATATTGTTTTTAATTTGAGCTAACAAAATTTTAGTATATCTTAACATTCAAATTTGAAAATGTTCAAAAATTAAAATCAACCAGTCACTTTTTTTGTTTTTAAATCTGCTCACAACATCATCTAATAATAACGGTAATGGGTAAACAGTTCATTTGTAGAGTGTTTTAAACTTAAGAAAATTCTTTTATTTTATGAACTGTAATGACCAGCAATCCTTGGATTACTAAACATATAATGATATTTTCCAGACTCAAAAATGAAACTTAATATTTGGTTTGTTCTGCTTGTGAAAGATTATTCAATACCATGAAGAAATCCAGGTGTCTGGTCTATAATGATTGCCTGTATTTTAGAGGTCCAGCCCACCCCTACCATCCCCCACTAAATTTGGAAGATAAAAAAGAAACTAAAATTTCAAAGTAAAGGACCTAGCCAAATTCTAGAGTGGGGGTGTCACAGAACCGCCTTTATGTGGAAGTATTTACTAAAGATCTTAGAACAGATATTTATCTTTTTTAAACATTTAATATTTTGGAAAATTGAAGACTTAGGAAGCCAAGCAGGTGAAGGATAGGCTAGGAAATCAGGAATTCCTGGATGTGAACCTAATCTTGATCTTATTCTGTTTTTGCTCTAAATCAATGCCAAACTCTTCACACTTCAGCTGCTTTATAGCATGCAAGAATTATAAGGGGCGGCAGGACAAAACTGTTTCCTGGGAATGTCTAAGGTTAAATGGTTAACATTACAGCCCTTCCACAAAAGGCAAAAGACCCTCTGTGTATATTATTTACTTTCATATATTACCCACATACTTTAGGGAATCAAAATGGAGTATCTGTTCTGCTAAACTGACCTTGAAAAGAGATAACATTTCCACCCCTCAAATCTTGTCCATTTTAGGAATGATCAGTTACACAACTATTTAGGAAATTCATTCATGTGATCTTAAAAGGTTTTTAAGATAGCTTTAACAGTTGTGATTTGTGTATTTTCAGGCAGTTAATATTTGGCAAATTTAGGGCCCTCATCTTTATTTGTCCCCTATCCACTGGGCCATCAACATAAAAGGAAATGCCCTCTTCACCCAAGTCCTGCTTTGGCAACTTATGGAAAAGTTAATTGGTCCCTGTCATGAAAAGAAGCTCCGTTTGCCATACCAGGAGACACCACATCCCTATCTAGCTCTGCCCATGCTGCTTTGGACTCTTCAAAAGTCAGAACATGGTTTCACTTTCTCTTCACACTTTATGATAAAAACACCCTGATCTCTTCATGGCACTTAATAAATGGCCCCTTCTCACTGGAATTGGATGGTCGGCCCTTCCAACTAGTCATTAATTTGTAGGAAATGCCCTCCTCAGCAATCACTATTATGTAAATAGAGCTATAAACTTTAGAAGGCTAGTGCAATCCCAGACCCTAAAACTTGCTTGTGTGTGTATGGGAGGGGGGTGGAATCTTGATTGTAAAAGCACTGCCTTCCAAATTAAACTCAAACCACATGATACAGTTCATAAAATATACAAAACTCGCAGTCCAGTGACAGATTTATTGTAGCCATACAGAATAAAGCAAAAAAAAAAAGAACTCTATATGGAAAAACACTGCTACTTTTGACCCAAACAGCCTCCAAACAGGAAGTTAAAAGCAAATCAACGAGCTGTGGCCTCCCTAAGTTATGAAGGAGACCAGTGCAACCAGCATTTCCTGTCATTGCTTGTCACCATTTCCGAGTGCCTCTATCTGAACTGTTTTCTTAGAAAGATAAAATTATTACAGAAATTTCTTTAGGGGTAGGTGGAAGGCAATAAGGAAGACTACTATATGATTTAGGTTTGAAAGTAAAAAATGCTATTTTTACTAAATAAAATTTACATTGCACAGGTCACACAACCAATACTTGAACTTCTGCATTTCCATAAATATAGGAATAACAGACTACATTAATAAAAGTGTTTAGAATCAGATATTAGATAGCCTAGCTGTTTCTTATTAATATTCAGAATCACAATTTTCATGCATCTGATTAGTAAGAGAAACAACTGAAAACTACAATATCCCTGAGAAGAGGAACTAGCTTCTTAGAGTTGGTTTCTCTCAATATCTATCTCTGTCTTTCTCTGTCTCTGTCTCTCCATCCCACAACACAACTTACGCAACTTCAAAATATGTGTATATATGGCAGCTCTCTAATCACATTTTAGATCATCTCATCATCATCATCATCATCATCATCATCATCAGTCTGCATAATGCATAGAGTAGTTTTGTTTTTTTCTAGCACTGTAAAATGTCAAGCCCTATGCCACATTTTCCCAGCTTGTCATTTTCTCAATCACAAAAGATTTTTGGAGGGGTAGTTTCAGTCAAAAAGTAAAAGCATTTTGCCCTCATATATTATTGCTACATCGAAGTTCTCAGTGTGTCTGAATGAGTCCTCCAGCAAAACTAAGTTTATCTCTCTAAGAAATAGTATTAATAAATGGTAGCAGGGCAGCTACTTGGCCAGTCAAAAATTCCGCCAAGACCCAAGGTCTTTCTAGAAAAAAGGCCTCCCTTGGGGAGCCTGTCAATCTAAGTTCAGCCCAGACCCTGGTTTCAGAAAGCCAGCAGAGCGCTTATTGACACAGCCTCTGTGAGCAGCTGAGGCCACCACTACAGGCATTCACGAAACAGATCAGATTACGGGCAACCCTGCTCTCCATGTTTTTCTGTATCTTGAAGCCTTTAGACATAAAATGTGACCCTATAAGGTGTGCTATTTTTCACTTCATATTTCTGGGTAAGCTAATAAGGTTTTTTCTTCATGCTATCCAATTAGGAAAAATGCTGACATAAACAAGTTGGGAGTTTAAATTTTTCTCAAAATCACTTATGAAAAGAAATATAGTCCTGTTCTTTGGGATCCTCATCGACCAGACATCAAGAATTTTTAGAATCATCAATGGACCCTTTAACAAAATAGCACCCACAATTGGACCATTTACTGAACATGTACTTTTCAGAGGACAAATGCAAACTCCACTTGGGCATTGAGGTGAAATGTGATATCCACCACTGTGCCATGGGTTTTGTTGAATATGTCTCTATATACTTTAAACAGAACTCAGAAAAACCACTATATAGTTCATGAATCCAATCATAATAAAGCACCCACCTTAATATTAAGTGACAATCTCATTTTCTCAGTTTGTAAAGCGAATAACTGGGGACTTTGTATTATGGGATATATGCCCAAGCTAATATTAATCACGATGCTTTTGTTTTGCTTTGTTTTGTTTTTCCGCATAAAGGTTGAAGACTACAAAATGAAAGGTAAAATACAAACTCTTTGGTTCTTGTACTTTCTCTCGTTTTGCTAACAGGCCACCCCCACCCCAAAAAAGAACACCCCTTTGTTTTCTTTATGCTGCCACATAAGAGGAGACTGTAAAAGCTGTACCTAAAAACTGATGGTCCTTTGGGCACAAAAGATGATTGTGGTGGATCTGAAATGGCAGCTCTGTCTCTTCTACTGTATGGACTTTACTTTCTGAATACAATAAAAAGAAGCACTATTAATACCTGTATCTTGGTAAATAAAAACATATGCAAATTCAACCTCTAAATGGGCAATCAGTATTTATTTGACTGAAAATGAGACAGCTCCCAATGTCCTTTTTGGGTTTTGTTTGCGACTTCATCACTTTCTAAACTATACAGAACATGAGGCACCAGCATACAGTACTTCTTATTTTGTTCCTTCTGTATTTGGTGAAAAAGACTGTTTCTACATGACTCATTATTGAAGACTGATTCCTCTTGAATGTAGAGGAGATGTACTAAATGCAACTACAGGAGACAGAAAAATAGCAGCTAGATTTCAAGCCAATACATGAGGTCTCAGCCCAAAGTTTAACATTGTTTGCTTTTCTCTAAACTTGTTAGAAAGTTAGTTGTGGCCTCCAGCAAGAAATTCAACCCAGTGTTTAGTCTGTTTGTTGTTGTTGCTGTTGTTGTTGTTGCTGAATTTTTTGTCAATAGAGATATTGATACCTGAAGTCACAGGAAAGATGTTCATAAAATACAAATCCAGGTTAGAAAGACTTTTCTTGCACTTATTTAACAAACTCTTACTGAGCGCCTACTATGTGCCAAGCACTGGGGTTATGAGATAAAGAGATCCAGTAACCTGACTAATAAGGAGTTACTCATATATTCAGGGAAACCTGAATAAGCCTGAAGAAACCTTTCTCAAATTTCCACACCAGTTATAGGCTATGCCAAGAAGCTCAGGATTCAAGTAATCTTATGGGGACAATTTTAAGCCAATTTGAGTGATACAAAGCAGAAAACAAGATCCAGCAAACTGTTAATTTCTAGGATGCTCCCATGTTCTAAGGAGATCTAATAGACTGCTGGAAGTCTCTAGTGCCAACCCTCTGAATTTCTGTTTAGACTGCTTTTCTCAACTGGGAGCTCCCTTTTTTCTGGACCATTGTAGTTCGCCCATTGTGTGGGCATAAAAACAAAGCAAAACAAAACAAAAACTCTTGCTTGAAATTGGGAACAAATCATTCCTTCTACTCATGAGCCAATTTAATGCTGATGGAAGTAGGACTTGAGAATGAACATAATATTTTAACAAGTGTGCCTAATTGATTTTTAAAATTCTAATCAGTCTCTTTTTTTTCCCTTAATACTTTGTTCTTATGAATGTTATAAAGAGTAAAGAGTTCTGGGATTACTACACTTGAGTTTTTTGAAAAGCATCATATACGTATAGAGGGAAT
>NW_006442490.1:2214266-2245819 GCF_000325575.1 Pteropus alecto | reverse complement strand
TTCTTGAGTTCTGAGTAATGTATCCTTTCTCTGAAAGTTAACTGCCTGAAGTTGAACATTCAGAGCCCCAGCTCTTTTACTGAGCCGCAGAGAGATGTTGCTTAATACAAACATTTATTATAGTTTTCTCTTTCATTCTTTTTTTTTAAATTTATTAATTTATTTTTTAATGGTGACATTGGTTTAAAAAATCTGGTAAGCTTCAGCTGTATATTTTAACAGTAAGGCTTATATATATTTACATTTTGTGTTCACCTCTCATAGTTAGATTTCTTTCTCTTTCATTCTTAAAATTGGAGGAATGCTATAAAAAGAATAGGTATTTTTCTATAAACCTCCAGAGAGAAATCAGTGCATAGATTCATAAATTGTTCTAAAATGACAACTGATTTTTACACATGTGCACATGCAAGTGCTTAAGTGTATGTGCCCAGACAACTTGGGAGTACCTTTATTTCTCAAATAAAAATAATATTCTTCTTCCCTAGCTTATATTATTCCCCCCCCCATCAATCTTTTAAAAAGTCACTCAATTTATTGTCTGTATACCTTCATCAGAGGGGGGAAAAAACTCAGATGAATTGTATTAAGCATTGACGTCTAGTCATATGTACAGCTATTTCGACATTCCGCTTTCCAACCATTCAACCAAAGACTTATTGATTAAACCAGGGAGTCAACATAGTGAAAAAACCTGTAATGATTTCAAAATTAAATCTTGCAATAATTCTATTTTAATTGATGGTTTCCTATCAACACGATGCATGTGTAGAAATAGGCCGTGGGGATCCGTGCCCAATTTACAAACACTAGCAATTTAGGAACATCTAAGAAAAAAAGAACTTTAAAACACACTACTGTTAATTACAGTAACAATAAATTCACCCTCACTGTTGTATTGATATATACTAAACCCTGGACAGCAGTCAGAATAACACATAGTAGATCTACCACAGTAATAATAAAACTATATAAATGAATCACCTAAATGTTAACCTTCGCTACTTGTCTTGATTTAATTTTGTTTTTTACCCTAAAAGCCTAGTGTGTGAATGCTAAAAATTAAAGTTACCTTTTTACTAGTCTTCTAAAATCTACCCTCAGATGCCTGTAGTAAAAGCAAGCTGCCCAAACGTGTTGATTTAGAGCGGGAAAAGACAGAGGCTGCAAGGAAGCCGTGGCACTGCTCAGCATATCTCATGACCCTGGGGGAAATTAGTTGTTAAAAGCATTTGCCGATGATATGCCATGCAAAAAGTTTCTTTAAATTTCTTTCTTTCTTTCTATCTATCTATCTATCTATCTATCTATCTATCTATCTATCTATCTATCATCTATCTAATCATCTATCTATTGTCTATATGAAAAAGAAAGTAGAAAAAAAAAAGGAAGAACAAGGAAAACAAAGATCAAAGCCCTAAAATTGGAACAAAGTTGCAGAGCTACTTTTCTATTTGCCATTTTGAAAAATAAAGTTTAAAGGGTGTTTTATTTCATCGGCGTCTGAGCTGAAGGCAGCCACTCTCACAAATCCCAACTCACCTCAGCCTTACCTTATGCTGCCAGCGCAAAACCAAAGGTTAAGGGGTCCTGCTCTCAGCGGCAGCGGCAGCGGTATATGCCATGTGTTAGCAGAAGCAAAAGCAGCGCTGCGCGAGGTGGCCTTGGTGCTGGGAGAGCCTTTAGCAGGGGTGCATACTGAATGCCGCCATTTTAAAGCGAGGCTCTGAAATCATTAGATATAAGCAAATTAAAGCCCGCCCCACCTACATAACTTCTTGGCTGGGACGTGCAACCCGGCTCCAAGTCGGCCACTGTGGGGTACAAAATGTCAAGCCAAGAGACACGCACATGAGGACTCCTGGATGGAGGCGACAATCCCTCCGCTCCTCACTGCCCTCTAACCCCCCGTGCGGTTGCAAGCTTCTTTTCAGGGCCAAAAGAAAGAATAATTTCTTTTTTCCACAACAGGGGGGCCCTTTTCCGGGACAGGTCGGCAGGCAGGGGCGTAAGGGGACCCCGGGCCGTCCTCCCCCCTTCTCGAATGCTCTTGGTTCAGTCTGCTTGGAGTACACCTCAGAGCTCCCCAGCGCCCTCCCAGCGGCGGGCGGGCTTGGGGCTCCGGCCTGCCAGCAGCTGCCATGGCAACCCCGGCCCAAACCCCGCCTGGTCCCGGCCAAAGGCGTGCCCTCTACCAGCTGTACTCTGGCAGAGCCCGCCACCCAGGCAGCCTGTGCTGGGCGCCGGGCAGATAGGGCCCACTGAAGGGACGGCGCTAGCGAGGGGACCTTGGGCGCCAAAACCGCAACTCCAGCGAAACTCTGCCCCGCAGCCAAGCAGCGCGCAGGCACCTAAGCACGAAGTGGCCCTCAGCTGCCCGGACCCGCCCCGCCCAGCCAGGTAGCGCGGCGGGTCCCGCACCGCCGCTGCCACCACCCTCACCTGGCTCAGCGCTGCGGAAAGGCGGGAATTCAGCCGCGTGCCGCCCCTATGCCCGCTCCCACACTGTGACTGTCCTCTGACTCCTCCTCGCTGCTCCCAAAGAGCGCCAAAAAGTCACGCTCCTGATCACACTCCGAGTATGGGTACTTTCTTCCTGTAAGGCGCTGTTTCGTTGCCAACTATATCCTTTGTGTGGTTCGTTCATTCGTGCACGGTTCTCAGAGAGCGAAGCGCGGGCTTTATTCTCAGGGGGTGTAGTACCTCTACCCCAAACCCGGAGGCCCAGCCTCGCTGCAAATGATATTTGCCATTTCATTATTAAGGGAAAGGTGTGTGCGCGGGGGGGTGGGGTGTCAAATCATAAGATCAGGTTTTACAAAAGGAAAAACATCCCGCGCGCGCGTGTGTGTGTGTGTGTGTGTGTGTGTGTGTGTGTAAGGGGGATGCAGCAAAGTTCTAGAGCTTCGGTAATTAAAGTGCCAATTAAATATGCCGGGTGGTTCAAAGCTGTAGGCTTATAGTCATTTCAGATACAGGTAAGGTGAAATAGATAATTTTTTAAATGAGCTTAGCCATTATATTAAATGACCTTAGACAGTATATTAGCCAATATATTGGCTCACTGAAGGCAGAAAAGAGAAAGAAGGATGAAGGGAGAGAGGGAGGGAGAGCGAGGAAAGGAAGGTGAGGGAGGAAGAAAGGAAGAAGAAAGAAAAGAAAGAGAGAAAGAAAGAAAAAGGAAAATACTTACCAGCTGCTTTCCTGGGTCCTCTCTCTTCTACAAAGTCCCAATCCTTTATTTCCCTTTAAGAACATTAGAGAGAGACATGTTGATCTGTGCAAATAGTTCTCCTTCTTCAGCGAGTTTGAAGGGTAGGAAGAGCCCTAAGGTAGGGTTCCAGATACTTTTGAATGAGAAATAAACAAAAGAAATGAAATTTTACATTTTGATTAAAAAGTACACATCTGGAAAGCTAAATTACAAGTTTCAACTTAATGCGAGTGCAATAGGAACAGCAGCTGTCTCAATAGAAAACCTACAATAATAAATGCGTGTTTTTATTTAATTTTACGAGGACAATTGTAGTTGATAATACACATATGCAGGATTCTCAGTGACAAGCTCATAGCAATGCATGGGCTGCTTTCCTGAAATGAACTGCTTCACCTCCATACAGATCTCTATATATTAGTGAGAAAGTGAGAAAACATCACAGGAGATACTTAAACAGCAGTTAGGTTGAGGAATGGAGTGAATTTTCAGGTTAATTTTATTTTTTAGTTCTGCCAGACTGATCCAGTTAGAATTCTCTAGATAATTTTAGGCAAGACATCAATCTCTGTTAAATGCGAGATAATAGGAGCAGGATCATAAAGGTTGGAAGAATATGGCACAAACTGCCATTTAAATAATTGAGAAAAAAAAACCATGGTGTTTGGCAAGCATTGTTAAAGTTATTGGGACAATGTGTAGGAACAGTGTCTGATATTTTTTTTAATAATGGGTAGAATTCTAGCATAAGTCACACAGAAGCCAGGAATTTCTGGTTATTTAAAAAAAAGGGGAGGGGGAGAATCTCATTCCAAACAATCTCTCTCCACCCGCTTCAAACTTACTAAATTACCTGCCCTACTCTAAAAGTCAAATTTGGCTGACAGATAGGAAGTGGCTCTGGCAGTCCAGGAACAACCATAGCTAAAAGTAGATGGTGCTGGCCATCACAGTAGGCTGGAAAGAAGGGCAAGGCTGAATTATATCACTTTATACCTAATGATCTAACAAATGAGGAACTGTTATTACAAAGTGTCAACAAAGGAGTCTTTATATTAAACATAACTTGAGTCAATACCAGTTCTCTTACCTCTGTCCACCATTGCAAACCACATCTTCTGTGAGACACTCTGGTTTCCTTAGTCCCATACGAACTAGGTTAATTTTATTGTTATTGCATTGTTGAAATAATCGATCATAAGTTCAGGTTATAAATGGGTCAATTGTTTAGTTTTCAGGATAGCATAGCTTCAACATTGTTTCTTGCTTAAAATTTCTGACCATTAGAAGTTGCAAATGAGACTATTATTCTCTTTTTCACAGGATGGTATGACCTGCACAAATGAAGCTAGACAAATTTCCATGCCACCAGGTCACTAGAGAGTATTTTCAAAGGAAGTGAGAAATTGTTTTCTCCTCCCCTCAGCATTTTAAAAGGGCTCATTTGCTCTCTGGGGTGAACTAGTCTTGAAATTATATTCCACTTTAGTAGAGTGTTTAGAGCTGGCCAACATTTTCTTAAACATGATTGGGGACATGACCTAGGAAAAATCGAGTTGCGTACTCACTCATCCACATGCGTTATTAAAATAATGCATGTATATCATAGTCTTTCTAAATACTTAACACTTGTTCTCCCATTTCATTTTGGGCTAGTCTCAGAATCACTTTCCCTGATGGATCTTCAAAGGTCGGTGTTTCACAACACTTGGATTTAAATTTTCAGTCCCATCCCTCTCCCCTAACCAGTCAAATAGAGGCATGTAAGCAAACATTTAAACACACTCGGGGAACATGCTCCCTGTCCTCTCATTATGTCTTAATATTTGAAATGGGCACTTATACATACAAACGTAAGGCAGAGTCTGTAGCAGCCTCTTAAGTGGCATATTCTTCTAATAAATACAATTAACTTTGAGTGATACAGGAAATAATTTTAAAAGTTATGTAATGGTTTTTACAAAAGGATTGTTGTAATACACAATTATACAAATGTTGCTGTGTTTTTGAAGATGCTGGATAGGTGAAACTTAAATTCAAATATCAGTGCACCATGGCTTTGAGGGATTGTTGAACTCTAAATATATTCTATCAGAATTATCCTTTTACTCCTCTGCTAAGGCACGTAAACTCATTTACTTTTCTTTTTAAAAGATAGTCAACAGATATTATTAGACATTTGACAGGGTCATGCTATGCACAAAAGGGGACGGATCTTCCTCCTCTTTTGAGCCTTTGGAATTATTCCCACCAGCCTAGTACTGTTAGCAAATGGTACTACTTGCCACTGCTATGTTCTAACGATGGCTCCACAGATGCAGATCCCACACCATCATTTGTGGCTTTTCCATACAGAAGCCTCTGGTTAAAGAGCTGCAGACTGATCAACCATTGATTTCTGAAAAGTCTTTTTCATTCAGAGTTGGGAATTGGGGGTTTGGAGTTCACACAAAGTTCTGATGAAATAAACAAAAGAAAAAGGTTAAAGAAAAAAGGCAGAATTTGCTTGTTAAAAAGGTTTAAATAATCAAATAAATATTGGCTTCTAACCCCTTTGAAAAATGATGCAGACTGTATTTCTTACAGAAAAAGAGATAAGGCAATCCAATAACTAGTTGTATGCCAAAATAATTGCAAGCATAAGATTGACCAACAATTCTCAGGTTGTAAAAAATTCTGAAATTCAGATTTTTCTTTCACTTGGATAAAGTTGTCAGAATTATCTGAACATGTACTAATAAACACAGAAGAACACAGGAAGTTATTAAAGAATCGCATTATCCAAAATACACCTAAACGTAATGCATTTATTCCCCCCTCCCCCAGTCTTTGAAAGTTATATTACGCAAATTATTCTTGAGTATTGAAAAGTGTGGTACATTTCTTAAACTTATCCTCAGGGTAAAATGTGGTAAGAATGCTACAGATAAAAATGATACAAAAACATAAGAATTATACAAAAGGTAAGGATGATATAAAAAGAAAAGCATGTCCTATTATCACTTAGGCATATGATAATTGTAATAGCAAGCATTTAATGTGGAAATGATGCAGGACACAGCAAATTTCCTGAAGTGACAGGGAGACCAAACCCTGTACCTAGAGAAGAGGGTCCTTTGGCAGAGAGTGAAGAAATAATTCAACACATTCACCAAAGTTAGAGTCAAAAGGAAAGTTTATTAGAAAAGGGATAACACTCGACATACAGAGTGTGGTCTCCTCTCAGAGACAGAGAGTGAGAGGGACCAAGAGAGGCTTGGAAAAATAGTAGAGGGAAGAGGGATAGCAGCAAGGGTCTGGCCCACCACTGCTAGAAGGGGCAAATGCAAGAGACTGGGCCCACTACTGCTACGAGCATGAACAGGGGATTTACCTGCAGCTCCAACGTGGGGGATTAAGGCGGGGTCCTGGGCCTCCCACTGCCAGAAAGAGTACAGTAGCATTGGTATGGGCCCGCCGCTGCCCTAAGTGTGAGCAGGGATTTAACTGTGTGTGTGAGAGAGAGAGAGAGAGAGAGAGAAATTCAGAGATAGCAACAGAACACTAGCTTTTTGGCGGGGGTTGGGGGGACTACCTTGAAGTCCTGCACTGTGGGGGATGCAGACCAGAGAACCCAATGCAATTGGGGCTGGCCGGCCCAGTGCTCAACTCTGAGCTATTTGGGCCCACTCTGAGATTGCTCTGGTGTCCTGGAGCCAATCAAGAAATAAGGCCAGTACAGATAAGAGAAGAGTTAAAGTTCAGCAGAGCTGCTACCGTGACCTTCCCCTCACACCCACTTCCTTCTCACCAGAGTTCCCACTGGAGAGCGGAGAGAAGAAGGAAAAGGCTATGGAGCAAGATCGGGGAAGTAAGCCTGGGCAAGCTTCAGCAGCCCACTGCTTCCCCGGTTGCAAGCTCCCAGCGAAAAATGAAAGCAAGGGGTAGAGGGAAAGGAACATAGGATTCCCAAAGGGTCTCTCCCATCCTGTTCTGGCCGAAAGGTGCTATACTGTCTTTTAATTTGGAGTTTGGATAGGATCCCTCAGCAGGTCTTTTCTGCACTTCCGATGATGAAACCAAGTCAGGGAAGTTAGAGGAAGAAAAACAAGAAAAGTAGACAGGATCTGTGGACTCCTGCTCGGTTAGAGAACAAGTCTCTCACCAGCCTCCAGAAATGGCGTCAACCTTTTGCCCAAGGCCAGTTGATCTGCACGGCTTAGGAAAATGAATCCCAGCCACTCTCAGATGAGAGGATCCATGGCAAACATGTGATGAGTTTATATCCTTTGGTCCCTTCGTGGTTGCCAAAAAAGATAATGCAGGACAGGGCAAATTTTCCAAAGTGATAGGGAGACCAAGCCCTGTACTGAGAGAAGAAGAGGGTCGTTTGGCGAAGAGTGAAGAAAGAATTCAACACACACGCCAAAGTAAAGAGTCAAAAGGAAAGTTTATTAGAAAAGGGGTAACACTCCATATACAGAGTGTGGTCTCCTCTCAGAGGCAGAGAGTGAGAGGATCAGTGAGAGAGACAGTGTAAGGCAGAGTAAAGGCAAAGTGGGAGGGACTCTGAGTGCTCAGGGAATTTAGTTTATATGTCATTCTTAAGTTCCCACTTCCTTTGATATGAACATACAGTGAGGAAGGGGAAGAGTACATAATGCGAAAAGGTAAGAATATGTAGAGTGAAAGGCCTGCTGGCAATTCCCAGCCTTTAATCCATAGGTTTCCCATGGTTTTAGCTAGAAGTAATGGCTCTTGGTTCCGTTTCCCCTTCACTAGTGTGGAGAAAGGGCTGTTAGCAATCTCAGCAGAAATTTTCCATTGTTCTGCAGGTGTCCTCCTGGCCTGGCTGCAGGGCTGATCAGCACACTTCAGCCTCTGAAAGTAGCTTGATTAACATTTTTAATTTTCTTGCTTCCTCCCTACATTAGAAATACTCCCTGCCAGGCACTGTACTAAGAAGCATTTTTCACAAGTTAGCTCATTTCATCCTTACAACAATCTCTATAACGTATATATTATTATGTTCCCATGTTAAAAAAAGAAAGTGAGGTTCATCCAAAATAACAAAGCTATTAAATTACAGAACCAAGATTCAAAGTTAATTGTCTCTGATGACAAGGCCCATGCTTTTAACTATTGCACGATACTGAATAGAGCTATTATGGGGTACAGTTGGGTTTGAACTCAGACACTCTTTTCCTTCTAGTATGCCATACTGCCCCTTATTGATGTGGGCATTTTAAACAAAATGCTATCAATAAAATACTAAAACTTATTAAAATAATTTTAGGCCTTGATCAAGTATTGTCTATTCCAGAAATATAAAAATAATTTCAGACAAAAATATTAACAATATTGTTGAAAATGTATGATCATCCCAGCAAATGCCAAAAAGGCATTTGAGTTAGGAAGTATTGCCTCTTCTTCAATTTTTTAGAAGAGTTTGAGGAGAATAGGTATTAAACCTTCTATGAATGTTTGGTAGAATTCACTGGTGAAACCTTCTGGTCCTGGACTTTTACTTTTTGGTAGGTTTTTGATGATTGTTTCAATTTCCATACTGCTGATCAGTCTATTTAGATTTCCCAGTTCGTCGTGATTCAGAACCTTGAGATAATCACATTAAGCAAAATAAGCCAGACAGAAAAAGTTGAAAACCACATGATATCACTTATATGTGGGATATAAACCTAAAAGCAACAAACATGACAAAGAAACAGAGACTCTGGACATGGACAATAGACCAGTGGTTACCAGAAGCAGGAAGGGAGTAGGGGAGAGGTAGATGGAGGAAAAGGGGTCAAATATGTGGTAACAGAAAGAAATTTAACTACGAACAGTGAACACACAATGCAATATATATATGCCTTACTGTCAAATTGCACACCTGAAACTTACTGGATTTCATTGACCAATGTCATCATAATAAAATAAATAAATATTTTTTTAAAAAAAATTGTTAAAAGGCATTTGATAAAATTCAACTCCTTTTTTTGGTTAACATCCTTTTTAAAACATTTTTAAATATAGGAATAGTGAACTATCTCTTTAACATGATCAAAAATGCATATTCAGGAAACAAAAAACTAACTTCCTACCTTTCAGAAAAACAAAGTTATTTCCCATAAAAGCTGGACCAAAACAGGGGGACTTTTATTCATTTACAGGTTTAGCGTTTCTGAGAAATTATTTGGTAATAAGGTACGAAAATAAACTAGAAGTAAATATTGGAAAGGAAGAAATTAAAGACAGAGAATTTTTAGACAACATTAATATTTACCTAGAAAAGCCACAGAATCAACTTCAAGTGATTAGACCAAACGACAGAGTTCAGTGAATTCACTAACTGAAAGATGAGTAGTCTTTGAAAGCCAATAAAATATCTACCAGTAAGCCAACAGAAAGTAGACAAAGTAACATATTGACAATAAAGCAAAAACTAATTAAAGTATTTGGAAATAATTAAAATATACACAAAAGTGTGAAATAAAGAAATAATATGAAACCTTAATGTCAGAAACAAAGAAAGAGCTGAATAAATGTAAAGTCATACTATATTTCTGAATGGGAAGATTGACAGTATGAAACTGATACTTCTTCACAGGTTGATTTATAGATGCAGACAATTAAAATGAATCTACCTCTTATTTCAAAAATGCTATCACAGTAATTTGTAATAACAATTGTACATAACTATATAGGGAAAAAAGTTTAAAAGAATATCAAATATTAAAATGTATTACAAATTAACACTAGGTGAAATGGCGGAATTCTTTTTTTTATTTACTTTTTTAGGTGAGGCAACCCTTGGTTGACCTCACAGATTGCAAAGACCTTGTCAGCTTACAATCCCTTATTTTTTATTTATTTTTAATTTTTTACGAATACAGCACCTGTTCTTCCTAGGCAGAATTCTGATGCAAATAAGAAGTATGGATCAGTAAATGGGATAGTGAGACCAAGAAAAGGCTCTGATAAAAGTAAGAACTGAGTGTTTGATGAACAAAGCAAAATAAAACAATGGAGAAAGTATTCATTGTTAAGTAAATTTACCTGGGGTAACTGGTCATGAATATGGAGAGTAAGTAACATAAGCCTTTATCTCTTGCCACATATAATGATTCTTTCTACATGTACTAAAAAACTAAGTATTTAAGGAAAACTTAAAAGAAAGTATTGGGAATAGGCTAGAGCAGTGGTCCCCAACCTTTTTGGCACCAGGGACCAGTGCTCCTATGAAAACCTAATGCCTGATGATCTGAGGTGGAGCTGAGGAGGTGATGCTAGCACTGGAGAGCAGCTACAAATACAGATGAAGCTTCACTCCCTCATCTGTTGCTCACCTTTTGCTGTGCAGACCAATTCCTAACAGTCCACGGACTGGTACCAGTCCATGGACTGGGGCTTGGGGACCCCTGGGCTAGAGTATTTAACTCAATCATAGGAATTTTTTTTAAGTTTTGAAGTAATAGAAAACATTGCAAGGAAACACTGGTCAGAGAGTACAACATAATACAATAATGTAAAACCATTATCAAGACTAAGATTAAATGGTGGAAATACTAGGAAGATCTTGGATAAATGAATAGCATCTAAACTGTATACAGAAGTTCTACAAATTTACAAGACCATTACCAGATCCCCAAGGGACAAATGCTCAAAGGGCATCATAACAGTAGTAGAAGTATAGTTCCAACTAGGAGACACCATTTGATAATTGATTTAATTGACAAAGGTAACAATTTACAAAGCAATACTATACGAGCTCTAGAAGAACAGGCTTATTCAAGTTGCTGACTGCATTGCAAATAGGGTCAAGAATCATAAAAGTGGTCATAGTGTTGGAACCAGGGATTCTAATTTTGGATAATAATTCAAAAGAAGAAAAAAAGCCTTAGTTTGAATATCAAAATCCTTAAAATAACCTAAATATCCAATAAGAAGGGAACAACTGAGCTATTTATTATGTATTAATGTAATGAAATAATTTTAACACTGTAGAAAAACAAAATTGTATAGGAGTTAATATTTATAAAAGGTTACAGTACAAAATTATATTTACACTTTGCATCCAAGAGTATGGGATCAGGAGAGCCCAAAGATTTATCTCTAGGTTTTTAAAAAAGCTAATACTGGGGAAATTTTATTTTTTTCTTATTATTTTGAAAATTTCTTTAATAAAACACTATTAAATTGGAGAAATATTTTGATGAGGAAATTAGATCTCTCTTTTAAATAAACTACTTTTATTTCTCTCATGCTCTGCCATTTCCTTCTATTTTCCCCTGTATTTCTCAACATCTGATCTTTTATTAATTCTACAAATATTTCTCTGGTCTTTTGTCTCTTTATCTCTCCCCATTCTAATGATATGAACTTTCCTCTTATGATCGCTTTTGCCATGTCCCAAAAGTTTTGATATGTTGTACTATCATTATCATTGGTTTCTATGTATTTCTTGATCTCTCTTTTTATTTCTCCTCTGACCCAGTTATTCTTCAGTAGTGTGTTGTTTAATCTCCATGTATTTGTGGTTCTTCCTGCTTTCTTTTTGCAGTTGATCTCTAGTTTCACAGAATTATGATCAGAGAATATGGTTGGTATGATTTCAACCCTCTTATATTTGTTGAGGCTATCTCTGTGTCCCAGTACATGGTCAATCCTTGAGAATGTTCCATGTGTACAAGAGAAGAATGTATAAGCAGCTGTTTGGGGATGAAAGGCTCTGTAAATGTCAATTATGTCCAGTTGGTCTAATGTGTCATTTAAAGATGTTATTTCCTTATTGATTTTCTGTTTGGATGATATGTCCATATCTGACAGTGGGACATTTAGATCCCCTACTACGATAGTGTTTTGGTCTGTTTCTCTCTTTTGTTCCATTAGTAATTGCTTTATATATTTCGGGGCTCCCTGATTGGAAGCTTAGATATTAATAAGTGTTATGTCTTCTTGGTGTACGATTCCCTTTATCATTATGAAGTGTCTCTCAGTATCTTTCTTTATCTTCTTTTATTCTGAAGTCTAGTTTGTCTGATAATAGTACCTGCTACTCCCGCTTCTCTCCAAATGCTGTTTGCTTGAAATATCATTTTCTACCCTTTCATTCTGAGTCTATACTTGTCTTTGGATCTGAGATGTGTCTCTTGGAGGCAGCATATAGTTGGGTTTTGTTTTATGATCCATTCTGTAACTCTGTGCCTTTTTATTTGTGAGTTCAGTCCATTTACATTTAGAGTGATTATTGCAATATGAGGTCTTCTTATAGCCATTTTATCTTTTGTTTTCTGGTAGCTCGATGGTTCCATTGCTTCCTTGTCTTATCTCTCCCTATTCTAACTATCTCTCTTTTTCTCTTCAATCATCCCCCTTACTCCACATTTTTCTTTTTTATGCTTCTTAGTCCTTTTTGTGACTCTATTCTTGAAATGGTTAAAATACGGGACAAAAATATATTTTATTTGTTTTATCTGTTGAAGAAAACATTGCTTTTGTTCATTTTAAAAGTGAATGAACTGAATTCATTATTTTTGAAATCTTTTTAAAAAGGCACCCCAATTGAATTATCTTTTAACTATTTATGCTTGGCAAGGGCCAATTGAAATGCCTCTGCGAGACACTGAACTACATCAAGTGGAAAACACTTCATATCATAATCATTGACTATCACTACTGATAAAAGTGAATATAAGTATGATTTACGTTCACATGTATAGGAAACCTTTGCTATTCCAATTCTCAAGTTTTCAAATATCTTACTTTTAGTCATGCCAAAACGTGCTCCAACCTCCATGTAGCATGTTGACACAATCATTACAATCTCCTTGTATTTTGCATTCATGCTACTGTGAATGTAATATCAGTATGAACTGGTGTCCTTAACCATGGAAACTGAGATGATATGGAATGGTAATAAATAAATACAGAGAATGAGAAAGAAGCTAAAAACTATCTATTGGTAATATAGTGACATTGGGCAAGTTATTTAATCTCTCTCAATTTCTTCATAAATATAATGCGGATAGTTCTAGGACCTTCCTTGCAGCATACAGGCATACCTTATCTCATTGTGCTTTTTATTGTGCCTTTTTACAAATTGAAGTTTTGTGGTAACCCTGAGTCGAGCACGTCTCTGGGAATCATTTTTTCTCACAGGCTCAGACGATGGGTAACATTTTTTTTTTTTTTAGCAATGAAGTATTTTTAATTAAGGTATGTACAATTTTTAGAAATAATGCTATTGCACACTTAATAGGCTAGAGTATAGTATAAACATAACTTTTATATTCACTGAGAAACTAAAAAAAAATCAAGCAACTTGCCATATTGCAGTTTTTGCTTTATTGTGGTGTTCTGGAACCAAACCCACAATATCTTCAAGGTATACCTGTATATTGTAGGATTAAATATGACAAGATTTTAAAAGATTTACAGTGTTTGGCGCATAGTAAGTGCTCCATCAGAGAGAGAAGGTGGAGGGCATTGCAGATTTGGAAGCTCAGTGTGCACATTGGCTTAGAGGCAGGAATTCAGAGGGCATGTTGAGGGCAGAGAAGAGATTGGCTTGGCTGTAGTCATGCTGGAGAGTTAATCTGACAAATCTTCTTTTTACTTATAGAAAATAAGATTGGTCACACTTCAACTGTTCCTTATCAAATCTTCAGAGCAGCCACCAGGTTTAAGCATTCCTTTCATTTTTGGAGTGACCTGGAGGAGGGAGGGCTTCAGAGGCAGTTCCTTGTCAATCTTGTGCAACACAGAATGGAAAAAGGTGATATTGTCCCCAGAGTAACTTGGCTCCCATCAGCAACATTGGAGTGCCAGATCAGAGGCCTGTCTCTGCCCTGCCAAATAGGGGCATAGCTGCAATATTCTGGATATGTGATAAGAATGTATGCCTCAATGGTGAGTCACTGTGAGTTGGTGGCTGTGTCTGGTCTATCTGCTGATGTTATACAGGAAGGGGAAGCTTGATCCTGAGATGCCAATTGGTATAATATACACTGTCTATGTTCACTTACTAGGAGTGTGACCTTGAGCAAGTTACCTTCTCTGTGCTTCAGTTCTTTGTTTGAAAAGTGGAGACAATGTTAGTACCTACTTCACGGGGTTTGTGGTGAGAATTAAATAAGATAACATTATGTAAAGCACTTAGAATGCTGCCTACCAGATCATGAGTGCTGGTGATTTTTGTCCATGTACAAATAGCCCATTTATCAGGAAAATAATAATCACACTTCTCTTGTGATCAGGAGAATTTTCTTCTTGGGTCTAGGGAGGATGAGGATGCATCTCAAATGCATTTTCCCTTTGATCCAAACTTGGGTAGGGCATAATAAAAGCCATAAGGTAATGGCTTTGACACAAAGGGGACTTTGCAAATGACCATAGAAACCAGACCAAAGCTAATCCTGAAACCCTGGGTTGTGTAGGGGCACTCTTCCTCTTCAGGCTGCAATGAGAGCCAAAATTTCCTATCATCATGCCTTAATGTCTTTAAGAAAGCCCCTCTCAAAATGAACAATTTACCCAGGAATAATAATACACTAACCTGTTAGCTGGATAAACACTTTAACACAGATTACTTTTATCAGATTACTTAAGCTTCTGGAACTTGGACAGTAAAGCAAGCAGTGAAAGGATGACTAAACGGTCTTGAGAGGAAAGGAAGAGGAAATGGGCACCTGGAGGCAACCTGAGGGCCACTGATGACTAAAAC
Source organism: Pteropus alecto (assembly GCF_000325575.1). Taxonomy (NCBI): domain Eukaryota; kingdom Metazoa; phylum Chordata; class Mammalia; order Chiroptera; family Pteropodidae; genus Pteropus; species Pteropus alecto. The sequence goes on along the minus strand of NW_006442490.1, from coordinate 2,230,901 downwards.
CAAACAAAGCCAGGAGCTGCATAGGGCCCCAGATGGAGCATAGGACACCCTTACCCCCACAGCCTTCCCCACTTCTTTTATCTTGTTTCATTTTCCTATTCTCTTTTTTTGTTATTTTCATGTATCATATACCATATAGCACAGGGCCGGGCATGCAATTAACAAATATTTATGAAGTACCTGTTGAATAAATAAGTGCCTATAGTGAACAGAAGTCTCCAAAGGTTTCAGAGATATAACATCTTGAACACATTAGGATGGCTCAAAAAACTACTAATAAGGAAGGGTTATTATACTGAATGTTTACCTGCTCTATAGGGTGAAGCAAGCACTTGAGGTTGGGAATATAACATATACTAAGAATGTACTCAAAAAACAAGTGGAGTGTACTGATGGGCACTTGAGAATCAAACAGGGTTAGAAGATACAAGCATAGAGTTTGTAAACATTCAAGAAAATACCAAGGCAGATTCATTCCAAGAACCAGAAAGAAAGCTGAGTTTTCAAGAAATTAAGAAAAGAAGCAGCTTTTTATTGAGTGCCTTATGTGTGTCAAGCACTTTCACTGACCTTATCTAATTTATTCCTCACAAAAGGGCCAAAAGTAATTATCGTCTCTATTTTTTTATAAATGGCAAAACTGATCATCAGAAAAACTGGGCAAATTTTAGCATACCGTAGTGGCTAAGTGTGTAGGCGTGGACCTAATCTACCTGAGTTTGAATCCTGATTCTGCCACTTATTAGCTGAGTGGTCATGAGCAAGTTATTTAATCTCTCAGTTCCTCATTTTCCTCTTCAGTAAAAATGGGATAATAATAGTTTCTACTTCATGGAATTTTTATAAGGCGTAAAGGAGTTAATATTTACAAAAAGCTTAGAACAGTGCCTGACATATATGGAATGCTATATGAATGTTTGTGGAACAAATAAAATAAACTTGCCCAAGGTTATGTGGCTAGTATGAAAAAGAGGCAAGACTCAAGCCCAGGTCCAAATCCTTCAGTCTTTGCACAATCCCTAACTCCTTCATGGATCTTAAATCTTATTTCTCTTCAAGGACTTCTTGAGGTCCTCAGTCCCCTAGGAAATTTTCCCTTACTAATCCCTAATTTGAATCATGGCTTCATACTCAGTCACAGAGTGATGATTTGAATTTTTTCCTACACGTTATCTTGTTTCCTATTCTAACTTATACATCTATTCTTAAAGATTTCATTTACTTCTTTTCCCCCTCCAAAGTGCCTAGCACTTCTCTATGTTTTTAATTGAAATTGTGCCCACAGGTCTTAAATGGAATGGTGGCCTTACAAAGTTTTTAGTGGGACAAGCATACCACAGGTGATAATGGTTCAGAATCCCTTGGTCTCTGTAACCCACGTTTTCCACATCTGTCCATTTATTTTTACAGTTTTGGTTTTGCACTAACCAATGGCTGAAAGGAGTAATATTATGGTTTTTAACTCATTCTACATAAACTTTTAGCATGCCTTTTCTCTAAATTTTTTAAACAATTCTCTGAGCTGTCATTATTTTAAAGCATTCGCTGAAGCATGTTAATAAAAGATAGAGACAGAGACAGAAGCAATATAGTACCATCGAAGTTCCCGTAAAAACATTTATTTTTTAATGTTATTCTTTTCAGGCATATGGTACTGAGTCATAAGAAATAATAGCGATGGAAAATGGCCAAATGCACACTGGTGTACTTGAGTTAAGTACAAAAGGAGATATAGAGTTATTCTTAAGATACACTTTATTTCTAAAGTGCTTTCTGAACCTTAAATATATCATATAATCATATCTCTGAAGGGAAAGACAAATGTACCTAAATTCTAAAAATAGTTTCCGAGACAGTAAATGAATGTGCTCAATTTCCCTGATCAGAGACCTTCATTCCAGTTTGACACAAGCTGTAAATGAAATGACTTGGCTGATTATAAGTCAGTCCCCCATGAACATTTGTTTACATCCGAAAACCAGTACTCATAATTGCTGTCTCCGCTCGAGGGAGGCCCAACTGGGATTATAAGAAGTGTTGCAAGTTTCTACTGAGGTGTGATCACCAATTACGGCATGAACCTGGCACTGCATGTCCATATTCTGTCTGCCTTGGCAACTGGATCCATCAGTTTTCCTTCTTCCACAATTAAAATTAGCCAGAGACAGCAGAAGTCTTGGGAAAGAGAATATAGAACTGTAAATAACATTCAGATTTGGTATGTCATGATATAGGAACTCCAAGTCCACTTTGCTCCTGAGACATGATCTGTAATTACACAGTAGTTACTGTGTTCTTTCAAAAAGCCAGTGATAGTACAAGCTCATTGTCCAAGAGAAGGGCAGGACCGAAGATAGGTCAGAATAAAGGATATACCATAAATATTGATTTCCCAGAAAAATGGAAATGGGTAATTTTCCTTAATCAGTTTTTTTTTACCTTTTATTATTGTGAAAACAATTTAATTTATTTTTCTAAAATACAATTTATTGAATTATGTTTGACATAAAAAGTCATATGAATTTAATGTATACAAATTGATTAGTTAGGTGAAACCATCACCACCATCAAAGCCATAAATGTATACCACTTCCCAAAGTTTCCTCTTTATTATTATTGTCGTTGTTGTCGTTATTTGGTAGTAAGAACACTTAATACAAGATCTACTCTCTTAGAAAATTTTAAGTATACAGTATTATTAGCTATAGGCACTATGCTGTATAGTAGATCTCCAAACCTTATTTATTTGGCATAAATGAAATTTTGTACCCTTTAACCATCATTTCCCCATTTTTCTCTCTCTCCAGCCTCTGGAAATCATCATTTTACTCTTCATTTCAATGAGTTTGACTATTTAGATTCTTCATATATGGAATGTGGTATCACATAGTACTTGTCTTACTCTGTCTGAATTATTTCACTTAGCATAATGTCCTCTAGGTTCATTCATTTTGTTGCAAATAGTAGGAATTCCTTCTTTTTAAAGGCTGAATAATATTCCATTGTATGTACATTCCGATTTTTTATGCATTCATCTTTGATGGACATTTAGGTTGTTTCTATATTTTGGTTATTATGAATAATACTACAATGAACATGGAGATGCATATATCTCTTCAAGATGTTAATTTCATATCTTTTGGGTAAATACCCAGAAATAGGATTGCTTGATTATATTGTAGTTCTATTTTTAATTTTTTGAAGAACTTTCATACCTTTTTCCATTGTGGCTATACCACTTACATTCCTACCAACAGTAAACAAGAGTTCTCTTTTGTCCACATCCTCACCAATACTTGTTATCTTTTGCTTTTGTTGTTTTAATAATAGCACAGCCTAACAGGTAGAGATTTTGATTTGCATTACCCTGATGATTAGTGATGTCGAGTACCTTTCCATGTATCTGTTTACCATTTGTATGTCTTCTTAAGAGAAATGTCTATTCAGGTATTTTGGCCATTTTTTAATTGGGTTACTTGTTTTGTTGTTGTTGTTGTTGTTGTTGTTGCTGTTTGATTTTTTTTTCCTATTGAGTTCTAAGAATTACTTGTATATTTTGCATATTAACCTGTCAGATATATGGTTTGCAAATATTTTCTCTTATTCTATAGATTGCCTTTAATTTGTTGATTGTGTCCTTCGCTGTGCAGAAGCTTTTTAGTTTGACACAATCGCACCTGTTTATTTGTGTGTGTGTGTGTTTTTACTTTTGATATCATATCCAAATACCATTGCCAAGACCAATGTCAAGAGCTTTCTTCCTGTTTTCCTCTAGAAATGTCATGGTTTCAGGTCTTAAGTTTATGTTTTAATTCATTTTGAGTTTATTTCAGTGTATGGTATAAGATAAGGGTTCAGTTTCATTCTTTTGTATGTAGATATCCAGTTTTCTCAACAACATTTATTGAAGAGACTATTTTTTCCCATTGTTCCATCTTGGTTCCCTTGTTGAAAATCAGGTGACCATATATGTGGTGGGTTATTTCTTGGTTCTTTGTTCTGTGCCATGGATCTGTGTGTCTGTGTGTATGTGTGTTTAATGTCAGTGTCATACTGTTTTGTTTACTATAGCTTTGTAATATAATTTTAAATCAGGAAGTGTACAGCTACTATGGAAAACAGTACGGAGGTTCCTCAAAAAACTATTGATCTATCATATGATCCAACAATCCCTCTACTGAGTATTTACCCCAAAGACTTGAAAACCCATATCCAAAAAGATATATGCACACCGATGTTCATAGCAGCATTATTCACAGTGGCCAGGACATGGAAGCAATCGAAGTGTCGCTAAAGAAGCCAGACAGAAAAGTTGGAAATCACATGATATCACTTATATTTTGGATATAAACCTAAATACATCAAACAGAGCAGAGACTCATGGACATGGACAATAGACTAGTGGTTACCAGAGGAGAGGGGAGGTAGACAGGATAAAGGGAGTCAAATATGTGATGACAGAAAGAAATCTAACTAGGGGAGGTGAACAAAGAGTAAATATATATATGCCTTACTGTTAAAGTGTACAGCTGAAACTTATTGGATTTCGTTAACCAATGTCACCGTAAAAATTAATTAATTAATTTTTTAAAAAAATCAAGAAGTGTGATACCTACAGCTTTGTTCTTAATCAAGACGATTGCTTTGGTTACTCGGGAACTTTCATGATTCCACACAAATTTTAGGATTTTTTTCCTATTTCTGTGAAAAAATGTCATTGCAATTTTAATAGGATTGCACTGAATCTATATGTTTTGGGTAAGTATAGACATTTTATTTAATTTTTAAATTTTATTAAATTTATTAAGAGTGACATTGGTTAATAAAATTACATAGGTTTCAAGTGTACTATTTTGTAATACATCATTTGTATAGTGCATTATGTGTTCAACATCCAAAGTCAAATATCCTTTCAACACCATGTATTTAATCTCCTTTACTCTTTTCTACCTCCCACTCATTCGCCTTTCCCTATGGTAACCATCATACTATTGTCTGTGTCTATGATTTGTTTGTCTTGTTCATTTGTTGCTTTTAGTTTTGTATCCCACATGTGAATGAAATCATCGTTCTCGACCTTTTCCGTCTGACTTATTTCACTTAGCATAATTATCTCGAGATCCATCCATGTTGTTGCAAGTGGCAATATTTCATCCTTTCTTATGGGTGAGTAATATTCCATTGTGTATAAGTACCACATCTTCTTTATCCAATCCAATCATCTATTGAAGGACACTTCAGTTGTTTCCATATCTTGGCCACTGTGAATAATGCTGCAATGAGTATAGGGGTACATATAGCTTTACGAATAAATATTTTCAAAATTTTGGATAGATACCCAGAAGAGGGATTGCTGGGTCATATGGTAACTATATCAAGGTAAAACACTTCTGCATAGCAAAAGAAACCATCAACAAAACAAAAAGTCAAACAACTGCATGGGAGAAGACATTGTAAACAACAAATCTGATAAGGGGCTGATATCCAAAATATATAGAACTCATACAACTCAACAACCAAACAACAAACAATCCAAGTTTTTAAAAAATGGGCTCCCGACATTTTGGCCTTCTCTTTGGGAACTGTCTTCAAAGCCAAGAAGACATATAAGTAGCCAACAAACATATGAAAAGATGCTCGACATCACTAATCATCAGGGAAATGCAAATCAAAACCACAATGGGATATCACCTCATACCTATTCAAATAGCTATCATTAAGAGGACAAGTAATAACAAGTGTTGGAGAAGTTGTGGGAAAAAAGGAACCCACATACACTACACTGCTACTGGGAATGTAAATTGGTATAGCCAGTATGGAAAACATATGGAGGCTTCTCAAAATTTAAGAATAGTTACCATAGAAGTATGGAAGTTTTAACAATATTAATTTTCCATTCCATGAGCACAGAGTATCTTTCCATTTATTTGTGTCTATTTTAATTTCTTTCATCAATGTTTTATAATTTTTAATGTACAGATCTTTTATCTCCTTAGTTAGTTTTATTCCCTAGTATTTTATTTTTTTGATGCTATTGGTAATGGGATTATTCTCTTAATTTATTTTTTTCAGATAGTTCATTGTTAGAGTATAAAAATGCAAATGATTTTTGTATATTAACTTTGTATCCTGCAATTTTACTAAATTCATTTATGAATTCTAATAGTTTTTTGGTGGAGTCTTTAGAGTTTTCTATATATAAAATCATGTCACCTGCAAACAGAGACAATTTTTCTCTCCAATTTGGATGCCTTTTAATTAATTAATCAATCAATTAATTAATTTATTTATTTATTTATTTTGTCTAATTGCTCTGGCTAAGACTCCCAGTACTTGTTGAATAAAAATTTGGGAGTGGACATACTTACACTGTTCCTGATCTTAGAGGCAAAAAAGCTTTTAGCTTTTCACCATTTAGTATGATGTTAATTGTGGGTTCACTATATATGGCCTTTATTATGTTAAGGTACATTCCTTCTGTACCTAAATTGTTGAGAGGTTTTTTTTTTTTTTTTATCATCAAAGGGTATTGAATTTTATCAAATGCTTTTTCTGCATCTATTGAAATGGTCATATTATTTTTATCCTTCATTCTGTTAATGCAGTGTATCATATGATTGATTTTTAGATGTTAAACAATTTTTGTACCCCAAAAATAAATCCAACTTGATCATGCTGTATGATTCTTTGAACACACTGTTGAATTTTGTTTGCTAATATTTTGTTAAGGATTTTTATATCTATGTTCTTTAAGGATATTGGTCTGAAATTTCATATTCTTATAGTAACCTTGTCTAGCTTTGCTATCAGGGTAATGATGACCTTACGAAATGAGTTTGGAAGTGTTCTTCCCTCTTCAATTTTTTGGGAAAGTTAGAGAAGAATTTTTATTAATTATTCTTTAAATGTTTGATAGAATTCATCAGTAAAGTCATCTGGTCCGTTTTCTTTGTATGTGTGTGTGGGCGGGGGGAGGTGGTGCTTTACTGAATGAATCTCCTTAATTTTTGTGTTATTGGTCTGTTCAGATTTTTTTATGATTCAGTCTTGGTAGGTTGTATAGTTCTAGGAATTTATCCATTTCTTCTAGATTGTCCAGTTTTTTGGCAAACAATTTTTTTATAGTAATTTATGATATTTTCTATTTCTGTGGTAGTAGTTGTAGTGTTCCTATTTCATTTACGATTTCATTTATTTGAGTTATCTTTCTTTTTTTCCTGCTTAGTTGAGATAAAGGTTTAACAATTTTGCTTATCTTTTGAAAAAACAACTAGTTTCATTGATCTTTTTTATTTTTTTCTAATGTCTATTTGAATTTATTTCTGTTCTACAATTATTATTTTCTTCCTTCTGCTAACTTTGAAATTAGTTTGTTCTTCCTTTTCTAGTTCCTTAAGGTGTAAAGTTAGTTTGTTTATTTAAAACTTTTTTCTCAATGAAGGCATTTATCACAATAAACTTTCCTATTAGAACTGCGTTTGCTACATCCAATAAGTTTTGGTATGTTGTGTTTCCATTTTCATTTGTCTCATGGTTTTTAAAAAAAATCCTTTTTGATTTCTTTGACTCTGTGGTTGTTCAAGAGTGCATTGCTTAATTTCTGCATATTTATGAATCTAGTCAATTTTATTGGAAAAATGAGTCTATTTCATTTGAGCAATTATAGAAGATAGACATGTAACTGCTATTTTATTAACAGATTTGAATCGAAAATAAACTTATTTAATATCTGTACATTGGAGATAAAATGTTATATACCTCAGAGGGTAGTTGTGAGGATTAAATAATTTTACAAATTTGAGTTTTAGAACACCATAGACACATAAGAAGCCCTATATAAGTGCTTGCTACATAAATAAAAAAATTAAATCTGAGAACAAACTATTAAACATTATGATAACCTCCTTTATTTTGTACAGCTAGCATTCCCATTTAAATAACAATATGTAAAAGGCATTTTTGTTGTACAATATTCCTCTCATTAGCTAGCTATATAATATAGACACATGGCACATTAATTTCCATATTTTATTTTCTAATTGTACTATGGTCCAAGAGGTTAAAGCCTGGCTTGAGAATCTGTATCATTGCCTCTAGCACTATTAATTTTTTACTTATTTTTTAATGTATCATCCACCATCTTATTTCATCTGATATGATATACATATCTTATCTCTAAAAAGGATATGGACCTATTCACAAACATACTTTAAATGATGAAGAAAAGAGATGACCTAATTATTCCTTGCCTTTGTCTTTATTATTAACAACAATAAAACAGATTACCACATTGGGTCTGTGTTATTATTATTGTTGTTGTTTTTCTTAATGTTCAAGCCTTGTAAAAAAAAAAACCCTCTGATTAAGGAGCCTCTAGAACTTGGTCATGTAAGTAGCTCCAGGAACACTTCCAGAAGGTGGTATGATTGGGGAATAAGATGGTCATATTAATGGGGGGAAGAAATGATTCTTTTCCCTTTATTCAATAAAACTGCTCACTGCTAATGCTGAGCCAGCAGAGTGGACTCCTCTTCACTCCCAGATGAAGGTGACGTCTGCACTAAGTGATCTAAGTTCTCGATTATGAATGTTTAGAAATACAACTCTTTGCCAACTCTGAGACTTCACTCTTATAGCCAGACCATCAACCCTGGTGACAGGTCACTTAGAAAAGGCTCATAAAGGCCCAGAGTCCAGTCTGTCATGATTGGCTCTGGCTGAGCTAAATAAGCTTGAGGAGAGGTAAAAGGGAGGGAGCACTGGACATTTCCAATAATTCTATCATCCCATGTTCTACAGGAGAATGTAATTTTATTTTTGTGGAGTTCTTTGGATAAATGTTTCAGGTACCCCTAAGTACTTACTGAGACAAGGCCAACCTGTTATTACAGTGATTAAGGTATGATACCAAAGGACTAATAACAATGGCAAGGAGGTATCAAATTCTGCCTCCCTCACCTTAGGCTTACCTTCTCCAGGCTTCATTTTCTTCATTAGTAATTGTGTCACCTGCTCTTTGGATTATTATTATTTTTTAAACTGACTTTGGCAAAAGTGATCATCCTTTCTTTAGTGCCTCCACTGTATAATGAACACAACTTGATCCCTTTACTTTCCGCCTTGTCTGCTAATGCACTATTAGATCTCTGCCTACCCCACTGGGCTGTGAATAGTTTCAGAACAGGAACTATGTTTTACTTATATCTGTATTGCTATCATTTAAATGTAGTGAGCGTTCAAAATGTTAGGTGAATAAATGAATGGAGAAAAGAACAAATGAAAGAACCAATTAGTAGTAAAAAGGATTGGACTAGATATCTTCAGAGAGCTTTCCACTATTAGCTAAAAACTTCCCTACCCCAATTAAAACCAAATTTTGTATAGATTCAAGACTAGATGACAGAATGATTTAGAAGGCCATAGAAAATTATAAGTGAGTGCATTTAATCTTTCATATTTCGTACGTTGCCTCTCCCAATTTCCTCCCATCTTTGTTCCTTCATCCTATGGACTAAGATCTACTTTTCCCTTTTCTAAGACAAAGAGAGAAAACTTGACATTTACACACTTCTCCACCAGCCTGTGTCAATGTTTATTCTAAAACAAAACAGAATAAAAACAAAACAAAACAAAACACCAAAAACAAACAAACAAAAAAACTTTTTAGGTCTTTATGGTGCAGTATTTCCTTGGTAAATGCAACCATTTTAAAACCAATCTTCACCCTTTCTCTCAGATGAAAAACAACAATAATGTGCCACAACCAGCAGATCAAAGCCAGGAATCTCTTCACTTCCAAAACCATTGGTGCCTGAAATTTTCACATATGAAATATTTCTAAGCAACTTCAACCTCTTTTCCCCTGTGTGGGAAGACTTAGGCATCCAACTTCGGAGTTCAGGCCTCCTGGGAAGTGTTGGTTTCCCCAAATTCTACCTGCAACTAACTTTTGCCAGTTTCTTGAAGGTTCTGGTTGCCCTGGTGACAATTAAATGAGAGTGTGACTATAGTATTGTTTAGATCTTTACCTTTTACGTAGGTCAAAGGAAAAAAACAACTTTAAATACAGAGTATACTTAAGTAGTACATTTATCAAAGCCTTTTTTCCCCTATACACTTCTGGTGTTAAAAAGGTTCAAACACTCAGATACAAATATAAGTTCTCATATGCAGGTGATTTTACTAAAGAGAGAGTGAGAGCAAAAGAGCAAGAGAGAGGTAGAGAAGGAAAGGAGAAAAATATGGAATATAGAAGGACTGTTGGTGTTTCTTAATATGGTATCTATGACAAAATTATTTTAATAGACCTAGAATGGTAAAACGAGGAAGGCAGTATGAGGAAAGGCAATGGAATTTAAATGGATGGTTCATAACAATGTGTCATGAATGACTAAGGCTTAGATCAAAGCCCAAAAGGAAAAGAGCAGTCCAGCTTGGCTGTGAAAATCAAAATCAAAACATACATTAAGGGTGGCCCTCTCTGGCCAGTACCATTCCTCTGCAGGGCTCTTTGTCTTTTAAGGAAATATATGCCGCAACAAACTCTAATCACAATTGGATATTCTTAAAGGAGTATTTGTGTGCTCCTTTACTGCGTAATGGTCAAAGAATTGAACTCTCTGGCTGTGTCATTGCATAATGTAATGGAAAAACACATTTCCCTCATGGGTGGATAGCTTCCGAGATCCCTAACCAAGGTCAATTTCCACGTGCTTACTCTTTCCAGACAAAGCATTACAAGGAGAGGCATCAAGGTTTCTTCACAGAAGTATGAAAATCTGGTGACCTTCTGGAAAGGCACTGAAAGTTCCTCTCCTTCTCTTTGTTCCACTCCTGCTGTGCCACATATTGTGTGCAAGTGGGTTGCATACCCTGCCACCAAGAGTTGGCTGCATTTCAGTGGCAAAGAAGAAAGACACCATAGAACTGTGACTTCTTAATACTCCTGAGTATGATTTCTCATGAATTCCATTATGTATTTATCAGCATGCTTCTGTTACTGGATCCTTGATTAAAGTCTCTTTTAACACTGTGGCCACCCAAAATTAAAAGGATGTTGAATGCTGCCAATTACATTTGTTTCTCAGTCTTGAACTGAGTCTCTGCTCCTATGAGCATAGTATAATCTGCATGCACCAGGTTCTTTATATTTGAGAGATTTAGAGTAAGTCACGTAACTTTTGAGATTCCTCAGTCCTCAAACAGAGGCTCTTCTTTTCATTAAGATGTTTCCTACATTAGCAAGACATTCAATTCCTTTTTTATTTTGATCCTGCAGTAATGCCTACTAAGGGCTAAGTGTTATTCAAGTAAGCTGGGCCTAGAGTTTTCCAAATAAGTGACTCCTGCTCAGTGGTTGAAGGCTGTGTTTTACAGAAGGTGTGGTGAGTGAAAGTAAAATTATACTTAAATTCTCAGGGAACCAGCCGTTCCTCTACCTTGTAATGACTCTTACCTGCCTTAAAAGCGATAAGACTACTTTGTTTTAATAAAACCATCAACATTTAAAACATCCAAATGATTTTTGTCTTTCAAAAGTAGCCTCTTCGTTGCCAATACTTCACATTTTGGAACTCTTTTTAAGGAAATGCCTTTAGGGCCAGTATCTGAGTCATACTAGAAAAGCACACCCATTCCTTCAGATCTACACCTAGTCATTGAACAAAAAGCATTACCTCATTTGATTCATGCCACCCCCACCCCCACCCCCATCATTGCTCATCAGACTTGGCTTTTTGCAGAATGTATGCCCCTACCAAAAAATTAAATCCACTTTTAAAAGACCTAACTTTTACAACACTGAGTGTCATAAGACTGTGCTTTGAAGGCAATTCCTGAAGAAGAGGGCCAAAATGTTGGCAGCCTCTGAATCCCATTGTACTAAGTGTATGGCCCAAAAAGAGACATTACTTATTTTTATGTTTAAAATATAGAATGTTATTTAAATAAAGGAGAAGGGGTAAAAAAAAAAAGCTTCATTATAAGTGGATAAAAAATGTAGGCTTCCTCATCTCTAAGATAAAAATGGAGATAAAAACACTAAATTCAGAGGGCTGTTATGATACATAAATAAGAGATATGGATACATTTCGTAAACATCAAAGTGAACATTCAAGAATAAGACACATGGTATGTTGATAAGTAAGCGTAAGTGTATTTACATATCTACACAACATGTAAAATCAATGCTATTGTATTCCCGTCTTTTCTCTAAATGGGAAACCTGAGGAACAGTTGAAGAGGACAAAAAATGAAAGGAATGAATAGTTGAGCTTAGATGGATTAAAAGAGTAGAAAGGTGAATACAGATTTAAAAGCATAATAGGATGGCATGAATTGTACTAATATTTCACTTTTCCTATCTTATTGCCAAATAATGCTATTTAAAAAAAAAAGGTTAAATTCTCAAAGAGAGGACTACATTTAAATACAATGATAGACGGATTCTCAGTAACGGCTAATGGTGCCTAATTAATCCCAAATTGAGTTAAGATTTCTTATTCTTCTTATATTGATATTTCAACACAAAACACATTTAGCCAAAGGAAGCTAAATGAATGAACTGAGCACCTTAATTTTAGTTCACTTGAACAAAATTTTACTGGATGAATTTTTTTTTTCCAGAAATACAATACTTGATGCCACTCAAGATCCTTAAAATAGTCAATACAGACCTTTGAGTGAATGATTTGTTTTAACACTTATTTTCCATTCAAAATTATATATTCAAAGCATCATGAGGCTATTTCTCCAGTTAAACTTAACTCTCAGTCATTAGTGGCAGGTAAAAAATTAACTGGAACTCAACCAGTTCGAACTCTCAAGTTACTGGGATGTTGTTATCATTAACTCTTACTCAGAAAAGCAAATAATAAAAAAGCGAATGAAAGTCAGCCAATTTAGTTAACAAATACTACCAAATCCTATGTCTGCAGGAAAGGTTATCTTAGTTTTACATTGAGCCTAGTTTCTTAAAATTTTTCTATGATAACTGTATAAGGAAACAGGGAAAGCAATACATGTTTACAAAATACTTCTCATGCGCCCATCTCTGCGATCTGGCCCTGGATTACATTCGGCACTTATTCCTTCACTTATCTTCTGTTTTAGCCATTCTGAGAATCTGCAATTTTATTTAATCCTGACAATAACTCTGTAAAAATGTCATATATTTTAATTTTACAGATGACAAAACTTAGGATTAGTGATACTGTGTAACATGTCCAAGGACATGAAGTTAAGTCACTTGTCCAAGGTCACATAGTAGTAATAGGACTGGTATTCGAATCCAGGTCAGTTTGACACCAAAGTACTTATTTGAATGATGACCCTACATTAGTGCAAAGTTCTCAATCAGCCTAGAAATATTATACTGCATTCATTAGTGACTATGTCCTGAATGGCCCATGAAAATTAATTCATTATAAGAAATATTTTTAGCAAGAAATGAAATTAAAATGGTTTTCATTTAAACTTCAGTTAACAATGGTTTCTTTTAATTTTAAAATTCCAAATTAAAAAAAAAAAACTAATTAACGAAATATAGTTATCCATATGGAGTAGTCAATCACAATGAAGTAATATCAGAAATTAATAACAAAATTCTCTCAAAATGTGATACTTAAGAAAGTATTTAAATGACTTTTATAGAATGAGTCAAGAAGTGACATCAGCAAAAAATGGCAGAGTGTGGAACCCTGAAATTTCTTTCCTAAAAGCAATGAAAAAACTGTCAGAAACTTTCAGAATGGACTTTTTCAGAATTCCAGAATTCTGTAAAAAGAAATACCATGCAAGTGGTAACAAAAAGAGAACTAGAATGGCTATCGTAATAACAGACAAAACGGACTTTAAGATAAAAATTGTTACTGGAGAAAAATGGGGACATTTCATAAGATATGTGGGTCAATCTATAAGAATACATAACAATTATAAACATATAGGCACCTAGCAATAGAGCCATAAGATACATAAAGCAAAACTGACAAAATTGGAGGGAGAAATAGTTGAATAATAACAGTTGCAGACTTCAATGTCCCACTTGCAATCACAAATACAACTAGGATAGATAAACAGAACAATAGTTGATAGAGCTACAAGGAAATTGAAGACTTTAACAACACTGTAAACCAAAAAACAGACAACTGTAAAGCATGCCACCCAACTACAGGAGAATACATGTTCTTCTCAAGAACACAGGGACTGTTCTTCAGGATATACCATATGCTAGACTATAAAACAAGTCTTAATAAACTCAAAAGGATTAAAATTCTATAAAGTACATATTCCAACAACAATGAAATGAAAATAAAATTCAATAACAAGAAATTTGGGGAAACCACAAATGTGTAAAAATTAAACCACACACAGTGAATAAGCAATGGATCAAAGAAGACATCATAAGAGAAAGTATTTTGAGATCAATGTAAATGAAAACACAACAAATAAAATTTATGGAATGCAGCAAAAGCTGAGCTTAGTGGGAACTATAAACATCTTAACTAAAAAAAAAAGAATGATCTAAAATGAATAACCTAAGCTTCTAATTTAAGAAACTAGAAAAAGAAGAGCAAACTAAACGCAAAATGTGCAAAAAGAATGACATATTAAAAATTATAAATTAATAAAACAGAGAATAGAAAAAGAGTTTAAAAATCAACAAAACCAAAAACTGCTTTTTGCAACGACAGAGAAAACTGGCAAAACTTTAGCTAGACTTATCAAGAGAAGAAAGAGAGAAGACTAAAATTATTAAACTCAGGAATAAAAGAGTGATATTACTCTCAACCTTACAGAAATTAAAAAAACAACAACAGATACTTGGTGTGGTAAGGACAAGGATATAAAAAAATTACATGAAAGGATACAAAGATACTATGAACAATTATGTCAACAAATTAAATAGTATAGGCGAAATGGACAAATTCCTAAAGGATACCAACTACAGCAACTGACTCAAGAAGAAACAGATAAGTAAATAGATCTAATTGGTTATTTTAAAAATACCACGAAGAAAAGCCCAATCCCAAATAGCCTCACTGGTGAAATTTCCTAAATGTTTAAACAAGAATTAATACCAATACTTCACAAACTTTTCCAAAATATTGTAGAAGATAGTTAACTTCTGAACTCATTATGTGAAGCCAGTATTACCCTGATAACAAAGCCAAAGGCATTGTTAAAAAAGCAAACTATAGACCAATATCTCAAAAGATTGTTTTCCATTTGAGAAAGCAAGAGAGGAAGAGAAGTGCAAAAGAAAGGGCTCCTTCATACCAAGGACATGTACCATAACGAACCCCTCACTACCTACCCTACTCTCATGTGAAATATTTGGTCCAAGATCACAACTTTACTTGTTAACTTCTATATACAGAATGTCCAATACAGGTAAGGCCTAGAATTACCAGGATGAATACAGCACAGCTCCTGGTCTGTGGGAACTCATAGTTCAGTGCAGGTGACAGACGCATTAATGGATAACTACCCAACAATGTAAGTAAGGCTCTAATAGGTGTGTGAACAAAGTGCTATAGGTTGGGGCTAGAAAATACAGGGACATAACTGCATTGCAAAGAGTTTGCACTTTGTCCAATAGAGAGTTCTTGTTGCTTTGTGAGCAGGGAAGTCACATGGTCAAATAAATGTAAAAAATGTCTGGAAGCTTTATTCAGTAAGGACAAGGATATGAAAGAAATAGCAAAGAATATACTTGGGAGACTATTTGATAAATTCTGGCATATTACAGGAAGGATTTGAATTAAAGTAGAGATGATAACTGAAATAAAAGAACATATGGAGGTGTCCATTATTTCAATGAAAGAATTAGAATCAATAAGGCTCGGTGGCTAAGTGGTTAGGAAGGACAAAGCAAATATGATTTTGTGTCTATATAACAGACAATGTGGTGGAGACATTGATAAAAATGAAAAGTTTATGGCAGGAACTCATTTTGAAGGAAAGAGACTATATAATGTTTTCAAAATCTATGTTTTAGGTGACAATTCAGCATCTAAATGGAAATGTCCAGCACGTAGCTGGATACATAGGCTTGAACATAGAAATGAGATGTTTATGATTTATACATGTGAAACAACAATGTAATAGTATGCACTGTAATTATATATACAAAACTCTAGAGGGAAAGGGCGGGGGGAAGTCAAGGAGTATAACTTTATTTTTTTCTGTAGTACTTTATTTCTTAAAACAGAAGAGTTCTGAAGCAAATATGGCAAAATGTTAGCTCTTGTTAAATCTAGATGGTAGATACATAGGTGGCTATGTAACTTTCTGTACTCTCTGTTTGTTTTAATTTATTTTATAATTAACTAAACAAAATAAAATAAAACAAAACTGAACATTCTATTAATCAGAATGTACAATTCTCAAATTTTATGTACATGGATATTTTAAATTTAAAAAACAGAAAGTAATCCTTGGATTATTAGAATGTACAGGTAATCCAAAGAGTTATTGAAGTCAATTTGCATTTGTTTCTATTGCCTTAAAACAATACGAATTTACTCTCGTACAGTTATTCATGTCAGAAGTCTGAAATGAGTTTTACTGTGCCAAAATCAATATATCAATAGGACAAATTTCCTCTGGAGGCTCTAAGGGAGAATCACATTCCTG
>NW_006442490.1:2102018-2208847 GCF_000325575.1 Pteropus alecto | reverse complement strand
TCTCTTTCTTTCTGAGATGCCCCATCACCTTGGTTGTTCATGGTGTTTAATGGACTATTTATCCGTCTGGGCATTAATGGAAGTGTATTCTGCCTTTTTTCCAGAAAGCTGATTTATTTATTTATTTGTTTGAGAAGATTTATTATATAAAGTCTCTTTCTAGCCTGTTGCAAAGAAGGCTCTATTCTTTTTGTTTCCAGTAGGTGGCGTCTAAGTCTCTTGAATCTCTGCTTTATATAAAGTCTTAATAATGCCTTATATAATGCCTTTATTTTCTTGTAGATATTTAATCATGCTCGCTACTCTCAGTTTCATTCTCTGTCAGTGTTAGCAACGGTTTCAGTAGCGTTTGCCAGATTCCCTTGGGGCTCCGCAGTGATAGTTCTTGGAGGGTATGGGATGAGGGGTCCTCTGGTTTGGGGGTTGGGGGCTGTGGCACAGCCTTGGTTTTGCAACCGGGTCCAGTAAAAATCAACCATTGTTTCTCTGCTGTCTGCTTCTCTGCTTTCTGCCCTGATGACTGGGCCCTGCCGCTGGCTGCGTGGAATTCACAGCACTTCCAGGCAGGGCTGCTCAGGGAACTTGCCAATCTTTCTCCCCTCCCCCTCCTCCTACAGGTAGCTCTGGTGTGTGTGAGAGACAGCTTCTTTATTTCTCTCAGTCCACTGGCCAACACCTGGGGTTCTGATCTGTGGTTGCTCTTACGTGCAGATCCCATGCTCAGACATGCTGGTGTGCCATTTGGGTGTTTTTTGTTGAGTTTTAGATGTTCAGCTTATTGTTGTTTCAAGGGGAGAGATCTGGAGACGTCTCTCACTGTGCCATGTTTCCTTTCCTCTCTGAACCATAACTTCTTTATCCAATTGTTTGTTGATAGGCATTTAGGTTGCTTCCATATCGTAGCTATTGTAAATTTTGCTTTCATGAATATTTGAGTGCATAGATCTTTATGAATTATTGTTTTGGTTTTCGTTGGATAAATACTAGAAGTGCAATTGCTGGGCCAAAAGGTATATCCATTTTTAATTTTTTGAGAAACCTCCAAACTGTTTTTCCATAATGGCTGTACCGATTTACAATCCCACAAACAGTGTATGAGAGTTCCCTTTTCTCCACATCCTTG
Source organism: Pteropus alecto (assembly GCF_000325575.1). Lineage (NCBI taxonomy): Eukaryota > Metazoa > Chordata > Mammalia > Chiroptera > Pteropodidae > Pteropus > Pteropus alecto. The sequence goes on along the minus strand of NW_006442490.1, from coordinate 2,207,724 downwards.
TCAACACTTGTTCTTTGATTTATTGATAGCTTCTAGAGGCCACCTGAATTCTGTGCCTCTTGGCTCCTTCTTTTATCATCAAAGCCAAAAGAGTAGCTTCCAATCTCTCTCTTTGTTTCCATAGTCACAGTCCCTTTCTTCCTATAAGGATCTATGTGGTTGGCCCTACACAGACAATTCGGAATAATTGCTTGGTAGTAAGATCCTTAACCTAATCACAACCTACAAGTTTTTTTGCCATGTAAGATAACATATTCACCAGTTCTGAGGATTAGGACATGGAGATATTTGGGGTGGCACTTATTTTGTTTACTAACAACTTCTTATTTTTAAGCTTAAAACAATAATTAATGGCAATTAATAAAAAGCAATAGGAAAGTTGTTTAGTATAAAGGTTTTTATAGTTATAATATTTACTTATTCTAAAATCAACCAATGGAATTAATGATGTTTTTCTGATTAATAGAAAATTGCAAATGAGACTCTTATATCTGCTTCAATCTTTAATTTTAGATTTTAAAATATTGGTTACATAGTGCCAAGGCAATTCCTTTTTCTTTACAGCTTTATTGAGATATAGTAGATACATATCATTGTGTAAGTTTGAGATGTACATGTGTTGGTTTGATATATGTATATTGTAATATGATTACTACTTAGTTAGCCAACATCTCCATTATGTCACCTAACTATCATTTCTCTTTCGTGGTGAGAATATTTAAATTCTACTCTCTTAGTAACTTTCAAGTATATAAGCACAATTCTGTGCATTAAATCCCCAGAATTTATTCATTTTCTGACTGGAAGTTTGTATTCTTTGACCACCTTCTGACCATTTGCCACACTCTCCAGCCTCTAGTAACCACCATTCTACTCTCTGTTTCTATGACTTTGGCTTTTGGAGATTCCACATATAAGTGATATCCTACAGTATTTGTATTTCTCTGTCTGGCTTATTTCAATTAGCATAATGCTCTTGAAATCTATCCATGTTGTCATAAAGGTTAAGTTTTCTTTCTTCATCATAGCTGAATTATGTTCTAATTCGTATATCACCTCTTATTTGTCTACTCATCTGTTGATGGACACTTAGATTGTTTCCATATCCTAGGTATTATCAATAATGCTGCAATAAATATGGACATGTAGATATATTTTCAATAGCCTAGTGTCCTCTTCTTTGGATATATACTTAGAAATGAGATTATTGGGTAATATGGAAATTCTATTTTTATTTTTTGAGGAAACTTCATACTGTTTTTCACAGTGGCTATGCCAATTTACATTCTCACTGACAATGCAGAAGGGTTCCCTTTTCTCCACATCCCCATCAGTACTTGTTATCTATCGTGTTTTTATGATAACCATTCTAACAGCTATGAGGTTATATCTCATCTTGGTTTTGATTTAAACTTCCCTAATGATAAGTGATATTGAGCACCTTTTCATGTACTTGTTGGCCATTTGTGGATCTCATTTAGAAAAATGTCTGTTCAGGTCCTCAGCCCCTTTTTTAAATTGAGTTATTTGCTTTTTTTGTTATTGAGTTGTGTGAGTTCTTTATATATCATGGATATTAACCCTTTATCAGATATATAGTTTGCAAATATTTTCTTCCATTCTAGAGATTATCTTTCATTTTGTTGAAAGAAAATCATTTCCTTTGCTGTGCAAATTTTTGGTTTAATGTAATCCCACTTGTTCACTTTTGCTTTCTTTTTGCTTTTGGTGTTATATCCAAAAGTTATTTCCAAGACCAATGTCAAGGAGCTTTACCTCTATGTTTTCTTCTAGGAGTTTTAGGTTTTCTAGCCTTACATTTAAGTCTTTAATCCATTTCAAGTTAATTTTTGTAAGTAGTATAAAATAAGGATTCAGCAGGTGGCTTTCCAGTTTTCCCAACAGCATTTATTGAAGAAACTTTTTTCCCCCATTGAGTATTCTTGGCTCCTGTGTCAGATATTTGTTGATTGTATATGTGGAGATGTTTTGGGGCTCTTGATTCTGTTTCATTCATCTATGTGTCTATTTTATGCCAGTACTATACTATTTTGATTAGTATAGCTTTGCAGAATAGTTTGAAATCAGGAAGTATGATGACTCCAACTTTATTCTTTCTAAAGATTGCTTTGAGTATTCAGTAACTGCACACATTTTAGGATTTTTTTTTTCCATTTCTGTGAAAAATGCCATTGGAATTTTGATGGAAATTGCATTGAATTTATAGGTGCCTTTGGGTAGTATGGCCATTTTAACAATGTTCATTCTTCAGATTGATTAACGGATATCTTTCTATTTGTTTGTGTGTCTTCTTCAATTTCTTTCATCAGGGTCTTGTAGTTTTCAGAGTGTAGATCTTTCACTTCCTTTATTAAATTTACTCTTGTGTTATATCGCTTTTTGTTGCTATTGTGAATAAGATTGTTTTCTTAATTTATTTTTCAGATAGTTCATTGTTAGTGTCTAGAAATGGAACTTAAGTCTGTATATTGATTTTGTATTCTACAACTTTATTGAATTCATTAATTCGTTTTAACAATTTTTTCACTGACTCTTTAGGATTTTCTCTATATAAGATTATATTATCTTCAAGTAAAGGCAATTTTACTTTTTACTTTATGATTTGCATGCCTTTTATTTTATTATCTTTCTTGATTGTTCTAGCTAGGACTTCCAATACTATGTTTGAATGAGAGTGGAGAGTGGGCAACATTATCTAGCTCTTGAGCTTCAAGCAAAAGTTTTCAACCTTCAACCATTAAGTATTATGTTAGTCGTGAGCTTGTTGTTTATGACCTTTATCGTGTTGAGGTTATGTTCCTTCTGTATTCAATTTGTTGGAAGTTTCTATCATGAAAAGATGTTGTATTTTGTCAAATGTTCTTTTTGTATCTCTTGAGATGATCACATGAATTTTATCTTTCATTCTACTAATGTGGTGTACCATATTTATTAATTTGCATATGTTGAACCATCCTGGCATCCCAGGGATGAATTCCATTTGATCATGGTGTATGATTCTTTTAATGTGCTATCGAATTTAGTTTGCTAATATTTAATTTTTTTTCAATTACAGTTGACATTCAATATTATTTTATATTAGTTTCAGGTGTACTGCATAGTGGTTAGACATTTACATAATTTATGAAGTAATCTCTTAGTCTAATATCCACCAGCTTGCCAATATTTTGATGAGAATTTTTGCATTTATACTCTTCAGAGGTGTTGGTTTGTAGTTTCATTTTCTTGTAGTGGCTTATCTCACTTTGGTATAAAACTGGGTAATTAAACTGGGTAATGCTGGCCATGAAAAATTAATTTGAGCTTGTTTAATAATAGGAAATAATTTGAGCCTTACCTAATTGATAACTTTTGTTCTTCCAATGATGGTGCTAAAGAAAAATAATAACAGATATATAGATATTGAGAGGATACATTAAGCATGAGGAGTTGTTAGATCTAGTTACTAACTTCTTAATCAAGCGAAGACTATGCTGAATTGACTGAGTATTATTATTTTGTTCTCAGCAGAAAATATTCAAATTACTCCTTAAAGGTAAAATGAATCAAATTAGAAAGTAGAACAATCTATTGATATATTTTAAAGGAAAAAAGAGCAGATCTTCTTGGGCTAAAGAGGAAATAATTAGTTGGAAAGCTATGGTTGAGTTGCTATCCATGGTCATGTTATGCAAAGATAATAATAATGATTGCTAATAATAGTAATAGTAATGAACATTTATTGAGTTATGAGCTAGGCATGCTGTTAGATGATTTTCATTCAATCTTCACAATAACCCAATGAAGTAATTATTAAGACCCTCTTTTACAGAGGAAGAAAGTAAATCTTAAAAAAATCAAGTGACATATCAAAGCTCACATAGCTTATAAGTGACATAGCTGGGTCAAGAATGCAGGCAGTTCACTTGAAACAACATGGATATACTTTGAGAGCATTATGCTAAGTGAAATAAGTCAGACAGAAAGACAAATACTGTATGATGTCATTTATATATGGAATCTAAAAGAAAAGAAACTCGTAGAAAAAGATTTGTGATTACTGGAGACAGAGGTGGAAGGTAGGGAGAATTGGAAAAAGGTGGTCAAAAGGCACAAACTTGTAGTTATAAATTAAATAAGTACTAGGAGGAATATAATTTACAACATGATGACTAATTAACATTGCTGGATAATATATTTGAAAGTTAAGAGAGTAAATCCTAAGAGTTCTCATCACTCATCAAATTATTTTTTATTTCTTTTTCTTTTTTGAATTTATATGAGATGATGCCTATTAACTAAATTTATTGTGGTAAACATTTTATGACATATGTAAGTCAAATCATTATGCTGTACACCTTAATTTTTATACAGTATGTCAATTATATCACAGTAAAACTGGAAAAAAAAACAGGCAGTCAACGCTAGAGCCTTGACTAAGGATACAATTGTGAGCCAGAACTGACATGCCCCTTGCTCTCATGGGACACAAACTGAGACAAGTTCTGAGAAGGCAGTGTAATAGTGACCTGAGTTTGTACATACCAGAAACTCGACTGTTCTAGGGGATCAAGAAGTGCTTAACTGCATTGAAATCTGAAGCATGAGCAAATGTCAAATAAGCAAATGTGGTACAAGGCAGGGATATGTTTGGCGGGAGCATTCCAGAAGGAAGCATTAGCCTATCCAGAGAAAAAAAGAAAACCCTATCGCTAGAGCACATACCAGGAACAACAACAATGACAACAAAATGACTTTCATGGCTGAAATATAGTGACCATAAAGAAGTATGATACACACTAAAACCAGAGAGGTGAGCAGAGTTTAGTTCGTGTAAGTTCTTACAGTCTATTATAAGGAATCAGGGTTTACTCTAAGGTAGTGGTTATGAACTGGGAGGGATTTTGCACACTGCTCTCCCCCAGAGGATATTTGACAATGTTTGGAATAATTTTTGGTTGTCACATCTGGGGGTGAGCTGCTACTGGCATCTAATGAGCAGAGGTCAGGGATGCTGCTTAACATCTTATCGTGCACAAGACAGCCCATCACAACAAAGATTTTTGTCCTAAAATGTCAGTAGTGCTGAGATGAGAAATCTTGTTCTAAGGTTAATGGGAAACTATTGAAGGGTTTTAAGTAAATGAGTACTTTAAGACTGTTTTAAGTAAATGTGTACTTTAAGACTGATGTCTGATGTCAGTTTGGAGAACTGAGGGTAGAGATATATGACTGGATATAGGTAAAGTAATTGTGAGACTTTTGTAGAAGTTCAAGCAAAAGATGATTTACGGAATTGCCTAGATTTGTGGCAGTGGTAGTAAAGAAAAGTGAAAGAATTCAGCTTCTACTTCAAAAGTAGAAACTAAAGAGGACTTGCTGAAGGATAAGATGAGGGTAGATGCAGAAGGAAAAAAGAGGAATCAAAGATGGTACCCACATTTCTCATTTTAGCTGATGGATGGATGAATGGAGGTATGAGAAAGAAAGAAAAAGAATATCGAGGGAAGCAAAATGTGAAGGGAAAAATTACTTCAACTTTGATCATTATAGTTTTGAAGTGCCTACTTGATATATAAATGAATACTTCAAGAAAAATAGATTTATGGGTTTGAAGACTTCAAGAAAAATAAATTTATGGGTTCAGAAATCTAGGGTGGAGAGATATATTTACAAAATTTTCCATCTAGAACAGAAAATGGAGAAGTCCGGAATGTCTGATGGTTGAGTCATAGGGTTTATACATCTTCACATTTCTTATATTCTATAAATGAAAATCAAGCAGTTTTCTTTTCATAAACGATGAAGTATCAAAGATGAACATTATTGTAAGAGTTTCCCATTTCATACTCAAAACTAATAATAAAGTTTTTGCAGGTCTGGTATCTTAATTGCCTACTTTTCACTCCAGACCTCAATTCAATTCCACTGCAGCTAGGAGAAATGGTGGTATTATGCACTATTTGCCAATGTAAAGCTCTATGTTGCTCCAAATTTTACTACATTAAATAATTAATGAAACTGTTCACCAATTTCTACCTCTACTGCCATCACACTGGTACAAACAACCACCAACTCTCTCCTGGACTTCTGTAATAAGCTCATATTTGGCCTCCTTGTTCTCAATTCATTCCTCAGACAGCTACCAACATTGATTATTCAAAAAGCATAAATTATAGCTCACTAAACTCCTTAAACATTTTCCAGAAATTTCTCATGGCACAATATAATCAAAATCCTCAGTAAGGCTTTACATGATATATAATTTGCCTATCTCTCCATCATCTCATATATTCTCCCTATACTCACCACTTTCAAGACAAACTATCCTTCTTTATGAGTCAATTTTACTCTTGTCTCAGGATCTTAGTAATTGTGTTAACCCTGCTTGGGCTATTCTTTCCCCAAATATTCGCATAGTTGTAGACCTCTCACATTAGATGTCTTAGTCACCTCCTCAGAGAGAGTCAACTCTGACTCCATATACTTAGCTGTGTAGAATTAGGTAAATTTCTCAACTTCTCTAAGCCTTAGTATCCTCATAAAGGAAATAGGGATAAAGAGAGTTCTTATCAAGAAAGATGGAAATTTTAATAAATGGGTCTGAGAAAACTGGTTAGCCATTTGGAAAAAGATAAAACTAGATCAATACTTTATGCTATGTGTAAGGATAAAGTCTATAGGAATCAAAGATCTAAATGTAAAAAATAAAAGCAAATAAATCTTAGAAAAAAGTATAGGTGAATTCCTCTTTAACCTGGGCGTGGGCCAAAGTTTGCTAAGTTTTACTACATGAAAAAAAAAAACTTATGCATGTAAACTCCACCACCACCAGAAACAAGATCAAAAAACAGTTGAGAGAAAATGGGAAAAAATATTTGCAACATATATCATAAATAAAGTTCTGATATTTCTAACATATAAAAACTTGAAAAGTGAAAAAGAAAACGTTGGGATTCTGATAGAAAACGAGGTGCATGACATGACCAATTACCTTCCAATTTTAAAAATCATCCTTAAACATATGAGGAGATATTCAATTTCCCTCATGAGAAGAATAATACAAAGTAAAACTACACCAGAATACCATTTCTCACGTACAAGATTGACAAAAATACTAAAAAGTATTTAAAAAATGATTCTTACTAAAGCTGTGAGTAAGCAGGCACCCCCATTCATTGCTGGTCAGTGTGCAAATTGATATAATTCTTATGGAGGGGAATTTGGCAATACTGAACAAAATTGCAGATGCATTTGCTTTTCTGATCTAGCAATCCAACTTCACCTTGAAGATTCACCTCCACCAATACAAAAATGAATGTGCACAAGGTTATTCATTGTGGCATTGTTTGTAATTGCAAAATATTGTAGTAGTTGAATAAACTATGGCACATCCATGCAGTAATATACAATTTGTAAAATAAATTTTTTAAAAGAATGAGGAAGATCTCTATGAACTGATGTGGGGTGATTTCCACATTATAATGTTACTTTTATAGAAAGCAAAGTACAAGAGAGCATTTGCTGTGTGCTACATTCTATTTAAGATAAAAAAGAAGTGTAAGAAAATGTACATGCATCTGCTCATTTGTGCAAAAATAGAACATAAAGGAATGATAAACCAGAGACTAATGAGATCTGTTTTCTATAGGATGTGGATCAGAACATGATGGAAAAGACAGATAGGAATGAAGTGGGTGTAACACTTCTCCAAGGCTTTTTTTTAACATTTCTAACTCTTGGGACCATGGTAATGTTTCACACACTCAAAAAAAAAAAGAAGAGAGAAAGGAAGGAAGGACCAAAAAGAAAAAGGAAGGAAGGAAGGAAGGAAGGAAGGAAGTAAGGAAGGAAGGAAGGAAGGAAGAAAGAAAGAAAGAAAGAAAGAAAGAAAGAAAGAAAGAAAGAAAGAAAGAAAGAAAGAAAGAAAGAAAGAAAAAATAAATAAATAAAGAAAGAAAAAATAAAATCAGTAAAATCAACAGAGATTGGGAAAATCCCTAAAATGGAACACAAATAGAAACAAATGAATTGAACTTTATTTTAAAATAAATATCATGAGTGCACTGAAGAGTGGAAAAAGAGAACTAATTCAGATAACATTTTTTCACACTTGATTTTTATTGTTTGTTTTTTTTTTAGGATCAGTACACAGATATTACAATTTGTTCAATATTTAGTTATATACTGAAAATCTAAAAAAAAAACATGTAATTGTAATTCTTTTATAAACAGTTATTTTAGTGACTTTCCACCTTAAAAACTGGAGGCAAATTGTCTTTAAGAGGGTATCAAGTACCAATACCTTCAAATGTTTCATAAGTTGTTACATTGTAAGTCTCGCTAATTCATAATTTAATATTATAGATATTTGAATTTTCAATTTTTCATACGTATAACAAAGGAAAACTGGAATGCCACCAGTGCACACAAATCTGACAGGGAAAACCAAGATTAAGGAGAAGTTTTCTTTAAGAAATAATTCTGCTAAAAAAAACATGAAATAGAAGCCATTTAAAATGTTAAAGACACATTAAATGTATCACTGTGACTCTAAATTGCCATTCAATGCTTTGTTATTGCAGGATATAAAAACTGCCTCCTCCAACATGCAGAATGTTAAGTTTACATGCAAGAGAGTTGAACCCGCCCATAATTCAACATTCCATCATTTTATGTTTGTACCACAAACAAAGTAAAATAAAACAAAAGAATCCCACCAGCAAATTATTTCACCTCTTGATTAAAAGCATTTACACTTCACAAACGAAATGAAGTGGAATTCCCTTCCTAAAAATATTTTAGAGCTATCAAAAGGGTTGCATTTGGGCTACTGGGAAAAAATGGTGTAGATGATAGAGTCTTTGTTCATCCATCCTGCGACCAAATCAAAGTTGTGACAGAAACACAAAGCAAACAGCAAATAAAGTCACCTGGGATCTAGACGAACAGAAGCACTATACCTAGAGTTAGAAATAATTAATCAACCTACAATGGCAGGAGGTAGGAGGGAGCGAAGATGCCGCACCCAAATTATGACCCCAACCAAGCCACAATCCAGTAGTGTCCTTGGCGAGTCTGGTGCTCCTTGCTGAGCAGTGCCAAGGCTCATATTGGTGGCAGCTGAACTTAGATTTTTGCATGGCTTCTTGAGGCAACTATAAGCACAGCATCTATGGATTGCTTGCTGAATCTTAACAGGTGGCCCCAGGGGGACACAGGCTGAAACTAAACTTCAGGCCTGCAGCTGAACTCCTCTCAGGACTGTGCCACTGTACATCTACTACACAAAGCCATGCTAATAAGACCAGGAAACTTAAGAGCTTTGCTTAGTACATAGAAACAGACACAGAAAGGCAGCCAATATGAGAAGACAAAGAAGCAGAAACCATATGAGAGAACAGAACAAAGATCCAGGAATAATGGAGTCAAGCAATCTAACAGGTACAGAGTTCTAAACACTGGTTATAAACACGCTCAATGAACTTAGGGGAAGTGTAGATGAACTCAGTAAGAACTTCAACAAAGAGATAAAAAACATAAAATTGGAAATAGAAATTATAGATAGGAACCAGTCAAAAATGAAGTGTTAGAGTGACTTCTTGCAGAAGGTGGAAGAGGAAGGGGGGGAGGAAGAGGAGGAGAAGACTGCCATATGTTAGAACCTAAATGAAATCACATTTAGCTTTTAGCTTCACTTGATAATTATTAACTCGCAGAAGTAGAGCACAAATTCGGAGCAGTGGGTCTTGAAGTGTGGTCCCTAGAGCAGCAGCAGCAGCAGCAGCAGCAGCAGCAGCAGCAGCACCAGCCAAGACTATAATAATAATTTCAAGAGCTTATGGGACAAAATTAAATCTAAAAACATCTGTGTCATAGGAATACCTAAAGGAAAACAAGAAGTTGAAGAGCTATTTGAAGAAATAATGATGGAAAACTTCCCTATTCTGGTAAAGGGAATAGATGTACAACCCCAGGAAGCTCAGAGAGTCCCAAAGAAGGTGAACAAAAAGACAAGACACACTATAATTAAAATGACAAAGGTTAAATACAAAGAAAGAATCTTAAAAGCAGCAAGAGAAAAGCAGTTAGTTACCTACAAGGGAGCACTCATAAGACTGGCAACTGACTTTTCAAAAGAAACTATGCAGGACAGAAGGGCTTGGCACAAATTATTCAAAGTGATGAAAACCCAGGATCTACAACCAAGAATACTTTATCCAGCAAAGCTTTCATTTAGAGTAGAAGGACAGATAAAGAGCTTCCCAGACAAAAATAAACTAAAGGAATTTATCAATGCCAAGCCTGTATTACAGAAAATGTTGTAGGGACTTCTTCAAGGAGGAAAATCATGAATAAAGAATGGTAATAACTACATTCCTATCAACAAGTACCTCAAATAGAAAAGAATTAAACGCTCTAACCAAATAATAGGGTGGCTGAATGGATAAGAAAACAAGACCCCCTACATATGCTGCCTACAAGAGACTCACTTCAGATTAAAAGACACACACAGACTAAAAGGAATCAGATGGAAAAAGATAGTGCCTTGATGGACCTAGAGAGTATTGCGCTGAATGAAATAAATCAGATAATGAAAGATAAATATTGCATGATTTCACGCACATGTGGAATCTAAAGAATAAAATCAACAACAAAAACAAAAATAAACTCTTACAGAGACTATTTGTTAGGCTACTAGATGGGAGGGTGTTTGCGGGAGATGGCAAAAAAGGGCAAAGAGATTAGGAAGTACAAATAGATAGTTACAAATTAGACATGGAGATATAAATGTAGCATAAGGAAAATAGTCAACAATGTTATAAAAACTAAGTAAGGGGAAAAAGAGTACCTGATTTAGTGGGGTGACCACTTCATGAGCTATACAGATCTCTAATTACTATGCTGTACAACTGAAATGAATATACTATTATATGCCAACTATAATTGGAAAAAATTCATTTAATTGTACAATGTAAATATGAACAACTAATTGTTTATTATATTTCAACAAAGCCAGAAAAAAATAAGTGAACAAAAAAGTTGAGGATACTAATAAAAGTATGGAAGTTATGAATGATAGGATCTAGCCTGTATAGAACAAGAAGTAATAAAGGGGTAGTGATAGTGGTCTTGATGCCATCAAAGTACATGTGTAATAAGGGGACAGAATGAAAGAAGTAGAAAAATGATTGGCTATTGATAGAGTAGGAAATCTAAATGGAAGAGTTCAAAGATGAAGCAGTTTTTGGTCATGACAAAGTCCAGAATGTTGCAATGGAAGTAGATAATTGAAGTGAAGAGTTGGCAAAGATTAAACAATAGAGAAGACAAAATGTTGGAAGGGTTTTTCATTGTGGACATTGGGGTAACCAAGGATGATGGTAGCAGGGCTTGGAATGAAGAGGAAGGCTGTGAGCCAAAGTCTGCAATGCATGAGGAAGAGTGGCTAATAGCAGCAGAAGGGATTGAGTATTTCATCTATTAAAACCTCTAACTTGAAGTGCCAAATTTTTGATTGTGCTATCCAAGTTTTTTCATATACTGATCCCACCCTAAATTTCTAGCCCGAATGCAATCTATTCACCTTCATACAACCTCCATTCCAGCCTCAATGAGCTATTACCATTTTTTATACAAATGCCATACTCTGCATTATGCATTTCCTGATCCCTTCTCTGAATTTCACTAGTATTTTACTGGAGCCATACCTACAATTTAGGGCTTTTATTACAGTTATTTGCATACATGTTTTCTCCCTTACAAGTGTCTTTCACTTCAGGAACGGTGTCATATGCACCTTTGTAACACCCATCTTAGCACCTAGTATAGTGCCTTTCACATAGCAAGCATTTGACAAGTATTTAAATATTTGTTGGATATTGATAAGGTTCAAAATTATAACTGGAATATGTTTGGACTAATTGTAGAACTGCTAAGTAAGTTAAGCAAAGACACATGTTTATTCATTCATCTTAAAGAAAGAATTTACTTTTTAACAATGGCATAAGAAGAATCTGTGCACAAAGTCTGGTTCAATAAGATATGGCAGTTTTTGATAGGAGGTGAACAGTCATATCAGATTAAAACATTCTTGCAAGTCCAAGTACAATGGTGATTTCCTAGAATGGTGGCTTCTTTGTAGAAAATGTCATTGACAAGAATGTTTTAAATATTCTATAGCCTATCAATACATAAAAGAATAAGGTAAACAAGATTTGATGACATAAAATAAAATGAGGCATAAATATCCTTTGCATTATTTTCACTGCACATCATGGGGCCTAATACTGACAGAATTGTTAAGGTATGTTAAGCAGCCTGAATTTTATGTTTTACTTTTTAGTAAGTTATATGTACATATATTAGATTAGATAGAGACAGTATATGTTATATCATATATGTACATATTTTTTAATGAAAATAATAGTCTTTGGTATTTTTAGCATGAAATCACTCTTATTGGAAATCTAAATTTGTGAGAAAAATAGTTATATTCTCCTTTAGGGTTTTTCCTCTCGTTCTAGAGAAAGCCAGTAATTTGCTCAAGAACACTCTTCTTTCTTTCAGAGAAGTACTGAAAACACACAGGTCAAATCCAATAATAATGAAATCAGAGAGTCATTGTCCACTGTTACAAATAGTAAGCTATAGGCTAGAGCTTTAAAAAAAACCACTTTATTGGGATATGATTGACATGCAAAAAACTGTGCACATTTAATATATACAACTTGATGAGTTTGGAGATAAATATACACCTGTGAGACCAAACAAACAAAATATGAATACCATATGGTCATTTCAATATACGCAGTAAAAGCATTTGCCAAAACCCAAAACCCATTCTTGCTTGATAGAAACAATGAGCAAACTAGGGAAAAAAAGGAACTTCCTCAACTTGATAAAGGACATACACCAAAACCTTACAGCTAACATCATATTTGACAATAAGATGCTGATGCTTTTCTCATAAGACCAGTAAAAGGCAAAATGTATATCCATATTATTTCTTTTCTACACTGTACTTGAAGTATTATGTAATGTAATAAACAAGAAAAAGACATAAAATGCACACAGGTTAGAGACGAGAAAGCAAAACTGTCTTTATTAGTGGTTTATTAGGCATAATCATTTACATAGAAAGTAAGATAGAATCTACAAAAGCTACTAGAATTGATAAGTGATGTTAGTAAATTTGCTAAGTATAAGGTCAATATACAAACAATTATCTTTTTAATTATATGCACCAGATAACATGAAATAAAAAATTTTAAATATCATTTATAATAGCATCAAAACATGAAATACTTGGGGATAAATCTGACACTGAAACTACACAACATTGCTGAGAGAAATTAAAGAAGACCTAAATACTTGGGGAGAAATGTCATGTTCATGAATTAGAAGAATCAATTTTGTAAAAACGTCAAATTTCTCAAAACTGATCCATAAATTTAATTGGATACCACTCAAATTCCCACTAGGCTTTTTGTAGAGTTTGACAAGTTGCTTTACAATTCACATGACGTGTGTATACAGGACGTAGAATGGCCAAAATAACTTTAAAAGAGCAGAATAAAGTTGGAGGGCTAAACACTTCTGTGTTATTAAAGTCTTATTATAAAGCTACAGTGATGTTAACAGTGTAGTATTGGCATAAAAAGGAGAAAAAGACTTAGTGGAGAAAAAGCAAAGAAAAGAGAAATAAAGAGGAGAAGGAGATGGAGAGGCATACATAAAAGGAGCGGACATAGGCATGGAAGCAAGAGAATAGAAATCCCTATGAGCACAAAGTCAGTTTGGGTCCTGGCAATGCATATCACAGCACCAACAGGGTCTATCTCTTTCTCCCATAGGGAGAGAGTTGAGCAAGCTCCTTTGCTCTTTTATCTCCCCTCAGGGATTCCACTGAAAGTCAATGGTCTAAAATCTTTTCTGATATTCTCAACAGCTAGGATCTTCAAGAGTCAGGGGCCTCTGGGGCGTGGTATCAATCAATCTATGTTGAGCAGTCATTTACACTTGTTATTTTGTAGGAGGAAATCAATTTGAATATAGACAAGGTATCAAATGCCTTCATTCCATTAGACGAAAAGCTAGATAAGCCCTCTGCTTGAAATAACAATTGAGAATGGCGCCCTAGATGTATTTAACTCTAACTTATTACACATTATTTTCTCCCTTACTCTTAAAGGCATAGGATATAACATGCTCTCAGGAAAGTCACTCCCGAATGATGAGACAAGGGAGAAAATGTCTCTCATGAGGCTGAAGATAGGGGTAGAAAATACTCTTCTTTGCATTTGTTTTGATACCATTACTGACTGTTGGATTTAAGATGAATTTTCAGTTTTTTCCCTTTTCAGTCCTCTCCCAGTAGGGCAAGCAGCAGACAAAAATCTTTCATTGATGGTCAGCAAATTATCACAATGTGTTTGTATTGACTCAGAGTTCTGTGGTCAACAATTCCTTTAGCTATTTTCTTTAAAGGCTTACAATACATGAAAGAAATACCTTTTAAAGTAACAAGCAACTAGCCTCAAAAATAAAAGGCTCAACATGAACATCATTTAAATAGGCAAACAGCACCTAATGATGTCAGCAGCCATATCTCATGTGTTCAAGGACACGTAGGCCTCTCCAACTGGGCACTCAGAGTCAGGATATCTCTTGGCATGTGGGTCCTTCCTAAGGTCCAGTTTGGATGAAAGAGTTTCTCCAGCATCCTGAATGCCCAGGAACACTTCCCCTGCTTCTCAGTTGAGCTCCATGTCACTCTGCTGCCCTAGGAGTGGCTGCTTTCACTGTAACATCCTCTTAGGTTCTAGTAAGAGAGATAGCTGTTCGCACACTGACCTGGCCTCAGAGTAGTCCTGGAGGTTGGGCCCTAGTGAGTACCCTTTCTCCCCTGCTACTCTTCCTATGGATGTCATTCTAGCATAGCTCTGGGAAGCTTTTAAACTAGCGGCCTGCAATCTGCTCCTTGCCCTAAAAAAAAATCATGTAGAAGCTCCTCAGAGAACTATCAAGAGTTAACCTATGTCTGCTGCATCTGTTTCACCAGCCTCCTTCTCAGTGGCCTCCGCTCTGAACTCTGGGGCTGACAGCATGAGGCCCTGGAAACAGATACATGTGTTCACCTTATTTCAGGTCTGCCTCATGTTCTGCTCTCCCAGGATTGACTGGGAGATATCCCCATTGAGCCAGACTCAGGAGGAGTACATCTTGCTGTTTGCCCACTGGGGAGCCTTTGCCTAGGCTACTTTGGTAAAGAATGTACACCCTAAACATGTACAATTTTACTTGTCAATTCTACCTCAATAAAGCTGAGAAGAAAAGAAAAAAATAATTTAAAAAAGAAAATCAGTACATTATACTACTGAACTGTGCACTTAAAAATAGTTAAGATGGTAAATTTTATAGTATATATATTTTGCTACAATAAAACTTATTGAAAAAAATGCAAGGATGCAGCTTTAAGGGTAATGAAAAGTGATTTGAATGCTTTTTAGCCCACATCATTATGCAAGAGGCAGCATAGTAGTTGACAGTATTGGTTTTGAAGTTCACCATTTTAGTTTCTATTCCAACTCTGTTTGACCATGGGAAGTCACTTTTCTGTGCCCCAACATCCTCATCTATAAAATGAGAATAATATTAATAACTACATCATAGTGTTGTTGTGACCATTAAATGAATTAAAATTTATAAATCACTTAGAATAAGGCCTCAACATTATAAATACATTGTAATTCTTAATTATTATTATGATTCTTGATGACTTGTCATGACCTCTTCATTAACCTCCAAGGCCAAATTCAGAACCCTTTTCCCAAAGCAAACACACACACACACACACACACACACACACACACACACACACACACACACACACAGACACCCTTTATCCACTCTCAGCAAACTGTGAGGTTCATACCAATTTCATGAACAAACTCTGAGGTTGGAAAATGAAATGTCAGTCTAGAATCAAACAACTATTTTGTCGATTCCTAATGGTCATTAGCCAGTTCCCCTTGGCTGTAGCACAGAGTTCTGCATTTCTTTCTTAATGGAAGGAGGTTAATTCAGCCCAATCATTATACAATTAGACTTGAAGATTTACTGAATTTCTTATGTTTGGGAGGGTATGAATCTTTTAAAACACTTATATAAAATAATTGCTCTTTGAACTTCAGACTACTGAGTTAGTGAACTACTTCACTATTTCTAGATGTTCTGATAACTGAGATTAATGAGAAAGCCAGACAAGAATGGAAATAGGAAACCCAAATATACAAACTAAAACAAAATAACCAGAAATCCAGACTCTATCTCCAAGGAAGTTCTCCCCCTTTAATACTATATAAAGTACTACATTTAATATTATGTAAGGTACTAAGGGTGTACATCAATTGAACAGCATAATATCTAAAAGAGATACCACCAGGAACAAAAAACTAAGCAACAGTCTTCAGAAAAGGAACAGTGAGTGAAACATTGATAACCAACTTCTCTTTTACAGCAATGACGCCGAGGATGAAAAGGACCTGCTGCAGAGACTGAGTCCCTTTTCCCTACCAGGCTCCATACACATTTGACTACACTGATTCCTCACAACATTCTGCAGTGTATTATTATTCCCATCTTTCAGATACAGAAATTGAGCTTCCAAAATATTGTTCAACATGCCCGAGAACACCAAAACAAAAAGCAGCCAAGCTGTAGTCTGAAACTGAGTTTGTTGTCAAAGCTTGGATTCTACTTACTACACCAGCCCACCTGTTCAAAATTTATGTTTGATAAGCCAATACTTACTGGAAAGACACAAAGCTATATATTCCTTCTCAGTAGAATAATTGTTCTGGTAATTTCACCAATGCCCAAGGATCCACCCCCCTCCCCCACCATAGTACATGCAAGGATGGGGAGAGAGATAAAGTTGGGCAAGGGATAATCAGTAAAGCACAAAATAATTTTTAAAAAAGCATAAAGGAAACAGTAAGGTCACTTGATAACACATTGCTCTAGTGATACAATTTTAAAACTGATTATTAAATATATCTATGATTTTGATCCTTTACCTGTATCACATCTATTGAACTAGTAAACCACTGGCCATTTTAGTTGAAGCACCTGAAATAGTGGAAAAAACACTGGATTTGGGTTCTAGTCACAGCCTCTTTGCCATATAGGCAATTTGCAATTTCTCTGGGCTTCAGTTTCATCCTGTTAAAAAAATGCGGGGGGTGTGGTGTAGCAGGACTTCTGGAATAATGGAACAAGGAGCGAACTCAGTGAATGCTCTCTCCAGAAAAACAATTGAACTGCTAAAGACTGTATAAAACAATCTTTTTCTTTTTAGAAAGAAAGAAGCCACAGACAGATATATAAACATAACTCTATTTTTATAAATAAAACATAAATGTCATGATAGATAGATAGATAAATAAGATTGAGCTGAAAGAGGAGGGAGAGAGAGAAGGAGAGAATGTTAGTAATACTTTAGAAAGGTTAGGCCAGATGTACACCTCTAGATAAATGCCAGAATAAGTACAGGCAGAGGGAAATACCATGTTTTATATAAATCAAAAAAAGTAGTGGGAGCAGAAGTGATTTTCTAAATTTTTTGCTTATATAAAATAAGTAAGTAAATAAGTAATATATGAGAAAAATTAAATCTCTGGATATTGTTTTAAGGGCATACAGCAAATGGAGAAACATTCAAGTAAATTTACTAAATCTTAGAAAGAACAGTGAGAGACTTGACCACCCCTCCCCATTCTGTGTTATGGAAACGCTAACTTGGATATGTGTAACCAAGAAGTCAGGAGCTCCCTCTCTCTACAGTTTCCAGTCTCGGGCTATGGTTTCAACTAGATCAAGATGCTAGTGTTTCTCATTTCCCAAGCATCATGTTGTAGAAGTTCTATTCCAGGCAGGTGTGGTCAAAAGGACTGCATCTTTTTTCACCACCAAGCCCCTACTTGTAGGGTGGAAGCTCTACCCCAGGTGCAGCAAGCTAAGAATACTGGCATAAATTATCCCTGCCCCAGCTTGCTCCCAGGGTAAAGTTTCCAAGCCCAGAGGGCAAACAAAAAACAGAGGTTGCCACCACCACCTCCAGTACCAATCTCACAGGGTGAGGTTGTCACTCCAGGAAAAGTAGGTCCTTGGGCCCCGCTTCAGTAAAGTAGCATAGAGATTCTGTCTCCGGGGGAAAGGCAGGCCATGAAGGTGAAGATCTCCACAGCTCTGTCTGAGGGTACTATAGCTTTATCTGGAGCAGAATATGGAGAACTCCTTGTCTAAAGGTATTCTTGAAAACATTAAAGTTTTTGGTAAACAACAAGAGGAGGCTGGTAACTCTATAATATAAGCAAAAGAGCAGATCAGCCAGTTTGAGAAAATCAGGGAAATAAGAAAAGCCCTTCTAGTATCATAGTCAAATCTGCTGGGTTGGAAAAGCTGTGAGCGTGTGCTAGGCTGCACCCACTAAGGAGCAATTAGAGTAGAACATGAGGCAGACTTGAAAGCATCCCGGGCCACATGTAGACTTTTCAACACAGGGCAGAAACCTACCTCAGTGGCACAAGTGGCTTAAATGCATTTATGACCACACACTGAACAATAAAGCTACTCTGCCCAGGGGTGATTCCTAAGAAACCAGGCCTACAAATAATACCATAGTCATCCCTGGCAGCCTGTGAGACTGTGTGCATGCCCAAAGCTGTGCTCTCAGGAGCCGAGAGAGAACTTCTAAGCTATTATTCCTTGGCTAAACATGGGGCCAAAAAAATGTAAACTCCCTGAACTGTGATAGTTGTGCACACACACACACACACACACACACACACACATTGAATAGTAAAGGAAAAGGGTGTGACTGGCTAAATGTGTGTAAGTGCAACCTTTGTCTTATAAATGACTTATGCTCACTCAGAAGTGCTAGCAAGGCTAAAAGAAAAAAAAAAGAGAAAAATATCTGAATAGTGACATCAGAGGCTATACATTTTAGAAGAAACGGACTTTGCAGATTTAGTCCAGCCAATTCACTAAACAAATAAACAATTGACCAAGCAATGACAACAACAAAAGCAACCCCTGGGAAGGATCAGTATTCAGAGTTGCTGCAATACATTATCCTAAATGTCCAGTTATCAACAAAAATTACAAGATCGGCAAAGAAACAAAAAATTGTGACCTGTACTCAGGAGAAAAAGTAGGCAATGTAAATTGCCTTTGAAGGGAACCAGATATTGGCTTTATCGGAAAAAGACATCAAAGCAGCTATTATAAATATGTTCAAAGAAGATACCATACTTAAGGAATTAAAGAAAGGTGATGACAATGACTCATCAAATAGAGAATATAAATAAAGATATGGAAATTATTTAAAAGAATTAAATGGAAACTCCGGAGTTGAAAATATAATAATTAAAGTAAAAAAATTCACTAGAGGGATACAACAGTAGGTTTGAGGTACCAGAGGAAAGGATCAGTGATCTTGTAAATAGGTCAGTAGAGATTATGCAATATCTTAGCCTCTTTTGGCTGCTATAACAAAAGACCATAGACTGGGGGACTTATAAACAACAGACATTTATTTCTCATAGTTCTGGAAGCTGGAAAATTCAGGATCGAGGTGCCAGCAGATTTAGTTTCTGGTGAGAGCTTCTTTTTTGGTTCATAGACAGCCATCTATTCATTGTGTCCTCACATAGTGGAAAGTGTGAGGGATCTCTCTGGTGCCTCTTGTATAAGGTACTAATCTCATTCATGAGAGTTCTACCCTCATGATCTAATCCTCTCCCAAAGACCCCACTTCCTAATACTGTCTCATTGAGGGTTAGGAATTCAACATGTGAAATTGGGGTGGGGGGATACACAAACATTCAGACCACAGTGTGCAATCTGAAGAACAGAGAAAAATTAAAAATGAAGAAAATTGAACAGATCTTCAGAGAAGTTTGGAACATCATTTAGTATACCAAACTACTGTTGTTTTTAATCATTTCCCTACCACTTCCATTTTGTGTTGGTTATTTCTTTAAGAGGATGAAAATACAGAAAGAGTTTCGCTTCCTAATTTTCTAAGAGTAAGAGTTAAAACACAGTTGCTTCAGGGCAGGCTTAAAAGAACATGAGTTGCATTATTTGTTACTTGTAGCCTTGATTGCCTATATATTTGCCAAATTGTGAACTGAAGAAGCAATCCTTTGTGAGTAGAGCTAAATGGTAGATTTCTAAAACTAGTATTTGGAAACAAATTTGTCAAAATTTACGTCACATTTTAGAATTTTAGGTAAGTCAGAAATTTAATCGTCACAGTATCTCTTACAAACCTCAATAGCTATTTTGTACCCATTGACACATTCACAGAAAATATTTATCATATTTAAACATTTAAAACTGAGAGAATGATTAAAATAATTATCTGGCTCTAACCAAAGAAAGCAAAAGCATAAGAGAAGCAAATTATTTCTAGACATATCCCCAAATCTTTTTCTGAGCCCTATATTAATAGTTTGCCCATAGATAAGATTGAGAGTATCAGTTTTGTGCAAGGCGGGCTTCCTAAAAGCTCAGCTTCTCAAAGTACTGACCAAAGGCTGACAATTTTTGGAAATGGGATTGGAAACAAAGTGGAAAATCTTATTCTCAATTTCTTGTATAAAATCATTATTCTGTTATACATGGACCACAATGTTCAGGTCTGGAGAAGATTCAAGGAAAAAAAGTGAAATGAGAGTTTCCACATAGTTTTACATAAGAGTAGCAGAATAACATATAAGACATAAGGCCCCTTCAATGTGAAAAGAAAAAAGAGGGTATTAGGATTATATAAAACCAGAGGAGGGGAAAATGGTGTAGATGATAGAGGCTTTGTTCATCCCTCTTGTAGCCAAATCAAAGTTGTGATGGAAACACAGATCAAACAGCAAACAGAGTAGCCTGGGGTCTAGATGAACAGAAGCACTACAACTAGGGAGAGAAATAAATTATCAGCCTGCAACAGTAGAAGGTAAGAGGAGGAAAGATACAAGGCTGCCTGATTCTGAGTGGCTGAGTGGAAAAGAGGCAATGGAAGCTGCAGCTGGCAGCTACAGACACCTATTAAAGGGGCCATGCATGCAAGCGGACTTTCGAGGTGACAGACTTACTCGATCTGAGCACCAGTGCCGGAGGCTGCTCGGGGGGCACCAGGGACTTACAGGGGACACTGAGTTGTCAGAGTGAGGGCCAGAGGCAAGGCTTTCACTCGGGCAGAAGTGCTGGTGATATCCATTGTTCTTCTGTTGAGTCCTCCCGCCTCCCAGTGCACAGACACAGCATCACCATAGTTGAGATATCGTCAAACTGGATAAAAAAGGTTTCTCTCACAGAGTATTCCCTGAAACTCAGCTTCACAAACGTACATCCCTATCCAAGCCACATCCCGTTGTATCCTCGGCGAGTCTTGTGCTCCTTTCTGAGCCAAACACAAGACCCACACTGGTGGCAGCTGGCCTCGGTTTCTGGCATGGCCTCTTAAGGCAACTATAAGCACAGCATCTGTGGATTGATTGATGAATCTTAACAGGTGGCCCCAGAGGGACACAGGCTGGAGTTAAATTTGGCCTGCAGCTGAACCCCTCTCAGAACTGTACCACTGGACACCTACTACACAAAACCATGCTAATAAGACTGGGAGACTTAGAAACTCTGCTTAGTACATAGAAATAGACACAGAAAAGCAGCCAAATGGGAAGACAAAGAAGCAGAAACCATATAAGAGAATAGAACAGAGATCCAGGAATAATGGAATCAAGCAGTCTAACAGATACAGAGTTCTAAACACTGGTTATAAACAAGCTCAGTGAACTTAGGGGAAGTGTAGATGAATTCAGTGAGAACTTTAACAAAGAAATAAAAGCATAAAATTGGAAATGGAAATTATAGATAGGAACCAGTCAGAAATGAAGAACACATTATCTGCAGTGAAGAGTATATTAGACGGAATAAACAGAGTGGATAAAGAAGAGGCTCAAACCACTGGTATAGAGGATGGGGAAGTCAAGGACACTCAATCAGAATGGCAAAAAAAAAAAAGAGGAAGCCAATACTATAATAATAATTTCAAGAGCCTATAGGACACAATTAAGTGTAAAAATATCGCTGTCACAGGGGTACCTGAAGGAGAACAAAAACTTGAAGAGTTATTTGAAGAAATAATGATGGAAAACTTCTCTAACCTGGTGAAGGAAATAGACGTACAACCCCCAAAAGCTCTGAGAGTCCCAAAAAAGATGAACCCAAAGAGGCCCACACCAAGACATATTATAATTAAAATGCCAAAGGTTAAATACAAAGAATCATAAAATCAGCAAGATGAAAGCAGTTATGTACAAGGGAGTATCCATAATCGATTGCCAGGTAACAAGACTGGCAGCTACTTCCTCAGAAGAAACTATGCAGGACAGAAAGGCTTGGCACAAAATAGTCAACGTGATGAAAACCCAGGATCTAGAGCCAAGAATGCTATCCAGCAAAGCTATCATTTAGAGTCAAAGGACAGATAAGGAGCTTCCTAGACAAAAATAAGCTAAAGGATTTTATCAATGCCAAGCCTGTATTACAGGAAATGTTGGAGGGACTTCTTTAAGAAGAAAAAAACATGTATAAAAACATGAATAAAGAATGGTAATAACTACATTCCTAACAACAAGTACCTCAAATGGAAAAGAATTAAGTGCTCCAACTAAATAATAGGGTGGCTGAATGCATAAGAAAACGACTCCTACATATGCTTCCTGCAAGAGACTCACTTCAGGTTAAAAGACACACACAGGCTAAAAAGTAGGGGATGGAAAAAGATATTGCCTTGATGGACCTAGAGAGTATTGAGCTGAATGATGTAGGTAAGAAAAAGACAATTATCATATTACTTCACGTACATGTGACATCTAAAGAACAAAATCAAAAACAACAACAACAAAAATGGAAATAAACTCATAGATACAGATAATATTTTGATGGCTAAAAAGGGCAAAGGGATTAAGAAGTACAAATGGATAGTTACAAAATACTCATAGAGATATAAAGTGTAGCATAAGGAAAATAGTCAACGATGTTGTAATAAACATGTAAGGGAGAAGGGAGGTACTAGATTTAGTGGAGTGATCACTTTGTGAGTTATATAGATCTCTAATACTATGCTGTACAACTGAAATGAATATATTATTGTATGCCAACTGTAATTGAAAAAAAAAACCTCATCGAATTTTACAATGTATATACGAGCAACCAATTGTCTATTATATTTCAATAAAGATGAGGGAAAAAAAAGAATTATATAAAACCAAAAATGGCACTGTGTTAAGTATTAGAAGGCCACAATGAAATTGTCACCAAATCCTGAAATATTGACAGTATAATGCCTCTTCTTAAAATTTGGAGTTGAAGGTGTTAGATACCTGAAATTAAAATTAAGCAGCGAAAGAAATGACAATCAACATAGCATAGTAGTAAAGAATACAAACTCTAGAGAGTCAGACTGTCAAGTCTCAAAGTCTGGATCTACAATTACTAGCTGTATGACCTTGGGAAGGTTATTCACCTCTTAGGTTTCAGTTTCTTCACCTCTAAAATGGAGTGATAATAATATCTAGCTCAATAGGGTTACTATGAAGATTAAATAAATCAATATTGCTATACAATATGTGCTATGGAAGTGTTCATAACATTTAAAAATAATTTTAATAATGATGAACTTACTTTTTCAGAGAGCATGAGGGTTCATTTTTTACATTTATAAACATTATCTTAATTAATACCCTCTGGGTATGCATAATAATTGCATTTTGGAAGTGAAGAAACTAAGTTTGAAGTGCCAATAATGACATCATTAATATGTATCTAGTATCTATAATGTACCAAGCACAATACTAATCTCTTTACAGAATTTTCTCTTTAATTCTTAAAATATCTCTGCAGCTAGTGACTTTCTTGCATATGTATGTTATAGATATAGATATAGATGATATAGATTAGATATAGATATAGGTATAGATAGATATAGATATATAAATAAAACATATATTAACATAATATATATATACATCATATTACACATATGCATAGACTATATACACATACTTATTTGATAGTAAGTTGTAGACACGATGGCCCTTTATCTCTAAATACTTCTGTATGCATTTACTAAAAGTGAAAATATTCTCTGACATAACAATACTATGATCAAAATTAGTAAATTAACATCAGCACAATATTATTTATCCATCTATAGATCTCATTTAGATTTTGCTAATTGTCCCAATAATGTCCTTAATAGAAGCAAAATACAGAAACACATGGTACATTCAATTATCATGTCTATTTAGTGCCCTTTAACCTTTATGTTTCAAGACATTAACAGTTTTAACAGTACTGACTAGATAGAATATTCCTTGATTTGAGTTTGTCTGATGTTTACTCCTGATTATATTCATATTATGCATTTGGGGCGGGTATAACCCTGAAGTGATGGTGGATTTCTCTGTGCATCATATCAGGAGACACATGATGTCGACCAGTCTCATTATTGGTGATGATAACTTTGATCATTGGTTAAGGTGATATTTATCAGAGTTCTATCACTATAACCTATTTTCCCCTTTGTAATTAATAACTTTTATATGGAGAGATACTTTGAAAATAGAAACACTAGATTTTACACACTAAATTTACTTGACTCTTGCCTGAATTTCACACTAGATTTAGTTGATTCTTGCCTAAAAATATTATTACTATTATGGCTGCCAAATGATCATTTTCTAACTCCATCAATGCTTCTACATTTATTAGTTGACTTCCTATTAAGAAAGACCTTCCCCTTATTTTATTCATTCATTCGTTTGTTTGTTTGTTTGTTTGTTTGTTTGTTTGTTTATTTTATCGGTATGGACTCATGGATTCTTATTTAACGGGATAAAATCTTTTATTATTACTTATTTAGATTCTCAAATTATCCTGCACTTGGTCAGTGGAAGCCCCTTGCAAATGGCTCATGACTCTTTTGACATATTCCCCTCATGGGTTCCTTTGAGTATTTAGAAACCAAGATCTGGGCACTAGGTGTGGCTATTACTTCTTGAGTGTCATTGCTTCTAGCCACCCCCACCTCAACAAAGCTAGAAAAATAGACGCATGTATTCACCCATATATATGTAAATATACCTATTTACATATCTATAGCTATATTAAAATACATTGGATTGCACTAGTACATCCAAATTCAATCCAACACTACAGGGTTCATTCTATGTTTGTAAATCTTTTCTCTGGTAATGGGAAACCTAGATGGTTTTATCCACAATACGTCTTCTATTTGGTCAATCCTAGAATACACAGTAATTCAATATGGCTAACTCATGCCTCTGAGGAAAAGAAGCCAACAAATTAGAGTGCAATATATTTTTTAGAGATTTTTGTCTTTAGCCCAAGGTCATATTGTTCAAATATTGTGTTTAAAAGTTATTGGAGGACCGAAGGAGGGGCAATGGCCCAGCATTCCAGCTTTCTCAAGCTCTCTGCCTAGGCACCCTACTCCCAAGATGCCCTAATTCAGTAGAAGGGCCAGTGAGTAGAGAACCCAAGACAACTGTAAGGTTATCACGTAAACCTGCACCTGCGCAAAGTCCAAAAAGGCAGAAGAAAAAGATAAATCCTCAATAAAATGGCAAACAGAAGAGAAAAGGGCAAACAGACTGAAGTGACTAACCAGGAAACTAAAGATTGATCTGTAGAAAATGGAGAACTAAAAACAACAGAATCCACTCTCTAAATGAATTCTCTATACAATCATAGGAATATCTTTATCAACTGTTTTGTAGATGCAACCTTATTTTTTATGATACAATTCAATAAACTTTTTTTCAATTATAATTGGCATACAATAATATATTTGTTTCAGTTGTACACCATAGATATTAGAGATCTATATAACTCACAAAGTGATAAATCCACTAAATCTAGTACATCTCTTCCCTCTTATATGTTTATTACAATATTATTAACTATTTTCCTTATGTGACATTTTACATCTCTGTGTGTATTTTGTAACTATCCATTTATACTTCTTAATCCCTTTGCCATTTTTTTGCTGTCCTCCCCAAACCCCTGCTCATCTAGTAACTCTCCAAATAGTTTCTGTATGTAAGAGTTCATTTCTGTTTTTTTTGTTGTTGATTTTGTTCTTTAGATTTCCCATGTACTTGAAATAATGCGATATTTGTCTTTCGTTATCTGACTTATTTCATTCAGCACAATACTCTAGGTCCACATCAAGGCAGTATCTTTTTCCATCTCCTTCCTTTTAATCTGTATGTGTCTTTTAATCTGAAGACAGTCTCTTATATTTTCTTATCTATTCGGCCACTCTATCTTTTGGTTGGAGCACTGAATTCTTTTCCATTTGAGGTATTTGTTGTAAGAAATGTAGTTATTACCATTCTTTATTCATGTTTTTATACATGTTTGTTCTTCTTAAAGAAGTTCCTCCAACATTTCCTGTAATACAGGCTTGGTGTTGATAAAATCTTTTAGCTTATTTTTGTCTGGGAAGCTTCTACCATTGCAAGTTGATTAATTTTTTTCTCTCCTGAGTTGTAGTTCATCTACATCCTAGGTGACTTTGCTTGTTGTTCGCTCCATGTCACAACTTTGGTTTGGTTGCAAGAGGGATGAACAAAGCCTCTAAATGATAGCTTTGCTGGATAAAGTATTCTTGGTTGTATCCTGTGTTTTCATCACGTTGACTATTTTGCGCCAAGCCCTTCTGTCCTGCATAGTTTCTTTTGAGAAAGCAGCTACCAGTCTTGTTACCTAGCAACCGATTATGGGTATGCCCTTGTACACAACTAACTGCTTTCATCTTGCTGCTTTTAAGATTCTTTCTTTGTATTTAACCTTTGGCATTTTAATTATAATATGTCTTGGTGTGGGCTTCTTTGGGTTCATCTTTTTTGGGACTCTCAGAGCTTCTGGGGGTTGTATGTCTATTTCCTTCATCAGGTTAGGGAAGTTTTCCATCATTATTTCTTCAAATAGCTCTTCAAGTTTTTGTTCTCCTTCAGGTACCCCTGTGACAGGGATATTTTTACACTTAATTGTGTCCTATAGGCTCTTGAAATTATTATTATAATCTTGGCTTCTTTTTTCTTGCCTCAGAATGGTAAGTATCCTTGGCTTCCCCATCCTCTGTATAGGTGGTTCAATCTTCTTCTTTATCCATTCTGTTTATTCTGTCTAATATACTCTTCATTGCATAGAATGTGTTCTTCATTTCTGACTGGTTCGTATCTATAATTTCCATTTCCATTTTTATGTTTTTTATCTCTTTGTTGAAGTTCTTACTGAGTTCATCTACACTTACCCTAAGTTCACTGAGCATGTTTATAATCAGTGTTTAGAACTCTGCATCTGTTAGATTCCTTGACTCCACTATTCCTGGATCTCTGTTCTGTTCTCTTATATGGTTTCTGCTTCTTTGTCTTCCCATTTGGCTGCTTTTCTGTGTCTATTTCTATGTACTAAGCAGAGTTTCTAAGTCTCCCAGTCTTATTAGCATGGTTTTGTGTAGTAGGTGTCCAGTGGTACAGTTCTGAGAGGGGTTCAGCTGCAGGCCAAATTTAACTCCAGCCTGTGTCCCTCTGGGGCCACCTGTTAAGATTCAGCAAGCAATCCATAGATACTGTGCTTATAGTTGCCTCAAGAAACCACACCAGAGACTGAGATCAGCTGCAATCAGTGTGAGTCTTGGTGCCACTCAACAAGGAGCACCAGACTCACCAGGGACAATACTGGATTTGGCCTTGGTGGGGCCACCAGTTGGGGTAGGTGAAGTTTCAGGGAATCTTCTGAGCAATGGGACCTCTATTATTCAGTTCGATGACATCTCAGCTATGGCAGTGCTGTATCTGCACAATTGGGGGGTGGGGCTCAACGGAGGAACTATGGTTACCACCAGCACTTCTGCCCAGGAACGATCCTCACCTCTGGCCCTCACTCCAACAACTCAGTGTTCCTTTATAAGTCCCTTGTGTCCTCTGTGGAGCTGAACCGGCACTGGTGCTCAGAGCAATGGAGCCCATCACCGTGAGTCTGCTGGTGAACACGGCCCCTTTAAGAGGCATCTGCAGTTGCTACTGCTGTAGCCTCTGTCCCAGTCAGCCGCTGAGGACTGAGCAGCCTCAGGTCTTCACCCTTCTTACCTTCTACCATTGCAGGTTGATTAATTTTTTTCCTCTCCCGAGTTGTAGTGCTTCTGTTCATCTACATCCTAGGTGACTTTGCTTGCTGTTTGCTCCATGTCACAACTTTGGTTTGGTTGCAAGGGGGATGAACAAAGCCTCTATCATCTATGGCATTTTCTCCTGTCTCTGTTCACTTATTTTTTATTCCTAATTTCTGGCAAAAATTCAACTTCTCAGTCAATCAAATCTATTTACTTTCTCTACATCTATAACAAGTTTGCTGGGAAAAGAAATTCCCCCAATATGCAGAAGAATTACATGATACTTTCCTAATTTTCTATCTCAACTAAGGCTTCCACATTACTCAGCAAATTTATTGATGTGCAGTGAAAATAATGCAAGTCTGCTGCTTTTCTCTTTTCCACTCCAACCTTACACTACCATTTTCAGAATATTAACTCAACTCTTGCTTCACAGAAAAACTAGAAGCCATCTCAAGGAAATGTTCTCAACTTCTTTGTATGTCAACTACAATCTCACTAGCCTCCACATTTAGTATAAAGCTGGTAATTGAAGCCATGGGAAAGATTAACATTGTCTAGGAGATAGTGTGTATAGAGGAGGCTGATTTTCAATATTTAGAGTATATCTGGATCACCTAGGATGTTGAATTAAAATGCAGATTCTAAGGCGCTATAAGATTTTAAAGTGGTAACAGGCAATGAAATTTGCATTTTTACTAAGTTCTTTAGGTCATGATGTTACCAATGTGCCCAGACTGCTCTTTGAAAAATAATAGTGTAGAGTGAAACTAGAAGAGAGCTAAGAGCAGAACCTTGGGGCATACTACCATTTAAGAGAAATGCATATGGGTAATCAATTAAGGAACAATAAGGAGGAAAACCAGGAGAGTATTTTACCACAAAAGGATGGGGGGGTAGAAATTTCAAGTAGGTAGGTGGGGTCAGTAATGCCAAATATTCAAGAGATATAAAAAAAAATAAGACCAAATAGATCTATTGGATTTATACTAAAAGGTTGGGAAAGATAGTTGATTTAGTAAGAAGAATTTCACTCCTTCTTACTAAAGGAAAGTGGTAGATTGTTACAGTTTATGAAGAAGATTGGAGATGAGACAATGAATGCAATGAACATAGACTTTTCAAGAAATGTTACTACAAAGGTGAAAATATTAGAGCAGCAGTCGAATGAGAGCATGATATGCTAGACTGAAGACTCCTGGAGGGCAGGGACTATGTTTGCTTTTATCTCCAGGACCAATTCTAGTCCCACTAAATGTTTGTTGAATGAAATAATTCCTCTGATGATATGTACTCATGATTCTCTCTGCAATAACAATTTGATTTGAATAGTTCTCAAAGACACTTAGTAGCAAAGTCTGAGGAGACAAATGGCTGATGATCCCAAACTTGTTAAACTCACTTAGTGATTGGAGAGGGAAGAAGGAAGATGTTTCATTTTCAACAACTGAGGAATAACTAGTGTGGCCCCTACTGCTTTTTTGTTTAATTAGTGATTGAGACAGAAAATATTTGAGTTGGAAGAAATAAATATAGAAATGTGGGTGGAGGCAGATCACGGAGGCCTTTGAATTCCAGATAAGATATTTGTTATGCCAGAAAATTAAAGGATTTTGGACAGAGAAGTGGCAAAACCCATAGGTATTTAAGTGGATGTTTCAAACTTAATTATCTTAGATCCTACCTGCCATGTATAAAATATATCTCTGTTTTCCTGTTCACCATATTTCTAGCCACTTACTGAAAGGGAGTGTAATGGACTAGTTAAAAAGTAGGGACTCTAGAGTCAGACAGACTTCTTTTTAAATCTGACTTTACCACTTACTCATGATGTGTCTTGTCAGAGCCTTGGTTTCCTCATCCGTAAAGTCACATTGTAAGGATTCATGGAGATAATGTGTCTAAAGTAGTCGACATGTGCTAAGCACAAAGTACATGTTGGTCATTATTACTGGTATTATGGAGAAGTCCTGGTGGTGTTCTCTCTCTCGAGGGAGTCCTTGCTTCTCAGCCAGAAACGATGATTTTCTTTTCTCAGAGCTTTATATGATTGGAGGTGATAATAGTGCAGATCCTATTAACTGGTACATTAAATTCATCATAAACATATCACATGATACTCTACATGAAGAATTGGGGTGAAGATAGAAAGAAATTGTTGCTGAAAGCTTGACTACTACTGTGTCACCTCACAAAATGGAGTCGTGATGCCTACATTCTAAGCCTTTTTCATGTTTCTATTTCCAGAAAGCTTCTAGGAGACTCAAGCAATGTTGGCCATTTAACTGAGAAAGTTAAAATGTAATACAATGTCGAGTAATTTTTTTGATGGTTGAATTAAAAATAAAATCTCTTTCAGATCAAACTTTTTGGCACTGGGAACCAGTGCTCCTGTGAAAATCTAATGCCTGATGATCTGAGGTGGAGAGGCAGTGACACTGGTGCTGGGGAGTGGCTGCAAATACATATGAAGCTTTGCTCGCTTGCCTGACGTTTAAACTATATATAAAGCAGTAGTGGTTGAAAGGAAAATTTGCTGTGTATTTCCTGTAACAAAACCACATCAGATTTTTTCTTTAGAAGTTCTTCTATTGTGCTATGATGATTTTGAACATTTTATTCCTGGCATGGATTCTAAATCCTCAAATATTACTTAATGAAAGAATTATAGGTCTTTGGTTGTAAATCCATTTTCAGTACCAAAAAATTAGAAACTTGGTTTTGAGAAGTGATTCATTAAAAAAAAAAAAAGCAGATTCACCTTTTAAAAATACTCTTAATAGTAAGAGAATGGAGAAATCTTTAAATAAAATGTTTAATCTGAGATGACTTTTCTAATACATGGACCAGTGGTTTCAAGGTTTGTCACAGAAAACAGAACATAGAAATAATGGCAACTTTCTGTTGGTTTTGTTTTTATAAGGCCATGTTTTTCTCCTTTATTCCTCTTTTTCTCATCCTCAAAAATTCCTTGAGTATGTGCTTCTTAGCCAGGACTAGCTACATAATTTGTGCGGCCCGGTGCAAAATGAAAATGTAAGATCCCTTGTTCAAAAATTATTAATTTCAAGAAGGCAACAGGAGAGCATTAAACCAATTGCAGGGACCTTCTAAGTTTGAAACCCTGTGTGACTGTACAAGTCACACACTCATAAAGCTGTCCTTATTCCGAACTTTTTTGAATCCCAGTGTGGGAGACTTTGCAGATAAAATATCACCTTTGTTTTGAGTCAGTGGTTCAATGGTCTTCAACATTTGCAATAACTAAGAATTCTGTTACTTCTTTCATCTCCTGTTATTTTCTTAATAACTCTTATACTATATCTTGAAATAGAACAATATGATTATTTTGGTAATGTAAGATTCTTCTGTCTTTGCTTCTTTTCAAATTTTGTCTTTGATACTTGTGTTTAAAAATCTTGCTAAAATATCCCTTGGGTGTACCTTGAACTTTGATGATAAAGCCCTCACTCAGTAGGTGTTCACTTTCATTGGAAATTCTCTTCCTCCTAGTTATAAGGTCTGTGCTAACCAATTTGATATCAGAGTGCATGCATTTTTTTCTGTTTGTTTTACTAATAAAAATATATACAATTCTTCCTTTGTTTATTATTATGGCTTTTGAAACTTGAATTTTAAAGCTATTTCTATTTTAATCTAGGAACTTCCTTTTGATATTAATCCTATTTCCATACATAGCTTTATTTACTCTAGTTGTTACAGCCCTAAGCCTTGAGTGGATTTTCATTAATTATTCAATAATTGATTGAGGATCTACTTAACTTTTCATACAACAGATTGGCTTAACTGAATAGCCTTTCAGGTTGTGTTAATTCTATCATTAGGGGCTCTTGAAACAGAATTGTCATCATTGGTATATTCACTTGGAGAAGATTCTAATTGCACTGTTTATAGAGAAAATAGGAGTGTTCTTGATTTCCCTGATAATGTGTTGTCTTCATTGACCTTTTCTTTTATAGATTTGTTTGTTTAAACTTTATTTTATTTATTATTTTCTGCACTTTTGCTATCTTCATAAATAGTGCTTCATCATGTATCTCAATATCCATGAAACTTTTTTTTAATACAGTCTCATTTATAGAAGTGTTTAGTACAAAGTAACATATGTAGAGGGAAGATTTATTTTAAGGTATACTTAAATTATGCAGTGATGTTCTCAAGAAAGGCCTTTCATGGGGACACTACTTATAAGAAAATCAGGTTTTCTTGTCCTTCTTTGACTTCATATCAAAGAACCCAGACTCCACCTTTGCTTCAAGTCTGAGACCAGACTCTTTAGGTAGTGAAGAGAGTTAATCATTACTCTAAAGTAGAATCTTACTCATTGGTATTTCTGAGATGAACTCCATCACTTTCCCTCCCCAATACCATTCTTCTCCTCACCAATAGAAAAAACTCTCGCTTATAGTAGAACTCAGGTTGCTGGTCACAAGTGTGGAATATAAAGCACAGAAGAATTAATGAGGTCTGTAAATAAATAAGTGTGGGTTTGGGTCTCCCTGACAATATTATATAGCCATAATTCATTGCTTATCAAATTCTTACAGAGCACTCAAGCTATTTTGCTTCTCTGCTGGTTGTCAATTCAGCTCATATTCTTCAAGATTCACAATACTTTTAGAAAGCAAGTGGATTACAATGTGTTAGAGTGACAGAGCAAGTCTGACACTCTTATAATGCTCAACACATATTTGGTAGAAGCCATATATATGTGTCATATAATATAAAAGTAACGAGTATTCTAAGCTGTCTTCTGAAGAGGTTCCCCCTATCTTCTTGCTTTTTCCCACTTGCTAAGCTCAGGAATAGGGTCAATATTTGAGTAAAGATCAATTACAGAGGAATTCCATCTGTTTAATTGATAGCAAGGGCAATCATTGGAGATTAGGGAATTTCAAATAGTTACGGAGATTCTGGAAATTGTTCACTACTCTACTTTCAGGCAAAGCTACTGGAAGATGTCTAAGTGAGATGTGGCATTTATAGTTTTACCTAATGCAATTTGTATGATAAGCAGTCTGAGAGGGATCCTAAGCTTGGCTCAACAGCTGTTGCTGATCATCCAGTAGAGCAGAAATGTATCCATGGTGATCTTCCTGTTTCAGTCAGAATGGGGATTCCTATAGGGCTTAATAGACTGGAATATTTCTAGCATCCTTAAGAAATAAAATACTGCATCACATAGGGGAAAATCTGAAACCTTTCAGAGAGAGGGTGAAGGTAGTGATATTTGCTACATTATGTCAGTAGAAGATAGATAGTGAGAAGATATTCAAATTGGAAGTTATTAAAACACTTCTATTCTTCGAAGTGTTTCATTTTCTTCATTCTTTAATCATGACCAATGAACAACCTTCCCAGAGGTATGCGATTGATTGCACATTACAGATGATGAGAAGGATGCTATGTGGAGGTAGACAAATAGTAAAATAAGCAGATTTTATAATAAAGAGGCAAATTCTTATTTAATGTCCTGTTAGTTTGAGAACATTTAGGGGAGAGAGGAGAAATAACAAATATGTGATAACATAGAGAACATAATTGGATATGGGTGAGTATAGGCCAGAGATTTGGTTATTTAAAGCATAATGAGAAATATATTAAATCTTTCTCTTCCTTCCTTTCTCATCTATTATAAAATATATTTACCAGATGAGGCAACAAAAATGGTACTGGTTTTGAGAGAGAGAGAGAGAGAGAGAGAGATGATAAAACAAAGAAAGTAAAATATTTAGAAGAGGTAATGCTAGGTAAAGGTTATACCCATATACTTTACACTATCTTACTTTTGCAACATTTCTGTATGTTTGAAATTATTTCTAAATAAAAAGCTTTAATTTTTTTTAAGTAGTCAAAGATTTCTTAGATACAATCTTGAAAACATAATCCATAAAAATATTGGTAAATTGGCCTTCATCAAACAAAAACTTCTGCTTTTGAAAGATATCATGAAGAGAATGAAAAAAATAAGCCATAGACTAGGAGAAAATATTTGCAAACCATATGAAAGATTTGTATCCAAATTTAAAGACTTGAATACAAAATCTAGAATCATTTGTAAGGTAATGAATACTGGACATTTTTAAGAAGCTGAGCCTAGACCTTGGTCTCTAACACCATTCTCCACCTAATGGAACTAGTGGCATGAATGGCAGAAAATACAGAATGTTGGAAATATAGAAAATATCTCTCAAAATTAAAGAAAACCAAAAATAAAAATAAAATGGTAAAACAAATATTTGAACAGATACTTTGCAAAATAAGATATACACAGAGCAAATAAGTATATTAAAAAATTACCAATCTCGTTGGTCATTAAGGAAATAATTAAAACCACAATAAGATACCACTTCACATACACTAAAATTTAAAAAAATTTGCTCTTACCAAATGTTGGTGAGGATGTGGGAGAACTGGAATTCTTACATAATGCTGGTAGGAATTTTAAAAGGTACAACCACCTTAGAAAATGTTTTGACATATACTTAAAAAGTCAAACCTGAATTTGTGATACGATCCATCCACTTAACTCCTAGGCATTTACAAGGGAAGCGGAAAACATATTTCCACATAAAGAATTGTATAAGAATGTTTATAGAAGCTCTAAGTGTATAGCACAAACCTGGAAACTACTGAAATATCTATCACCAGGTAAATGAATAAATAAATTGTGGCAGAATACTCAGCAATTAAAAAAGGAATTAGCTATTGATACATGCAACAACTCAGATAATCTCAAAATAACTATGCTGAGCAAAAGAACCAAGAAAAATGAAAGTACATACTATATGTACATTCTATTTATATAAAAATCTAGAAAATGCAAACTAATCGATAGCAGAAAGGTAATTGCCTAGAGCAAGAGGAGAAGAGAGGAGGGGCAGGAGGGAGGGGTTACAACAGTGCATGAGGAAACTTTTGGGGTGAACTATATTGAATATAATCTTGATTGTGGTGATCGTTTATTCTAACTCCTTAGGTGGGTCACCTAAGTTATCATAGCAATGTTAAATTGTTAATCAGCAGCAGAATTAAGGTCAAGGATTGAAAGACAACTGAGCAAAAATTTCAAGACAACCATTAAATCCAAGTTTTAACTTAATTCCGTCCAACCAGTGGGGCAAGTACCAAAAGGCAGAATAATATGTGCCCATTGTGAGGATATTAACTAGAAACTGTGGTTTAAAATATTTTGGTGTGTTCAAACAGTTTCAAAGTTCCAAAAAATAAAATAAAAAGGATAAGCTCTTTTATGGTTTATATGCTTTCTAATAACAGATAAGTTTTAAATGTTTCATGTAGTGCAGATCAGTAAACCAGGACTTCCTCTAAAAAATCATGTAACTCTTTGGATATTGAGGGGAGTTAAGGAGAACTATTATGACAACATAAAATCAGAGGGCCCTAAATGGGTACATAATAGACCCATGGAAAGGACAGAGTAAGCTGGCAATTTAAGAAATGATACCTTAAGTGAGATGAAGTAGGCATTTACTAGATTTCCATGCTCCATGAGCAGACAGGGTTGTTTATTTTTGTAAATATGAGCACTAGGGTTTGAATTAATAGCGGCGGGACTGTTATACTGAGTTTAAGACCTAGATGAGATTAAGGGGGCTGAGCCAGGGAAGAAAAACCAAGGTTGAATTATTTCAGTATTTGAGACTGAAGAAAAATATCAACTGTTACCTATGTATTTTGTATCTTAAAATTTATGTTTACATTTTTATGTTTATTCATCTTCTAAAGAGCCATATTGTAAATTTTTATAGAAGGCATTAAAAAAAGAAAAAAAAAAAGCAGCAACGTTTGATTGCCTTATGTCTTTTTAATTTGCTTCTCAATTCTGTAACTCTGGTGAGAGCTGAACTATGAAGACCTATGGTACACTGACAGGTGTAACTAATAGGGCAGTGACCTAAACGACAAATGCGGTACCAAGGAGACGTTAATCCATCTCTAAACTGTTTAGTGTTATAAATGTCACCTGATCTAGTGAGGCTTTATCAGAATAAAGATATTCAGTTCATGGAATCCAGTCATGAAACATGCCTACTTGATCTTAAATGTAATTAAATGTTTGTCTTTGTGTTATACTATTTTTTTATGAGTGTCCAACTGGGAAAAAAAAAACAAACAGCAAATTAAGAAATGAAAATAGGAAAAAAAAAATCTAATAAGGTAATCAAGCAATTTACTTTTTCCATAATAAGACTTTGGAGGCCTAGTTAGCAAATTTAAAACACCCCCAAAATTCCAAAAGAAACAGCCAAGACATTCTTTTCCACACATGCAAAGCCTTTCAGATTCTATGAGAAAATAAAGGTTTCTTTTAAAAATCAAGTTTTAAATTTGAATATAAAGGCAGAAATATGATCTTATAAGGAGAAAATAGTTTAAATTTGCTATTTTTTAAAACTGCTAAAATGCTCATCAACTTTTCAAAGGTCAGTTTCTATCCTTTTTACCTCATGCTCTTGTTACCTTGTGAATCTCCATTTCTTTTTTTCTCACCCAGCCCTTGTTCTAGTATTATCTTTTCAGTTTCCTCCATCCTTCTGTGCCCATCCTTCATTAATTGGCTATAACATAAAACAAGGGTTTTAAAAAGATATAATGTAACCTTTTAATTTAAAAAACAGATGAATGAAAAAGTCTGTATTTGTTCTTCTTGGAGAAGAAGATTACCTTTTACTTATGTGATCTTAAGTTTTTCCTCTGTGAGTCAGTGGTAAGAAGAAAAAGTTTCCCAGCCTTTATTAATGTAGTCAGTGCTAGACAGACAAAGACAGCAGGATGAGGAACCAGCAGGAGTCCAGGAACACTTCTGTTCTATTCTGTTTTTTAAATTAAACTCTTGCCTTCAACACATTGCCTGAACAATGAAAGAAAAATGTCCTTCCCGTTGCTCTTTAGTCCCTGTCCCTGCCATGAAACAGTTACTACTTCTTTTGGTGGGAGAGATTTGGCCCCTCCTTACTGCATAATGCTTTGGAAATATAGAAAGATGGAGCCTTTACTTGTCAAAAAAAAAAAAAAAAGCCTGGTGGCACTGGCCATGGGATTTCCTATGCAGCAGCATTTGAGAATGTTGCTAATTCTCACGTTGTTTTCCTGGTCTTCTCTCCATCTAATCTTCTGTCTCCCCCACATCCTGTTGCTGTGTTACTAGCAATTTCACAGACACTAACACTGACTGAAAACCCATCCTCTATGTGCTTATTTAGGCTTTGAAGGAAATACCGCATACTGCTTTGTAGTCAGGAGATGCTAAGTTGAAACTGAACATGTTCACAAACAACATTCTATACTTAATGTATTTATTTCTACAGGAGCCTGCCCTCACACTCTCTTTGCATCCCAGCTTCCTTTCTCCCATAAGATATACTAGAAGCTGACTCACTACATTAATTTGAGTGTTCTTAGATTTATCTTATACTTTCTAAACTTAGAATCATAACTAGTGCCCATATTTTCTTTTAACACTTTAAGTGCTCATTATATGCTGTAGAAAAAAATAAAAGCATTATTATCAATGGAAATCTAAAGGTTCAATCATCAGAGAATCCTGAAGTTAGATGAAACCTTATTTTGGTTGCTGGACAATGTTTTTTAGAGGCCTCAGAACAACAACCATAGGGCAGACAATAGTCTGTTCAAAATTGCCATGGGATGAAAGATCACTTGTCTATTTCTCCTAGTTTCTGATCCTCGACTCTGATTTTTTTGTTATATCCTCAGTTTATACCTTGGCCTCTCTTAGTGACCTCTGCATATGAACCTTGGTTCCCTTTCCAATCCATCCTCTTAGACCACAGATTGCACCTACAATCTGCTCATTCCTTTCCACTACAAACCTCACTGCTCCTGATTTTGAAGCTGCCCAAGATGCCAAAGCCAGTAGCTCCCAAACAGGAATCACTATTTAAAATGCATATTTCCTAGATCCCACCTCCAGAGACTGATTTGGTAGGTCTGGAATGGAGCTCAGGAATTTTCATTTTAACTTGTCCTTCAGGTGATCCTGATAAAGTTAAAGAATACTTTGAGAAACAACGGTCTCAACACTGTACTCCTATTTCTCCTCTCTTAATACTCTTCTTCAGTCTTTTTTATGAGCTTTACTTTTTCCATCCACTCTCTGAAAAATAAAGATTCCTCAAGTATATAATTCACAATCCTTGGGGCGGGGCTGGAAATCTGCCTTTTTAAACATTGTATCAGGTAATCCTGTTTGTATTTTGGAAAAAACTACCCTGGTAGCAGTATGGAAAACACAGCACAAAATCAAAAGTCTGGGCTTTGTCAGTTCTGTTTGTGTGTGCCCCCTCTCTTTCTCTGACCCTTTCCTTTCCTTTCCTAAATGAATGAATTCTGAGAGGCTCTGCCCACAGCCTTTCTCTTGTCTGTGGATGAGCTAGTCAAACTCATGCCTTCAAATATTATTTGCATAAAGACGATTACAAAATCTTTACCACTGTCCTTTTTGCCATTCTCTAGCCCTCATTTCTGGATGCCTCACCAGTACCTCAAATGCAGAATATCCCCAGATAAAATCAACATATTACTAGACAGTATCCATTCTCCTGTGTTTATTCTTTCTTTGAAGGTACAGCCCTTCCAGTTACCTGAAATCATCTTTCATTCCTCCATCTTCCTTGGCATTCACATTAAAATCTTCTCAATTCTACATTCCCAAAATCTCTGTTATTGATTCCTTTCTCTCTATTTGCAATTTAATTGTGCTAGTTCATTCCTGTGTTTCAAAAATTTCCATGACTATTAATTTTCTTCATTCACTATGCTTATTAGTCTGGCTTTCAAGACCTTCCTTTATTTGACTTAAATAAATTTTCCAACCACATGTCCTACTACTCTGTTTTATGGCCCTTTGATGACAATCCAATGGGGTTATTCATCCTTCTCCCACACAATCTTTGCCCCATCCCTAGGATATGTTTTGCCTATACATTTTGCCTAGATTATCTTTCCTTCTATTTCCAATGCATCCTTCCTCAGCCAGCTCAACTAACATATCTAACAAAAATTTTCCCACCCAGGGCACTTTATCAATGCTTATTCTCTGGTGCCTAACACTTTCAACCATAAATTGTCAATTATTTACATACAAAGCTTATATGCCATAGAAGACTTTGAGCTCCCTAAGGAAAATACTTGTGTCTGTTTTTTTTTTCTTTTCTTTCTTTCTTTTTTATTGTAGTAAAATACACATGCATAAAATTTATCATTTTAACCATTTTTAAGTGGCATTCAGTACATTCACAGGCTTGTGCTACCATTAGCACTATTCATCTACAGAACTTTGTCATTAAACTTAAACTCTGTAACCATTAAATGGTAATTCTCCATTTATTCCTCTCCCCAGCCCTTAGGAGCTGCAATTCTACTCTCTATGAAGTTGACTATTCTAAGTACT
The DNA here is from genome assembly GCF_000325575.1 of Pteropus alecto. Taxonomy (NCBI): domain Eukaryota; kingdom Metazoa; phylum Chordata; class Mammalia; order Chiroptera; family Pteropodidae; genus Pteropus; species Pteropus alecto. Next base: position 2,167,993 of record NW_006442490.1, on the reverse strand, counting down.
CATATAAGTGGAATCATACAATAATTCTCTTTTTGTGCCTGGTTTATTTTACTTAGCAGAATATCTACAAGTTTGAAAGATATACTAAAACTTCCTTTTTAAGGCAGAAATATTCCAGTTTTAGTGTGTGTGTGTGTGTGTGTGTGTGTGTGTGTGTGTGTGTGTCACGTTTTGTTTATATATTCATTTGTCAATGGGCTCCATCTAAATTTTTAACTCCTATGCCCTCAGCACTTATGGCAATGCCTGTGCTCAATAGACATTTAATGCTTATAAATTGGATGACCAATCTTTGATAAGTCTCTTCCTTTCTCTGGGTCTTAGTTTATCTATGAAATGAAGGTATAGAGTACAATACCATTAAAAGATGTTCAGTCTCTGACATTTAGTAATAAGGTGTTTTGATTGGGGAGGAAGGCATTTGGATCGAATGTTTCCAGTGAATGGAGATACCTTTTCTGCCCCATATTTCTTTACATTAACTGATTTATATTCAGACTCTATTGGTTAGGGTTTCTTGGCTGCAAGCAACAGAAACCAATTCTGGCTAATTTAAATAGAAAATCAATTTATTGTAATTATATAATGCAGCCTGTAGTATCAACAGAGAATCAAGCTCTAAAAAGAGAAAGAAAGAAAGAAAGAAAGAAAGAAAGAAAGAAAGAAAGAAAGAAAGAAAGAAAGAAAGAAAGAAAGAAAGAAAGAAAGAAAAGAAAGAAACATGGTGGAATGAGAGATGTCCCCGGATCTCTCCCCTTGAAACGACAATAAGTTGAACATATAAAATTCAACAAAAAACACCCAAACTGCACACCAGCACGTCTGAGCATGGGATCAGCGCATAAGAGCTACCACAGGTCAGAATCCCAGGTGTCAGGCGATGGACTGGGAGAAAAAAAGAAACTATCTGTCGCAGCCTCTGGAGCTCCCTCTAAGAGGAAGTGGAAGAGAGAAGGTGTGCCAACTTCCCTGAACAGCCCTGCTTGGGAGTGCTGTGAACTCCACTTGGTGGGCGGCAGTGCCCAGTCATCAAGGCAGAAGGCAGAGAAAAGGAGATGGCAGAAAAGCGGGGACAGCAGAGAAATAACAGTTGATTTTTATCAGCCATGGCTGCAAAACCGAGGCTGAGCCTCAGGCTCGGTTTTGCAACCACGGCTGATAAAAATCAACTGGATTTTTATCAGTTGCTGTCGTCCAACCCAGAGAGCCCTTCCCCCCATACTCTAGAGACAAAATGCCGCGGAGCCCTAGGGGAATCTCAGCAAATGCTACCAAAACTGTTGCTAACACTAACAGGAACTGCGACTGAGGGTAGTGAGTGTGATTAAACATGTATAAGAAAAAGAAAGACATTATTAAGACTTTATATAAAGCAGAGATCCAAGAGGCTTAGACATCTCCTCCTGGAAACCAAAAGAAAAACACCTTCTTTGCAACAGGCTAGGGACCATTATATAATAAATCTTTCAAAAAAAAAAAGTCAGAATACACTTCCATTAATGTCCAGGCTAAGAAGTAGTCTATTAAACACCGTGAACAAGCAAAGTGACAAGGCATCTCAGAAAGAAAGAGAAAAATTTCCAGAAAACAAGCTTATATACATAGAAATAAGTGACTTAAATGACAGAGTATCAGAATGGTACTTCAGAAAAAACTCAAAGAGATCCGAAACAAATCATATCAACAAATTTCAGGAATTAAAAAGAAAACAACTAGATGAGCAGAATGAGTTTTTTAGCAAGGAGATTGAACCCCTCAAAAAGAAATGAATAGACTTTCTGGAGATAAAGAACACACCACAAGAGTTGAAAAATGAAATAACAAGTTTGGGAAATAGACTCGACCAAGTGGAGGAAAGGATCAGTGATATCAAAGACAGAAATTTAGAAATAAATCAGAAGGAAGAAGACAGAAACTGAAGAATGAAAAATAATGAAAGAGAAATACAAGAACTAGCTGACAGCGTCAGGAGAGGAAACATAAGAATAGTGGGCATTCTCAAAGAGAAGGAAAAGGAGCAGGGATTAGAAAGCATTTTCAGACAAATAGTTGATGAGAATTTCCCAAATTGAAGGAATGAGCTGGAGCTTGGAATTCAAAAAGTCAATAGAACACCCAATTATATCAACCCAAAAAGGCATTCTCCAAGACATATTGTGTTCAAATTATCAAAAATCAATGACAAACGGAATTTCAGGGCAGCCAAGGAGAAGACAACGGTAACTTATAAAGGAAAACTCATTAGATTATCCTCTGACTTCTAAGCGCAAACCTTACAAGCCAGAAATGAGTTGAATCAAATATTCAAACTAATAAAGGAAAGGAATTACCAGCCAAGAATAATGTATACCCCTAACCTCTCCTTTAGAGGAGAAATAAAGAACTTTCCAAAAATTGAGGAAATTCTCCACTACACAAAAATTGAGGAAATTCTCCACTACAAGGACTGCACTACAGGAAATACTGACAGAGGTCAGATCAGCTAATACAAAATGAAAAGAAATACATAATTAGGAGAAGGTGACTATCTGGCAAATCAAAGCAGAAGAGTGCAACCCTTACTAAGAATGGGACATTACAAGCTTAAACAATAAGAAGAGATTTGCTATAACAAGATAGTAATGAAAGTTCAGCATACATAGGGACAAATTGAGACAACAATAACAGAAAAGAGGAGGATTCAAAGATCCAAATTCACAAAGGGGAATAGAGATAAGGCACACACAGAAGAAAATGGATGACTGTATATATATGTATATAACTATCCTTTACATATTCATAATGAAAACCATACACCAAAGCATCAGAACTGAAGTATATAATATAAAACAAGAAAGACCGGAGGAAAAACCCACAAAAGCCAACCAAAATAAAGAAAACAGAAACACATGGACAAGGAAGCAATGGAAACACTAAACTACCAGAAAGTATAAGATAAAATGGCTATAAGAAGACCTCATATTTCAATAATCTCCCTAAATGAACTCACCAATAAAAAGGCACAGAGTTTCAGATCGGATCAAAAAAAAAGAAAAGAAAACCAACCATATGCTGCCTCCAGGAGACACATCCAAGCTTATAGACTCAAAGTGAAAAGGTGGAAAATTATATTTCAAGCAAATGGCTTTCAGAGAAAGTGGGAGTAGCGGTACTAATATCAAATGAAATAGACTTCAAAATAAAAAAGTAAAGAAAGATAGTGAGGGAAACTTCATAATGATAAAGGAAACCATGCACCAAGAAGACATAACATTTATTAATATCTAAGCTCACAATCATGGATCCCCAAAATATGTAAAGCAATTACTAACAGAAATAAAGGGTAAAACAGACCAAAACACTATCGTAGTAGGGGACTCAAATACCCCAGTGTTGGAGATAGACAGATCATCTAAACAGAAAACCAGTAAGGAAATAACATCCTTAAATTACACATTAGACCACCTAGACATAATAGACATTTACAGAGCCTTCTATACCAAAACAATTGCTTATACATTCTTTTCTAGTGCACATGGAACATTCTCAAGGATCGACCACATACTAGGATACGAAGATAGCCTCAACAAATATAAGAGAGTTAAAATCATACCAATTATATTCTCTGATCATAATGCCTTGAAATTAGAGATCAACTGCAAAAAGAAAGCAGAAATAACCACAAATACATGGAGATTAATAACATGCTACTGAAGAATAACTGGGTCAGAGAAGAAATAAAAAGAGAGATCAAGAGATACATAGAAACGAATCATAATGATAGTACAACATATCAAAACTTTTGGGACATGGCAAAAGCGGTCATAAGAGGGAAGTTTTTATCATTACAAAGCAATCTCAAAAAAGAACGAGCCCAAATAAACAAACACTTCATCTTAAAAAAATCTAGAAAAGGAAGAGCAAATGAAGCCTAAAGTCAGCAGAAGAAAAGAAATAATCAAAATTAAAACCGAAATAAATGAAATTGAAAACAAAACAAAAAAATAGAAATAATAAATACAAAAAAGAGCTGGTTCTTTGAGAAGGTATATAAAATTAACAAACTCCTGGCTAGACTTACTAAAGAAAAAAAGAGAAAAGACAGAAATAAAGAAAATCAGAGATGAAAGAGAGGAAATTATGAGTGAAATCGTAGAAATACAAAGGATCATACAAGAATACTTTGAAAACGTATTTAACATTATATTTAATAACCTAGAAGAAATGGGCTAGTACTTAGAAAAATACAACCTTCCTAGACTGAATCAAGAAGAACTGGAAAATCTAAATAGACCAATCAGCACTATGGAAATTGAAACGATCATCAAAAACCTACCAAAAAGTCAAAGTCCAGGACCAGATGGCTTCACCATTGAATTCTACCAAACATTCAAAGAAGATTTAATACCTATTCTCTTCAAACTCTTCCAAAAATCACAGAGGAGGCAATACTTCCCAACTCATTTTTTTGAGTCCAATATTAGCCTGATACCAAAACCTGGTAAAGGTAACACACAAAAAAAGAAAACTACAGACCAATATATCTCATGAACACAGATGTAAAAATCCTAAGTAAAATACTGCCATTTGCAACATCATGGATGGACCTTGAAATAATCATACTAAGCAAAATAAGCCAAACAAAAAAAGTTGAAAACCACGTGATATCATTTATATGTGGAATATAAATCTAAAAGTAGCCAACAAACAGGACAAACAAAGACTCATGGACATGGACAGTGGACTAGTGGTTTCCAGAGGGGATGGGGAAGGGGGAAGGAGAGGTGGGGGGGAATTGAAATCATTTCTTCAAGTTAAAAAATAAATTAATTTTTAAAAAATGTTCAAATAAGCAGTGTCAGGAGTAGGAATCAGGAACTACTCAATAGTCTTGTCAGGGTGAGCACACTGAAATAATTGAATTTCGGCCATTTTCCTACCATTAGGTATTTCTTTTCAAGATTAAGATCCTTAGGAGAGTCTAACTGGCTTAGCTTCAGTTATGTGACCACCACTTGGGCAAAAATACACCAAGACAGCAGATAATGAAACAGAGATAATTCTCCATAAGGAAATCAAGGTGCTAGGTAGCCAAAAATCCAACAGCAACATTTCATTACAGGGGCTGAAGAGCTTACTCAAGTCAAATAATTCACCCTATATTCACCTTCTGGATGGTCTTATGGACTGGAATGCCCATAATCAAGGCCATATTGCAGAAGGAAATAAAACAGTTTCCCAGAGAGATTTTAGAATAAAAGAATAAGAAATCTATAATGTCGGCAGATCCTCCCAAAGATCCTGTTCTTAGAGAAGAGAGATGATTCAGGATATCACCCTGACAGAATATGTCAGGAGTGGAAATTAGCTGTGGACAGCCTCCCTAACTGATCTTAATAACGGAGAGAGTGTTCTCACTTTGCAAGAGTAGTAGCATCAGGGTGCCCTATTGTATTTCAGCATCACCAACATCAAGCATAGTAGATTTTCAGTTCCATTGATGTTTTGGGAGAGATCGTGATTATGGTGATTTAAATACAGTTCCAGTCTCAGAGCTGACCATAGTGGACCTCTCTAGGGCCTGCAGTTGTGGATTCTAAACTCTGCTAACTGATACGGTCACTGACAACCAGGAGTAATTTCTCATTAACTATCAACACTCATGTGAGTTCGCAGAAGAATTTAAGATATCTGTCAAAGGTTATATTGCTTATGTTATCAAATGAGTGGAATCTGACTTAGCTGGCAAGATTTCGATACTAATGATACAACCTCAGTACAATCTGGTTACTGGAATCTTGGGGGGAAAGCCTATATTTTGATGAATCTATGAATCTATGAAAACATACCTCAAATAGGAGGGTTGGGTATTGTGGATAGAGTCTGTTAACAGTAAAGATGTAGAACAAAGTGAGAAAAAGGAAACCATTAATAGTTCTTTTCTCCTTTTATCCTACGGTGATGGGACAAAAAAAAATAGCTAATATGTGGGATTCACACCTTTCCTCACTCAGACTGAGAAGGAAAGTGCTAAATTTTCTCATAACTGTATGTCACATACCTGAGATTTTCCTTGTTCGTTTATATATTTGATTTATTGTTTATCTCCTCCTGCTAAAGTCAAGCTCTCAAAGAACAGGAATTTTTGTCTTCTTCATTCACTGCTGTATCACCAACACCAAGGATAGTGTGTGGCACATGGTAAGTATGCAATAAAAATTTGTTTGATAAAGGAATAAATGGATATAGTGCACGCTTTGAAAAGTTGAGCAACATTCAACAAAAATAATTAGAATATTTGATGGGAGTCCAAAGTATGTCTTTCAAATTCAAAATGGGGAGTTTGCGGGGCGGGGGGAGGGGGCGGAAGGAATACAGTGAATTTTAAAAGTACCATTTTTGTTGTTGTTTGTTTTGTTTTGTTGTATCTCAGCAACTAATGCTTCACAAGAGTGTCACATGATCTGAACTTCACAGAACTAGGTCCTCTGAAGTATGAATCACCCTAAGCCAGACAAACTTTAATTAAACTTGTGTGTATCTTGTTTCCACAAAAGGCATTTAATAGTTTTTAGAACATTAACAGAAATTAGCCTTCCATTAAATTTCCTTATATCCTTCATAGTATCTTGCATAGTGTTATGCTTAGAGAAATCAACATTAAATAATTGTGGAAGGAAGGAAGAAAGTAAGGAAAGAAGGAAGAAAGGAAAGAAGAAAGGAAGGAAAGCAGGAAGGAAGGAAAAAAGGGAGGGAGGGAAGAAGGGAGAAATTGAATCTACCCTAGCACCAGGTGAATGTAGATTATTGCCCTAAGGTAATTGAAATAAATAGATAACCACGAATCTGATGTAACAGTTGTTCTCATTTGCTCTGATAACTGAAGTAGAAGATATTGAGAATTTTGGCAATGTGAATTAAGTGTTCTTTAAGCTTTCTTTCCTTATTTCTCTTTCTTTCTCTCTTTCCTTTCCTTCTTTCCTTCCTTCCTTCCTTCCTTCCTTCCTTCCTTCCTTCCTTTCTCCCTCTCTCTCTCTCTTTCTTTCTTTCTTTTTCTTTCCTCCGTCCTTCCTTCAATCTCTCCCTCCCTCCTTTCCTCCTTCTTCTTTCTCCTCCTTTCAATCTTTATTTTATTTTTCTTTTAACTGAATATATCTTCCAGGACTTTGTGAAGGTCGTGCTGGTTTTCAGGATATTATATTGGGGAAAACAATTTGTAAATATTATTGAATGTTACTCTTTTTATAATTAAAAAATCACAACAATTATCTTTGAATACTTAACGATTCCATTAAAACGTTGGACTGGGTAACTTAAGGGGGAAAAAAAGACAAGATAATTCTTTATATCAAGATAATGTCTGGTGCAGATAAAAAGAAGGATGAAGTCAATGGGAAGGTATTTGAAGTACACACTGACATTTTTAGTCTTGGAAGAGAAAAAAATAAATAATCGAATTAGAATGGAAAATCAAACAACTGCTGTGTTTTCTTTTTAATAAGGGGGGTGAGGGCAGGGGTGGGGGCAAGAACGAGGGCAAGGGTAAATGTTGGTAAGGCATATCATGTGAATAAGGAAAGTGATAAAATAATATTTTTAAAAATTAGTGTTACTGAAGAAGCTACAACATAACTATGTTGTCAAATTGGTCTTAGACGGGTTTTAGTACCCTGAGTGGTTCTAGAGGAGCAAAACATTAAGGATGAGTGCTCTGAATTGGTTTTTGGATTTCTGGAATTGATTCTCTAATCTGATTAGATATAAAGATACTAATGACTCTATTTCCAGTAGTAAAGAGAACATTGATTGTCCGTGGTGTGATCTGGCAATAGAGATATACAAAATATCACCATTAGATACTCCTGGTCAACCACTTAGAAGAAGCAAGGAACTAGGTGACTCTGAATATAATACTTTTGAATATTTTTGGAAAACAAGTACAATGATGTTGGTTGGTTGCTCCTAATGTTCCTGTGCAAAGTGGTGAATAAAAAAGGTTTCAAATTTCAGCTCAAGTGATGCATAAATGACCTAAAAGATTCTACGTGTGCCCTAAAGGAGACTCATATCTCCCATAGCTGCAGAGATGAAATTGCTGAAAATCAGACCCAGTGCTTTGTCTTGCAACTGGCTGAATTACAGTGCAAGTAGAACACTCAGCCTCCTATGGTGTCTACTGTTTATGTGAAGGCATTGATTGGGAAAGAATGAAATCCCAAAAGTTGAAATGAGAACATATGAAAAGATCTTGATGAAGTTGAGGACATTGAGCCCCTAAGTTCTGACGAGATTTTTTTTTTTTATCAGTAAAGAGGTCTCCACCCTCTAACAGAAATGATATTTCTATCCCCTGTGGCAGTGGCATCTTTATCCACAGTGGTGTGGACCTGTCTATCTTCACCTGAATTACCTGAGGAAACCTTAACGACCTCCCTTGATTCTCCCTTGATCAACAAAGGCAATGTTGATTCTCCTTAAGACCTACTCCCACCACTCCTCTTTGCTTCTAGGTCTTCGCTTCTGGACTCAAATAGTAGCAGGCCCCTACAGGTGAGGTACAATGCTTGATCATGAGGAGATGCCCAAAACTCCAAAAGGACTACTTGTATTTTCTAATATATACAGACAGAAATCCAAAAAACATGTGTGGGAATAAATACTAAGAATATGTAATAATGGTGGAACATAAAGTTGGATTAAGCTGAATTTATTGACATGGGCTCCATGAAGAAGTCCACAGAAGACTTTATGGGAAAAGATTATGGAGGCTCTTGAACTCTATGCTAAGGCACTGACATTTAATTTGGCTGGCAAAGAGACTCATCAAATTTTGTTGTTGTATTTTGTTTTATAGGCAGCAGGAGATGTGATTTTTGTATCATGCAAAGTATCTCAGGACTTAGCTAACTTGCTTCAATACCAGACAAGGGTACAGTTGAAGAGTTACAGACATGGAGTGGTTTTATAGCTATCAGAGAAATAAAGGCAAGGGTAAGGATCTTTACCAATGTTATATAAAGTTATCTGTTAACTAAGACAGGTAACAGAAGTTATTTAACAACTAGCTTCTTGGTTAAATGAATGAATACTGCAAATGCCTATATTATTTGAAAAAATATTTTGGATGAATTCTAGTTTTGCTGGCTTTCCTGGAAGTTAGTCCTACTGAGTTAAGTCTCTTAAGTAGGACCTAGATTGGAATATCACCTTTGCCACTCTGCGGCTGTTAGATCTCTGACAAGTACTTAAATTTTTGAGTTACTTCATCTCTGAAATGTGTACGGTAACAGTACATGGTGATTGTGAAAGTTAGATAAAATTATATAGGAAAACATGCTTAGAATAGTGTCTGGATCATAGCAAGCACTCAATAAATGTCAGCTATTTTAATTATCCCTGGATCAAAGTTCTAGGTGTTATAGAACTGAAAAAGCCTTTTGAAGTAAGTACATTTTACTCATTGGTGAAACATTAATTGTATACTTAAATGTGAAAAATGTGCAGATAGCTAAAATAACATGATAAGGTGTTGTTTCACAGAATTTTGTTTCAGATAATGAAGAACGTTCCCAAGTATATAATCTGCTGCTTCTCCTCCTCAGTTAGCCCATATATATTTTTGAGTATAGTAATATGATTACATTGCTGTATATATTTTCTTCCCATCAGAGAAGATATTCTGCAAAGTGTCTATAAAAGGCATATTTTAAAAGTTTCTATCATAGCTAAATATCAAGTTGTCCTATAGTGGAGGGCAAGTGTTCAACAGACTATGGGTTACAAATTTTGGCTATCTTACTTCCTGGTTCATTAATTCTGGGCAAGCTATGTAACCTAGCTAGGCATAAGTAGTTTTTTTGTTTTTTTTTTAATTTTTATTTTTTCTGTGAAATAGGAGTAATAGTACATAGAGTACTTAGTAGACCTTTTGGGAAGACCAATAGGATAAACTTGATCTTAGCTTCAGATATGACAGAGAAAATTCCCAAATGTGCAAACTTATCCTGTCACCAACTGTCACCAACTGTGTTAACGATTACTAAAATGTCAAGAAGCAAGGTAGTTTCCCGAGACTCAGAAAATATATAATTCAAATCCATTTTGCTTTCCATTTCCGCATAGCTAGGGGCAGGTATATTTTGGCCTAACTTGCCTAGCAAATAGTTATAGTTCTCTCTCTCTCCTCTGTAAATACAAAGGTATCAGGCTTCACTAGAAAAATCTTCACTGCCCCATGATTTTGGCCTCACAAAAAAGGCAATGTAATGGACAAGAGCAGATGTGAAAATAATATCTGATTCAAATTCTATGGTCCAGAGTTTTTTCTTTATTTTAGAGGGATTCTTTTGTTGAAGGGCACATATTCTGGAGTCACAAAACCACTACTTTGATTTATAAGCAAGGATCTAATTAGAGATTAATATGTAAATTTTCAATTTATAAACCAATGATCTAATATTACTTTTAATGTCTTAGAATTGTCCTTTGCTTTGTGGATTAACTATGGACATTTCATTTTGAAGTATTGTGCAAAGTAGGAAGTGCAATATGGAGAAATTGAAAAAGTAATGAGGACAGAGACATGGAATTTCACTTTCGTAGCCCTGTTTGGTCCCTGATCAATATTCAAGTCTACCACCCACATTCTTTTCCATATGAAGTAAATAATCAATAAGACAATCTTTTCATCTTATTCTTGTTCATTTTAATAGGAACTGTAGAGTCTCAGACTCTTATACTAATAAATGATTTTTTATTTGTAAAAATAGAATTCAACGTCCTGAACTTAAGTATGAAATAGTAAGGATTTTTTTTTTGAATTGTTGGTTTTGTCTGATTTAATAATCAGTGTCTGGATTCTATATGAAAACCACATTTTGCCTTTTTATAAGTCTGTTAGATATGTGCCTGGTGAAATAGGGTGCAGCATGTATTTTGTGTACTTTTAAAGCAAAAGGAAAGCCAAGCCTTTTGGGAATTTCCTCGGCTTGCTTTGTGTGTAGCTGCCATACTTAGTGACAATCAATAAATCATTCTATAATTGATAAGGAAAATTGTGTACCACCCATAAAATCACATTTGGGCATGCTAGTACATACCCACATCTGTGTGTGCTTGTTCCACTTAATGTGTATGGCAAAATCTGTCAGATTCTACCTGTAGGTAGTTTTTGTGGAGAAATAAACTTTTGCAATTGTATGAGAGAACCTAAAAGGTGAATTTTTAAAACTAAGAGAAATCTTAAACTCACATAAGCAACCTCTTCATTTTGCAGATTTAGGAAAAAAAAAAAAAAAAAAAGAATGTGGCCTAAAGATGGGACTGATTTGCCCAAGGACGTAGAATAAGTTAGAAATAAATAGAGCCAAAACTAGAACTCAGGCATCCTCCCGGTTCAATGATTATTCTTATATGTAGTCTCCATGAATGGCCCAAGTCATGACACAATGTTTAAAGTCTATAAGAGACAAAAGAGTTTTATATATAGTAATATTCCATAGAAATAAAAAAGTAGTAGTACTATTATGGCCTATTTGCCAAGAAATAACTTCAAAAGTGTCAACAAGGAACTTGATAATAGAGGGAAAATGTCTCTGACATTTTTCTTATAAGAGTTGAGCAGTTTGGTTATTATTCTGAGGCTCAGGTGAGTTTTCTGAATTATACAGCATGCTTGACTACGTTTTTCTAATTGGTCACTGGCATTGAGTTCTTAGGCTCATTTTCTTAATTAATAAATAAAGAAAAAAGTAAGCCTTGAAAGATAGTAAAGATTACTTGGCCAAATGATTTGAAACTTGCTGATGACTATATTCCTATTAAGAAATATAATAAAGCCACATTGCTGGCTATTTTCTCAAGATGAGTTTTCATGGATTTGGGCACATTAAAAATTATACATTGATGTAATTAAATGTCACGTTCTGTAGCTGATGATATGGTGTCTGTAGGCTGTTGGGAAATCTTGAAGTAGTATGAAAAATCATTCCACACAGATTCCGAGTGTACAATAATATTCACATGTCTGCTTGCAAACATAATTTTTAATAACATTGAAGTTACTTGCCAAAAATTTTAATATAGATGTAATCTAATCTAAATATTTTGCACAAAATGTTAGATTTCTGTTTGTATGTATACCAGTGTTAGAAGAAGAACCAAATATTAGACATGTAAATTACAAAGTTAATTTTTGAGGGAAACTACTATTGGATTTATATACAAAGGATGAGTTACAGCCCATACACATCAGAATGCTGGTATCCTTTTAAAAACAAATTAAAATAAGCAACCTTTTCCTTTCATTGGCATACAGAGAAAGTATACGATGAAGGTGGAGGAAAAGGAAGAATTTGTCAATAATTGATACTGGAACAAATGGCTAGTCATTAGGGGGAAAATTAAGTTAAATCCTATCTTATGTCTTAAAGAAAAATATATTACACATAATTTAAAGGTTTAAATATGATAAAGAAAATAAAAGAAACACTAAAAATACTTGAGGAACCTATAGGTGAGTATAATCTTACAGTAGAGAATGCTTTCCAAAGATGACGTAAAAGGCAGAAGCTATAAAAGATGGATAGATGTGAATATGTAAGAATGAAAAACATTTATACACAGTAGGAACACCATGGTCAAAGTAAATGTCAAACTAGGGGGAAATCAGAGAGAAGTCAAAATGGTATAGATAACAGAAGCTTTGTTCATCTGCTCTTACGACCACATCAAAGTTGTGACAGAAACGAGGAGCAAACAGCAAACAGATCTGGGGTCTAGATTAACAAGCCCTACAACTAAGGAGAAAAATAACAAATCACTCTGCAATGGGAGGTGGTAGGATGGGGCGAGGATGTGAGGCTACTTGGTCCCAAGTGGCTGAGTGGGACAGAGGCTGCGGCAGCCAACAGCTGCAGACACCTCTTAAAGGGGCCATGTAGGCAAGCGGACTTTCCTGGTGATGGACTTACTCACTATGAGCACCAGTGTCTGGTCAGCTGCTTGGGGGAGCACCAGGAACTTATAGGTGGACACCGAGTTGTTGGAGCAAAGGCCAAAAGCGAGGCTTTCTCTCGGGCAGAAGTGCTGGTGGTATCCGTTGTTCCTCTGTGGAGCCCTCCCCACTCCCAGTGTGCAAACACAGTGCTGCCATAGCTTAGAAGTCATCAAACTGGATAAGAGAGGTCACTCCACCCAGAGGATTCCCTGAAACTCTGCCTCTCCCAACTCACAGCCCTACCCAAGCCACATCCAGGTGCGTCCTCCGCGAGTCCTGTGCAATTTGCAGAGCAAGCTCCAAGAACCACACTCGTGGCAGCTGACCTCAATTTCTGGTGTGGTTTCCTGAAACAACTGTAAGCACAGCGTCTGTGGATTGCTTGTTGAACCTTAACAGGTGGCCCGGAGGGACACAGGCTGGGGCTAAAATTGGCCTGCAGCTGAACTCTTCTAAAGACTGTGCCACTGGACACCTACTACACAAAGTCACACTAATAAGACCGGGAGACTTAAGAGTTTCGTTTAGGACACGGAAACAGACACAGAAAGGCAGCCAAATGGGAAGACAAAGAAGCAGAAACCATATGAGAAAATATAACAGAGATCCAGGAATAATGGAGTCAAGCAGTCTAACAGATGCAGAGTTCAAAACACTAATAATAAAGATGTTCAGTGAACTTAGGGGAAATGTAGATGAAGTCAATGAGAACTTTAACAAAGAGATAAAAAAACATAGAAATGAAAATGGAAATTATAGATAGGAACCAATCAAAAATGAAGAACACATTATCTGAGATGAAGAGTATATTAGACAGAATAAACAGAGTAGATAAAGAAGAAGATCAGACCACCAATATAGAAGTTGGGGAAGCCAAGGTCACCCAATCAGAATGGCAAGAAAAAAGAAGCCAAGAATACAATAATAATTTAAGGGGTCTTTGGGACAAAATTAAGTGTAAAACCATTCATGCAATAGAGGTACCTGAAGGAGGAGAGGGAGAACAAGAAGTGGAAAAGCTGTTTGAAGAATTAATGTTGGAAAACTTCCCTAACTTGGTGAAAGAAATAGACGTATAACCCCAGGAAACTCAGAGAGTCTCAAAAAAGATGAACCCAAAGAGGCCCACACCAAGACACATTATAATTAAAATGCCAAAGGTTAAATACAAAGAGAGAATCTTAAAAGCAACAAGAAAAAAGCAGTTAGTTACTTACAAGGGAGCACCCATAAGACTGGCAGCTGATTTATCAAAAGAAGCTTTGCAGGATAGAAGGGTTTGGCACAAAATATTTGACATGATGAAAACCCAAGATCTACAAACCAAGAATACTTTATCCAGTAAAGCTATCATTTAGAGTCAAAGGACAGATAAAGAGCTTCCCAGACAAAAATAAGCTAAAGGAATTCATCGACAGGAAGCCGCTATTACAGAAATGTTGGAGGGACTTCTTTAAGAAAAAAAAAACATGTATCAATATCATGAATAAAAATGGTAATAACTACATATCAACGATGACCTCAAATGGAAAAGAATTAAGTGCTCCATCCAAATGATAGAGTAGCTGAACGAATAATAAAACAAGACCCCTACATATGCTGCCTACAAGAGACTCACTTCATATTAAAAGACACACACAATCTACAAGGAAGGGAATGTAAAAAGATATTGCCTTGATGGACCTAGATGGTATTGCGCTAAATGATAAAGACAAATACCACGTGATCTCACGTACATACAGAATCTAAAGAACAAAATAAACAATGATAACAATAAAAATGGAAACAAACTCATAGATGCAGAGAATATTTTGAGGGCTACTAAACGGGAGGGTGTTTGGGAGAGATGGTGAAAAGGGGCAAAGACATTAAGAACTACAAATGGATAGTTAGAAAATAGTCATGGAGATATAAAGTGCAGCACAGGGAAAATAGTTAACAATGTTGTAATAAATATGTAAGGGGAAGAAGGGTACTAGATTTAGTGGAGTGATCACTTGAGCTCTAATCACTATGCTATACAGTGGAAACTAGTATATTATTGTATGTCAACTATAATTTTAAAAACTCATTGAATTGTACAATGTAAATATTATATTTCAATAAAACTGGGGACAAATTGATAGACCAAATAAAGCCAATTACCTTCCCTAATGTGGGTGAGCCTCATACAAGCAACTGAAGGCATAACTAGAATGTAATAAAGGGTTATTAGATATAATATATGAAAAGCTCTATGATTAAATAACAAACAAATATCCCAATTGAAAGTAAGGAAACAACATAAATAACAATTCAGAAAAAAAAAAGATTTATAAATGTCCAGTCTCATATATGAAAATACAATCTCACTATTAAAGACTTCGGTAAAAAAGTGAGGCTTTCTTTTGGTCTGTCAGATAGAAACTTTAGTTTTTTATTTTGAAACACTTGTGTTTGAAAAGGGAGTATATTATTTGGGTTCTGTTGTCATGATGTCATCATTGTCATTTATTTTTCATAAACAGCCAACTATCAGATTTACTAAAGTCCTTGTTGGGTGTTTAAAAAATTAAAGTCTGTGATTATTTTAGCCAGGCAACTTCTCTATGTCCTCTGAGTCCTGTGATGTTGTGTAGAGCTAAGTAGGAGACATTTTCAAAGTCTGAATCTTCAGTTGGCATGCATTATACATGCTCACAAGTGATGTGCTCATTGGGGAATGGAGAGCTGGCATGGAATTGTGAAATTTCTCCCACTGGTAGTTGGACAGACTGACAACGATAGTTCTACAATAACTTGATACTTAAACACAGTTGGGATGTGATCAGTTTCCTTACAAATCAGCGAACCCTTCGATATGACACACAGTCCACACCAAATTTTAGTGATTTTAGTCTGCTTTTTTTCTTCCAACTTTTTATTGTTAGAATTTTTTCATACATGTAGAAAGGTTTAAAGAATAGTACTGTGAACATTCATGCATCTACCACTTTGATTCAACAATTGAAACCACCATATTTTAAATACATTTGAGGCCTGTTTCTAAACGTTTCTAAAAACACATACAAATATGTATATACAAGAATGAGATCATATATACATGTTGTTCTGCAATATGTTTTTATTTTTACTTAAAATATATTATAAATATTCTCTCAAGTGTCACTAAATATTCTTCCACAAGTCATGTTTAATAGCCCTTTTATTATCTGTTGTATAGGTCAATTCTAATTTTCATAACCAATTCCCTATGGTTGGACATTGGTGTTGTTTCTAATTTTTTTCATTATAATGAAAAAAGATAAATTTCATTTGCTATTTTTGCCTTTGGTTGAAAAGCTTCTGGAGTAATTTCCTAGACCGAGGATTGAGATGTCAAAGGACATGTGCATTTCACATTTTGTTTATTACTGAGGCAAGATTAATAGCAGTCAGTCCTAAGTCTACTATTGAGATTTGATGGTATCATTTAAGTGCAGCCATCAAAAACAGTAGTTTCTGGTAAAGAAAATTTACAAATACCTGAAGCATCTTTATTTTGATACTCAATTACTTTTAGCTATTGGGCTAAAACATCTTTAAAATGTATCATATAGCTCCATGATTTCTTTTTTCGTTTTTTTTTTTTTTCTTTTTCCTCTGGCCACAAGTTAATTCAACACAAAATAATCTCTCCAACTTTACTGAGGTGGTTGACCATGTCCACGACTAAATCCACCTCTAAACTGGAATTTGGTTGTGACTTAGTCCCTCCTGGGCTTTCTTGTCCGCACCACGAGGCACAGAGCTCCGTCCAGAGGTGTCTCTGTCAGCTTCCCCTTGTGTAAGCCTCGCAAGTCACTTGCCCTCCAGACCTTTAGGCCTTGGCCTGCCACTCTCAGACTGGCTGTGGCACAAAGTGACAGGCACAATCTTGGGTAGGAGGGTGCAGGTGGAGGTAATCAAGGAGAAACTGAATACCCTTGTTGGTAAGGCACCAGTAAAAATGTCTCCAGGCAAACTGTTCCTTCACATAGCCTCATGATTTGAGAGACCGCATGAACTTCATGACATGAAGATTAGGCACATTCTTGTCTGCCGGCTCGGGGTGTTTAGGCATGTGAACAATCTTCTTGGCCACCATCACTCCTTCACTATAAAGGAGTGACAAACTAATGCAACCTTATTATTGCAACTGACATAATTTTTCACTTGTCCTTTCTTTACATTGGCATATCCCAACCATGAGATTTCATTGGTATGGTCATAATACAGCTCTGGTGGGGACAGGGATGCCTCAATTTTCTACAACTTCAATTATGAAACTGGATGCTATTTTTGGAGATGAGGAATGGAAAAATCTTACAATTCTGATATAGACTTGTTGGTCAATTTTTTCCTGTTTTTTTTTTTCTTTACAAAATAATTCTTTACTTTTTCTATATATCTGACATCTTGCTGGACAAACTACAAAACTTTAGTTAGAGAGAAGAGGACTAGAAGAAAGTTTCACTGTTCAGTTCTGCTAATTCGACAAGAAAGTATTGATATACTGTGTTCATACAGAACTCAAAAGATTTCACACAATACCAAATATACAATTCCCAACATTATGTAAACACACTGGACTGGCAATAAGAACCCACTAGTTAGTTCCTCAGCTCTTGAAAGCAAAATATCTTCCTGCTTTCTTGCCTAATCACTAGTAACTATAAGCAGTTCAGGAGCATCAACCATTTGCCTCCCCAGACTTTGCCACTAATAGGTGCAAACAGTATCACAATCCAAACCAGTATCACAAACAAAAACATATAAGTACAGACAATTGTAGCTGTTACTTCATTCAACAATCAT
This sequence comes from Pteropus alecto, assembly GCF_000325575.1. Lineage (NCBI taxonomy): Eukaryota > Metazoa > Chordata > Mammalia > Chiroptera > Pteropodidae > Pteropus > Pteropus alecto. The sequence goes on along the minus strand of NW_006442490.1, from coordinate 2,150,202 downwards.
TTAGTGGGACTGAGCTGGCCCTGGAGATACAAGATACACAGTCCCTGCCCTCCGAAAGTCTTTAGCATAGTCAAGAAGAGAGACAAACTGGAAACATTTAAATTCAAGCTGAGATTTGTTTCAAGAGGGTAACTGATTTCAGGGTACTAAAAGAACTCATAGAGGGGCTCCTGACTCAAATTCATCATGGAGGTCTGGGATGGCATTCCAGGTCATGGAGTTGAACTTAGTTTTAGGGCAATAGGACAGCATTTATGGGTTATAAATAGGAAAATGAAATTATGAGATCACTCTGGCTGTGTGTCAAAGAAATTGGTGGAGAGCGGGAAGGATAGCAAGAGTAGATGCAGGAGGACAAATAACCAGGGTGTGACAGTGGTTCAGGTAAGAAAGGACTCACTGGAAGTTAGAAATAAGTGAAGAGTTGAGAAATATATTAAGAGAAAGAATCAACATGATTTGGTGATTAACTAGATGTGTGTGGAGTGGGGGGTGAAGGAGAGGGAAGTGCCCAATAAAACTCCTTTGTTTCTGGGTGGGGTAATTGGGTAGATGATAGCACCATTCACTGAGCCAGGAAATACAGAAATTAGAGACTTGGTGTCGGTTTTTAAGATCGTTCATTGAATCATTGTTTATTAACAGCAAAACCTGTCATATGTCCCTGAGCTAACAGGAAGTTTTAGATGTAGATTTAGACTCACAAGAATAAAAGATTTTATCCTGTATCGAATGTAACTAATACTTTAAAAGATATAGATTACTTAAAGGATTCAGGTAAATATAGTGGCAAAGCATACAAAATATGAGCTCAGCAACCTTTTAGTGTAATTAAATGTTTCTTTAATACAAATAATTGTTGGTTCCAATTTATCTGTTTCATAAACTCAGATTTTATTATCTTAGATTTTCTTAAATCAGGGTCTACTTCTAGTTATATTTACAGCTATCATTAAAGTACAGGAGAGAGAGTATTATTGATGCCATCTTTTAACTGTCACTTTTAAATGGATTTGTGGATAAAATGGATTACTATAAAATTAATTACTACAAATATTACTTATTGCTTGAAAAGTAATGGACTATTCCCAAGACTACATTAAATTTTTTTCTTAGAACCTTTCTTTCTCTCACTTTGCTACTAACATGTATAAATTTACCTTGTCATGACTAAAAACCTTAAAAATTAACTTTCAGATGGTCCCATTGACTAAAGTTTCATTAAAGGTAGAAAATGAATGTGGCTTCCTGTGAGCCATTTATAAATATGGACAATCAGAGTGTACCTGCAGACTACTGGTCAGAATACCCTGACTACTTTCTTTGATAGTCTCATTTGGTGAGAGAAGATTTATGGGGTCAACTAGGGAGCAATTAGATGTGTCAGAACAAGACAGGGTAATAAAATCCACAACAACCAGCTGGAATCCTGAAATCTGAAGGTTTATTTTCCATTTGAAAAAACAAGAGAGTAAAAAAAAAAAAAGAGAAACAAGGGCTCTTTAATTCAAAGGATAAGTACCATATTGAATGTCTCACCACCCACCTCACTCTCATGTGAAATCTTTGATCCAAAATCACAACTTTACTCAAGTTAACTTCTATATACTGAACGTTCAATACAGGTAAGGCCTACAGTTACCAGGATGAATACAACACAGTTCCTGGATTGTGAGAACTCATTGTTTAGTGCAGATGACAAGCACATTAATAGATAATTACCCAATAATGTAAGTAAGACTCTAATAGATGTGTGAACAAAGTGCTGTAGGTTGGGGCCAGAAAATACAGGGACATAGCTGCATAGCAAAGAATTTCCATTTTCTCCAATAGAGAGTCCTTGATGCTTTGTGAGCAAGGAAGTGACATGGTCAAATAAATGTAAAACAAACAAACAAACAAAAAAAGAAACCTGGAAGCTTTGGATATGGATATGAAAGAAAAGGAAATACTTAGGAGATGATTTGATGAATTCTGGCATATTACAGCAAGGATTTGAATTAAAGTAGTGACAATAATAACTAAAATAAAAGAACATATGAAGGTATCCATTATTTCAATAGAAGAATTGGAATCTAAAGGCCTTGGTGGTTGAGTAGTTAGGAAGGTCAAAGCAAATAATGATTTTGTGTCTGTATAACTGACAGTGTGGTGGAACAATTGATAAAAATGGAAAATTTATTATAGGAGCACATTTTGAAGGAGAGAGGCTATATTGTGTTTTCAACATTGTGTTTTGGGTGGCAATTGAGCATCTAAATGGAAATATCTAGCACATAGTTGGACACATAGGTTTAAGTACAGAAAGGAGGACAGGTGTAAGAAGGAAGAATTATAAGTGTTCCCAACTAGGGGACAGTTGACATGGTAGGCATCTATATGGCATTTGAGAAAGTGAGTGGAACAAGAGAAAAATAAAGACCCATGGGACAGAACTCTGGGGAATGTTGATATTTATGTGGTAGAGAAAGAAAAAAAGCAGGTCAGAGTATAGGGAAATTCCAGATATTTTGTCCCAAATGGCACAAAGGAAAGACTTTCCATGTTAATCTTATAGTGAAGTCACAGAGGAGGACTGAATTAGAAAAAATGGCTATGACATCAAGGTTTTCGATATCACTGGATATCTTTGGGGAAAAAAAAATGTGTTGAGCATCAGAGGAGGAAACCAAAGGGCCTGGATTCAAAAGTGAATAGATGGTGATAAGCAGAGGCAGCAGAGGCAGAGACCACTTCCTTTCATCAAATGAGCCTTGTCACCAACCTTCCACAGGGGCTTGTGGAACAATGATGGAGCAGTTGCCAACCACTCAATCTGGAGGTTTGGCCATGAAATGAAGAAAAGTAATATTTTACTGAGGGAGCAGCATTAATATCCTTGAGATGTTAGGGAAGGCTATGGAGGATGGGCAAAGATAGAATATGAATAGAAAATTCATACTGTATTGTTTCTATCTTCTTTAGAACACAGGAAGACAAGTGAGTGAGAGAGCTATGCGAGCAGGAGAGAACAGATGTGACATGGAGAGTTGCATGGAGATTTGAAACAATCATTGAGAAACATGTGGACAAGAATCAACAAGAGAAAGAATTAAAAAAAAAAAAAACAAGAAGGCGACTCAAATTCACAGTATCCCTACTATATGCCAAGCACCAAACTATTGACTTGTCAGACAAATAACGGTGGTGAGTTTTTTAAAGGAGCACTTTGTTCAAATTAGAATGTGTCCATGCTTTCTTATAGCCATGATCTGCCTCCAAGAAATAAGATAGACAGAGGGTGATGAGGCTAATGTAGGGATAGAGCCATGCACCATAGAATAGCAAAGAAGAACTAAAGTAGTATTTATGGAGTCCAGACTACCTACAGTTAATTTTAAGCAGGAGAATGTTAATGGACATTATGAACTAAAAAAAAGAAAAAAGAAAAAAAGAAAAAAAAAAAAGGCAAAGTAAGTAGAAAGTAAAAGGCCAGTCTAGTGTGGTTGGGATATGGCAGTTGGAGGCAGGAATGGGAGTTGTGTTTAATGGAAGGAAACTAAGTAGAAGATCTTAGAGGAGGAGCATTTCTTTATGGAGTTGGTATTCAGGGAGTCACCAGTGTGGAGGGTGGCTAATGTAGCATGGAGTTTGGGCTCAATGGTACTGAGGATGAGATGCCAGTGTATTTCTTAAAATCATCAAGCGTATACCAAAGGAATAAAGGAGAGAGAAACATAAACCAGTCATTAAAATAATAGAGGGAGATAACTACCATGTGGGAATGAACATTTAGCTAATATTTATAACTTGAAAAAAAGCCCACAAATTCTCCATTCTAAGAAACTAGAAGAAGGAGATAAAACTAAACCAAATCAAGCAGAAAAAAGAAAAAAAATAGAGATTAGGGTGTAAATAAATAAAAATAAAGAATTGAAAAACAGTGAATAAAAATCAACAAATTGAAAATTGGTTGTTAGAAAAGACTGACAAACGTTTAGCTAGATTGACAAAGAAAAAATGAAGAAGACTCAAATTATTAAAATTAAGAATGGGAGAGTCCAGTCAAGATTGTGTAGAAGGGAGAAGCGGTGCACATCACCTCCCATGACCGCACCAAAATTATAATGAAACTACAGAGCAACAATCACTGGGAGTCACCTGAGGTCAAGCTGAACAGAAATCCAACAAATGGAGACATCTATAAGAGGCCACCTTGAGACTGGTAGGAGGGGTGGAGATGCAAAACAGGCCAGTCCCTCAACCATGTGTGGCAGTCGTGAATCCAGAGGTATATCTTGGCTGCAGAGCAAGATATCCCGGCTTTACACTGGGCTCCCCAGCCCAGGATTTCGGTGCCCGGAAGAGAAGTCCCCAGAAACTTTTGCTGTGAAATCCAGTGGAGATTGCAGGTGAATGAGAAAGAGGGCTGTGGGACGTTCTTCTTAAAGGATTTGCATGTGTAATTACCACTTACAGAATCACTTGGTCTGAGCTCCAGCACTGGAGCAAACTTCTTAAAGAGTGCCAGGGACACACAGTGAGGAACTAAGTTGTCTGGATTCAAGGCGAGGGCTGGAGAGGCGGCTTTCTCCCAGACAGAAGTGCTGGCAGTATCCATTTTTCCTTTGTTGAGTCCTCCTCCTACCCAGCATGCAGACACAGGCGGCTACCATATCTGAGTCTCCATCAACCTGGATAACACAGGTCCTTCTGTCCGGGTGATTCCCTGAGACCCTGTCTCTCCCAACATGCAGGTCCAACCAAGCTGCCTTCAGTGGTTTATTTCATACGAATGGCCTGCCTTGGCCCATGCTGTGGACTTTCCTAAAATATATCAAAAGCTCACAAAAAAAAACAAAGAAGCATTATCTGGCCTCGGCATGTCCTGCATCTCTTGCTGAGCAGGCCCAAGCCTGGTACTAGTGGCAGCTGGTCTCGGTTTCTGGCTTGGTCTCTTGAGGTACCTATGAGCCCAGCACAGGTGGCAGCCATATGTGGATTACTTGGTGACTCTTACCAGGTGGCCCTGGAAGTTCACAGGCTGCAAGTGAACTTGTCTTGCAGCTAGATTCCTCCCAAGAGGCCCTTGGGCTGGCACATCCAGTGGCCTGCTTCAACCTGTGCCAGAGCAGGAGCACCACCCAAGGCACACACAACTCACATAAGGAACACACCTTGAGCACCTGTCTCAGGTGTCCAGGGAAGACTGTGCCACTGGGCCCCACAAGACTCCTTCTACATAAAGCCACTCTACTAAGACCAGGAGACATAGCAACACTACCTAATATATAGAAACAGACACAGGGAGGCAGCCAAAATGGGGAGACAAAGAACATTTCCTACATGAAAGAACAGAACAAAGCTCCAGAAAAAGAACTAAACAAAATGGAGACAAGCAATCTACCAGAGGCAGAGTTCAAAACACTGGTTATAAGGATGTTCAATGAACTTAGGGGAAGAGTAGATGAACTCAGTGATAACTTTAACAAAGAGAACACATAAAAATGGAGATGGAAAACATAAAATGGAACCAGTCAGAAATGAAGACTATAATATCAGATGAAAAGTACATTAGAAGAGATCAACAGATTGGATGAAGCAAATAATTGAATCAGTGATTTAGAAGACAGGGTAGTGGAGGACACCCAATCAGAACAGCAACAAGAAAAGAGAATCCAAAAAATGAGAATAGTTTAAGGGGCTTCTGGGACAACATCAGGTGTACCAACACTTGCCTCATAGGGATACCAGATGGAGAAGAGAAAGATCCAGGAATCAAAAGCCTATTTCAAAAAATAGTGATGAAAGACTTCTCTAACCTGGCACTCAATCAGAATGGAAGAAAAAAGATGCTAAGACTATAAAAATAATTTAAGGAGGATATGGGACACTATTAAGGTTCCAAATATTTGTCTGATTTGCATAACAGAAGAAAATTGAGATGTTTTAAGAAATAATGATGGAAAATGTCGCTAACCTGGTGAAGGGAATGGACAAAAATCCCCAGGAAGCTCAGAGAATTCCAAAAATCAGGGATCCAAAGAGGCCTACACCAAGACACATCATAATTAAAATGTCAAAGTTTAAATACAAAGAAAGAATATTAAAAGCAGCAAGAGAAAAATAAATAATTATATATGAGAGAACACCCATGTGACTGGCAGCTGATGTCTCAAAAGAAACTATTCAGGACAGAAGGGCTTGGCAAAAAAATATTTGACAAGATGAAGACCCAGTATATACAACCAAGAATAATTTATCCAGCAAAGCTATTATTTAGAGTTGAGGAATAGATAAAGAGCTTCCCAGACAAAAATAAACTAAAGGAATTTATCACCACCAAGCCAGAATTACAGGAAATGTTGGAGGGACTTCTTTAAGAAGAAAAACATGTATCAAAAACAGGAATAAAGAATGGTAACAACTACATTTCTATCAATATGTACCTTAGATGGAAAAGAATTAAGTGATCCACTCAAAAGATAGAATGGTTGAAAGGATAAGAAAACAAGACCCCTACATATGAAAAGGAAGAGAATGGAAAAAGCTATTGCTTTGATGAACCTAGAAGGCATTTAAGTCAGAAAGAGAAAGATAAACATTATATGATTTAACTTATATGCGGAGTTTGGGGAATAGGGGGAACAAACCAATAAAAAACAGACTCACAAATATGGTAGACAATTTGGTGGCAGATAGAGGAGAGGGCGTTTAGGGAGCTGAGAGAATGGGTGAAGGGTTGAAGAAGTGCAAATTGATGGCTGGTGGCTTGTCGCAGGGATGGGGAACGCAGCATGGGGAATACAATTGGCATTAATACATTGGCTAGATGGGTGTTCAGGGGAGGGAGGGAGCAACTGAGGGGATCATTTTAGTAACTATATGGATGTCTAACCAATGTACTGTATACTTGAAACTATTTAAAATTTTAAAAAAAATTAAAATAACACGAATAAAAAGATAACTTTAAACTTCCCCTCCCACTATGAACACACACACACACATGCACACACACACACACATACATATATCTTTAAAAATATATATAGTACAAAAGAGTGAAATAATTTAAAAAATAATTAGTTTCAAAAAATAAATAGTACAAAAGAGTAGAATAATTGTGTTGGATAAGTGATCTGAGAGAGGTCACTGGTTCTGAGCAAAGCCAAGTTTAGATCAAGACAAGACAGTGAAGAGAATAGGGGAGTAAAGTGTTGGTGATAGAAAGTGAATTTGCACACTATGGGGCAAGAATGTCACAAAGCCCAGAGGGTGATGCTAATGGAAAAGCTCCTTTACAAGAAGTGGGAGGGAACAGGTGAGGCTTCAGGCTTAAAATGGCACTGTGGATCCAGGGAAAGCAGAGATGAGGTGCTGACAGGAGGCATATGGTCGGGACTAAGAAAATGAGAGTGTAGGGTAGGTAGAGTAAAAACCTGGGGCAGGAGGACAGAGGGAATGCAGTTAGCATTAATGATGGCTAGGTGGAGGGCCAGGGGAGGGAGTGAGCAATTGGGGGATCGTTTTATGAACTATATAGATGTCTAACCAATGTACTGTATACTTGAAACTAATTTAAATAAATAAATTTAAAAACTAACCTGAGGCAGGAGACGGGGGAGGGAAAGGCAGTATGTACCCCATCCCCACAACAGCAAGTAGAAGACAAGTAGCAATTACTGCTCCCCAAACTGAAAGAGTGGTATTATAGATTTCAGAGGCATAGGTTAGCCCAAAAATATACTGCATAGAAAGTATGGCACAGTACCATGAAGGGTGACTTCTCAATTTTTCATTGGTTCATAATTCCAAGAAACCATCTCTGGGTGTTCTATACCTGTTTCAGAGTATGAGAAAAACAAAAAATAAAAATGTGATCAGGTATCCAATAATTTAAGAGCTTAAGTCATGATGCAAGTAGGCAAGATCCTACTGGTCTGATAAATCTAGTTTAGACCAGTAGCCTCATCAGCTACAATAAGAGTTTGAGTAGTCAACACCCTTAGCTATGGACACTTCTGCTTAAAAAGATATTTCTTTCTGCTTAGGTGTCATTTTAAGATAACATACTTAGTAAAGGAGACAGCCTTTTAGATAGCAGCTTCAGGAACAAACTGAGATTTTTGTAGTTAGAAATATAGGCACAATGTAGCTAAATATATATAAATAGGGACAAAAGCGCTGATTACTTTGATATAGTAGTAGTAGGCTTTGGTTTTTCTTTCTTGATGAAAACTATGTTTTGCATAGCTATGGACACTTCTGCTTAAAAAGATATTTCTTTCTGCTTAGGTGTCATTTTAAGATAACATACTTAGTAAAGGAGACAGCCTTTTAGATAGCAGCTTCAGGAACAAACTGAGATTTTTGTAGTTAGAAATATAGGCACAATGTAGCTAAATATATATAAATAGGGACAAAAGCGCTGATTACTTTGATATAGTAGTAGTAGGCTTTGGTTTTTCTTTCTTGATGAAAACTTGTTATGTTTTGCACTGTTCTTGTTTCTTCCTTCTGCCTAAAATATTCTTTACCTAGATATCTGGATGGCTTAATTTCCATCTTTTTTTCAGATTTTTGTTCACTTGTCACTTTCTCAGTAAAGTCAACCCTGATCATCTCATTCTTTAGCACATCCTACCTAACCCACCCTACATTACCAATCTACTTAACCTTGCTGTATCTTTTGTTAAATTTTCCATAGCACTTATAACCTTCTAATATACTATATAATTTAGTTACTTTTATGTATATTGTTTATTGTTTCTCCTTCCCTGCTAGAATATAAGCTCCAAAGGAGCAGAAATCTGTCATTTTTGTTCACTGATGTATTTCCACCATCTGAAATAGAGCTTGACACATGATAGATAATAAATATTTGTTGAACATGTTATATAGCTGGTTTCATGTACTTTTGACAGTTAGGGGATGTTTACAAGCAGCGCATCATTTTCTCCATCGTTTGGGGGTTCAGAATGTTGAAATTCTTCCTCTCTGTTCCTTGACAACTATTCCCATTCTTCACCTATAACTCCAAGCTCTTTATTTGGAAACAGATGTACCTGATTCTACATAGTGAGTAGAAGATTAAATATAGATTAAAAATCAAAAGAAAATGAACATTCTGCTCCAATGGAGGAAAATACAGCCGAGGCTGGATAAAACAAGAGAAACAGGAATGATGGCACAGCATAGTTGCAGATGTTTGCAGAAGAGAATAAGGTGTTAGCATTCCTACTCTCAGACAAAGATACATTGACAGTTGGACAGGAAGCCTTCTTTATAATTAATGACAAGCCAGATGAAGTATCCTAAGCCATTATCATAGAAGAGTCCTCAAGAAAACTTAATGTAAATGTCTTACTGCCGTAGTTAGCAGAATGAACCTTATTTTGAATGACATAAAATCTTCCTGGTAAAGAAAAGCATAAAGGATATTTCCTGTTGCTTCTTGGAAAAAAGAACCCACAGGAAGAGGTGTTTTGGACACTGAAATGTTAGAATTTGGGTATTATTTCCACTGGCTTGTGAGGACAAAATGAAAGGCAGCTTAGTGTAGTAGGAAAAAAACCATGGACTTTGGGGTTAGTTGAGGCATTTAATTCTCACATTGCCACTTGAACGCAGTCTGAAGAGGAAAAAGGAAGAGCGCCTCTTAGCAACTTAGACAAACACAGCTTCTTGGCCAAAATTAATGAATGTAGCCTCTAATAATTTCTTGTTTAGATGGAAATAATAATGAGGTCTGTGCTATAGAGCGCAATGATCAATGTCAAAGAAAACTATTTAGATCCGATCTGGTGGTATCCAGTAATGCTTCGGAGATCATAAACCAGATTGATTAGTACTTGATACAATCAGGCAAAGACATTCAATGACATCAGAGAAGAGGTGTGAGAGATGTTAAACCTAAGCATGAACCAAGACTTCTAAAAGCCTCTGAGCTTCTCAGTAGCCCTTGCTCATCAATTGGATGATGCAAATTAGATTCTGTATAAATTAAAGAATATTAATTTATTTAACTAAAAAAAAAAACAATCTTACAAAGTGTTGACAGAAAATGGTTTTTATCACCCTTGAATGTCTTTTGCTATCTATTGCTAAGGTCCTTAGACTTTGTTTTCCAAACTTATAAGTGGTAGAAAGTCATCTCTGCTTACCTTTGACATACACAGTGAGATGACCAATTTCTGTCTAAAACACTCAAAGACAGAGCTTCATAAAGAATCAGGTTTTAACTTCCAGCCAAACTTCTGTGACAATATTCATGAAAAAAAGAAAATCAAATATAAATCAGGGTATGCTGTATGAGAGCGGTATTGTGAGCTACTTTTAAGTGTAAGAGAACATATAAGAGATGTAACCTATACAAGGAAATGTTGGAACATGGGTACCATTTCCATGATATATAGACACAGCAAACAGTTGATTGAAATCCAGAGTCAATTTTCTACAGTAAGAGACAGTAAGGGCACATGGGTAGAACCAGACTTGAGAATTGTGGAGGCTTCAGTTTGAAACCCAGCACTGCCACTTACTAGCTGAGGAATCTGTGATTTAAAACCTTCATCCACCAACATTGACATATTGCTACACATCTTACAGGTTTGTTTTGAAGACTAAATGAACTGATATTTGTAAAGGACCTGACCTATAATAGGTGCTCCACAAGTATTAGTTCATTTATTCATTCAACAAATATTTATTTGTATTCATTCAACAAATATTTATTGAACACTTTGTGTGTGGTAATCATTTTGCTAAGCATTGGGACTATGACAAATGAGATAGAGTGACTATTCTTTTTTTTTTGCTTTTGAAATTATTTATTGCACAAATATTATAATAGAAACTAAACTCAAAAAACAAGGAAAAATGTGTGTGAGCTCACCATTTGTACAAATCCAACTTTTTAATATATTTTATGGGTTCATTAATAATCCATATCCATGTACCTTTAACATTATGGTTGAAACTGTACTGTAGATATCATTTGGTAATCTACAAGGCTATCATTTAAAATTGAAGGAGAGATAACAAGCTTCCCAAACAAGAAAAAGCTAAAGGAGTTCATCACTACCAAACCAGTATTACAAGAAATATTAAAGGGACTTCTTTAAGAAGAAGAAGGGGAAAAAAGAACATAGATATGTATAATAAAATGGCAATAAATAATCACTTTAAATGTAAATGGATTAAATGCTCTAATAAAAAGACATTGGCTAGCTGAATAGAAAGGAAAAAAAAGACCCATGTATATGCTATCTACAAGACACCTCTTCAGATTGAAAGACACACAGAGATTGAAAACAAAGGGATGGAAAAAGACATTTCATGCAAATGCAAATGAAAAAAAAAAAAGCTGGGGTAGCAACATTTATAACAGACAAAATAGACCTTTAAACAGAGAGTATAATAAGAGAAAAGGACATTTTATAATGCTACAATAATCAATTCAATGAGAGGATATAACCCTTGAAAACATTTATGCACCCAACATAAGAGTTCCCACATATATAAAGCAAATATTGACCAACATAAAGAGAAAGGTTGACAGTAACACAGTGATATTAGGGGACTTTAACACTCCACTAACACTAATAGACAGAACTTCCAGACAGAATATCAACGAGGAAACAGCAGCTTTAAATGACATATTAGACCAGATGGCTTTAGTTGATATTTTTAGAGTATTTCACCCCAAATTATAAAACAAAGCAGCAGAGTATACATTCTTTTCAAGTGCACAAGGAACATTTTCAAAGATAGGGCACATATTAGGCCACAAAACAAGTCTCAATATATTTATGAAGAGTGAAATTATATCAAGCATTTTCTCTGATTACAATGATATATCAAGGAAGTTCACAACAATGCAGGTCTACCTCAAGAAACAAGAAAATCTTAAATAAAAAATCTAAATTTACATTTAAAGGAAGTAAAAAAAAACAAAGCTCAAAGTAAGTAGAAGGGAAAAAATAATAAAGATCACAGTGGAAATAAATGAAATAAAGTCTAAAAAATACAAAAAAAATCAATGAAATGTTCAGAACCCGGTTGCATTTTTGTACACCAAAAACAATTATCAGAAAAGATCAAAAGTTCTTGGAAAAGATTAACAAAATTGATAAACCTTTAATCAGACTCATCAAAAAAAAAAAAGAAAGAAAGAAAGAAAGAGGACCAAAATAAATAAAATCAGAAATGAAAGAGGTGAAGTGACAACTGACTCTACGGAAATATAAATGATTATAAGAAAATAGTACAAAAATTATATGCCAATGAATAAGACAATTTAGAAGAAATGGATAAATTTCTAGATCATTCAATCTTCCAAGACGGAATCAGGACGAAACAGAAATTTGAATGGGCTAATTAATACTAATGAAATTGAATCAGTAATCAAAAAACTCCTAACAAACAAAAGTCCTGGACCAGATGGTTTCACAGGTGAATTTTACCAAACATTCAAAGAATTAACACCTATCCTTCTCAAACTATTCCAAAAATTCAAGAGGAGGGAAGGCTCCCAAACTCATTTTACAAGGCCACCATTACTCTGATTCCAAAATCAGACAAAAACATTACAGAAAAACAAAATTATATGTCGATATCCTTGATAAACATAGATGCAAAAGTCCTCAACACAATATTAGCAAACTGAATTCAGCAATTGTTAGAAAGATCATGCACCATGATCAAGTAGGATTTATTCCTAGGATGCAAGTTTGGTTCAATATCTACAAATCAATCAATGTGATATACTACATAAACAAAGAGATAAATAAAAATCACATGATCTTATCAATAGTGTGAACTATGTCATTTATAAAAGCATACAGTATAATCCAATTTCTATAATTTTTTTTTAAAAAGCAGGCAAACTAAACTTTAGAGATGCACACCCAGGTGGTACTATTGGAAAGATAAACAAGGAATCATTTACACAAAGTCAGCATTGTGGTTTCCTCTGTGAAGGAGAGAAAGACTAATGTGATTGAGGAAGAAGCAAAGTGAGCTTCCAAGATGTTGGCACTGTTCTATTTTTAACTGGGCTGAAAGTTGCATAGGGCTTCTCTTTAATATTATTATTTAAAATATACAAAATCTAGCATCCATTTATGATAAAAATCCTCATCAAGGTGGGAATAGAGGGAATATACCTCAATATATAAAGGCTATATATGACAGATACACATCATATTCAATGGTGAAAAGCTAAAAGTATTTTCCTTAAGATCAGGAACAAGACGAGGATGTCCACTTTTATCACTTTTATTCAACATAGTACTGCAAGTTCTAGCCACAGCAATCAAAATTGGAAAGGAAGAAGTAAAATTGTCATTATTTGCAGATGATATGATACTATAAAGAGAGAATCCTAAAGATTCCACCAAAAAAAAAAAAACAACATTAAAACTGATAAATGAATTTAGTAATGTAGCAGGATACAATATTAATATTCAGAAATTGGTTGCATTTTTATACAACAATAACAAATGATCAGAAAGAGAAATTAAAGAAACAATCCCATTTACGATTGCATCAGAAAACTACTAGGAATGAATTTACCAAGGAGGTAAAAAACCTGTACCCAGAAAATTATAAACCATTGAAGAAAGAAATTGAAGAAGATACAAATAAATGGAAGCATATACCATGCTTGTGGATAGGAAGAATTAACATCTTTAAAATGTCCATACTGCTCAAAGCAGTCTATAGATTCAATGCAATTCGTATGAAAATACCAATGGCATCTTTCACAGAAGTAGAACAAATAATCCTAAAATGTTTATGGAACCACAAAGACTCTGAAGAGCCACAGTAATCTTGAGAAAGAAGAATAAAGTTGGAGATATCACATTATCTGATATTAAACTATACTCTAAGGCTATAGTAATCAAAACAACATAGTACTAGCATAAAAAAGACACATTGATCAATGAAGCATAATAGATAGCCCAGAAAGAAACCTACATCTATATGGCCAATTAATCTATGGCAAAGGAGGTAAGAATATACAATGAGATAAAGACAGTCTATTCAATAAATGGTATTGGGAAAACTGGACAGATACATACAAAAACAAAATGAAACCAAACCACCTTCTAATATCATATACAAGAATAAACTCAAAATAGATTAAAGACTTAAATGTAAGACCATAAAACTCCTAGAAGAAAACATAGGCAGTAAACTCTCTGACCTCCCTCTTAGTAATATTTTTTCTGATATGTCTCCTCAGGCAAGAGAAGCAAAAAGAAAAAAAAATAAACAAATGGGACTACATTAAGCTAAAAAGTTTTTGCACAGCAAAGGAAACCATAAAAAAAAAGAGACAATCTACTGAATGGGAGAAGATATTTGCCAATGATACATCTGATAAGGTATTAATATCCAAAATTTATTTTAAAAACTCATACAATTCAACACCAAAAAACAACAAACAATTCAATTAAAAAATGGATACAGGACCTGAATAGCCAATTCTCCAAAGAGGCTATACGGATAGCCAATAGACATGAAAAGTTGCTCAACATCACTAATTATCAGAGAAATACAAATTCAAATCACAAAGAGATATCACCTCACACCTGTCAGAATGGCTATCATCAATAAATCAACAAACAATTGTTGGTGAGGATGTCGAGAAAAGGGAACCCTCATGCGCTGTTGATGGCATTGCAAATTGGTGCAGCTACTATGAAAAACAGTATGGAGGTTCTTCAAAAATTAAAAGTAGAACTACGTTATGACCTAGCAATTGCACTTCTGGGTATTTATCTGAAGAAATCCAAAACACTAATCTGAAAAGACATATGGACCTTTATGTTCATTGTAGTGTTATTACAATAGCCGAGATATGGAAGCAATCTAAGTGCCCATCAATAGACAATTGGATAAAGAAGAGGTGATACATTATACCGTGGAATATTACTCGGCAATAAAAAAATGAAATCTTACCATTTGTGATAATGTGGATGGACCTAGAGGGTATTACGCTAAGCGAAATAAGTCAGACAGAGAAAAACAAATGCTGTATGATCTCACTTATATGTGGAATCTAAAGAACAAAATAAATGAACAAATGGAACAGAAACAGACTCTTAGATACAGAGGACAAACTAGTGATTGCCGGATGGGATGGAGGTTCGGGGGCTGGCTGAAAAAGGTGGAAGGAATAAGGAGTAGAAATTGGTAGTTATGAAATAGTCATGGGGATATAAGGTAAAGTATGGGGAGTATAGTCAATAATATTGTAATAACAATGTATAGTGCCAGGTAGACACTAGATTAATTGGAAGATTGCTCTATAAGTTATGAAAATGTTTAACCATTGTGTTATGTACCTAAAACTAATATAAAATAATATTGAATGGCAACTGTAACTGAAAAAAATTAGACCCAGTTAAGCCTATGTAGCATATTTATTTACAATATCTTCAAATTCAATTAAGCTTAGAAAGGAATGTTTAAAACAATGTCTTAAGAACTCATTGGCTAAAATGCTAAACATGGAGTTACCATGTGAGCCAGCAGTTCTAATTTTAGGTATATACCCAATATAAATATAGACATATGTCCACACACAAACTTGTACACAAATGTTCATAGTAGCATCATTAATAATAGCCAAAAAGTGGTAACAACCTAAATGTCCATCAACTAATGAATGAATAAACAAATTATGGTATAACTATCCAATAGAATATTATTTATCCAGAAAAAGAAATGAAATGCTAATCCAACGTGGATGAACCTTGAAAATATTATGTTAAGTGCCTTAAGAATTCTATGCTTAGTTAAAGCTAGACACAAAAAAATTATATCTCGTATGATTCTATTTATCTGAAATATTCAAAATAGGTAAATCCATGGGACAGAAAGTAAATTTGTGGTTGCCAGGGGCTAAGGTGAGAGGAGGTAGGAAGGATATTGCTTAGTGGGTATGGCTTTTCTTTTTGTACTGATAAAAATGTTCTAAAATTAAATAGTGGTGATGATTGTACAACTGAGTGAATATACCAAAAAGAATTGAATTGTATATTTTAAATGGGTGTACCATAATGTATGTATGTAGTATGAACTCTATTATATCTCAATGAAGCTATTAAAAAATTCCCTTGGCATATTCCATGTTCATAATGGACTAGTTTGGGATTTAGAATGGTTATTTTGCTCCTGAAGAGCTAACTCCTTTCTCTACCACTGCTGCTTACCACGTATGGTAACATAACTAATCAAGTAAATGGAAGCAGAAAGGCTAATCATTGTTATTATATAGCATATTGTAGAGAATAAAAACAATCCCTTTCCTTGTGTCCAAAGGACTTTCAGAGTAAATTCTTTACTATTTGTTCTTAACTAGATTAAGTTTCCACAGATTCTTGAGTGCTCGCTCACCCCAAGTGTCCATCTGCCCGCTTTATAATTATGCCTAGATCTGTTGCACAGCCTATCATTATTTCTGAAATCAGGTATTAATGCCACTTGTTCTCTGTTGAATAGTTGAGGAATTTCAAATTGCTGCCAATTTTAAAACTGTAACCATTTTCTAAATGGGTATAAACAAAAGAGATATGCTTTCATGTTAATTAAGAATGAGGAGCCTAAATTATCTGTTCTAGGAAAGCATTCACTATTTCCAAGTCAGGCTTAAAAAATAAAAATGTATTTTTCTCACAAAGCTCGATTTCAGAAAGTTATACCCAGTCAGAGTAGGACTGTGAGCATATAGATACAGCAAATGAAATGGGATCAGTTCATTTGTGACTCCTTTAAATGTTGAATTGAAAAAGGTCATGTTGGCCAAAAACTTTTTTTTCTCTTTTTATGAAAAGAATAAATTTTGGTGTTATGTAGGACATGACAATTCACAAACAACTTATCAGCTGATAAATTATAAAACATAAATTATTACAGGAAAGAAGCAAAACCTAACATTTCTAAAACTAGGCTGCGAGTGTAAAGATGTCACCTTTTGATACTTTCAGCAGTCTAATGACCATAACACATGTTCTGCATTACATAATTAAATTCTAACTTGAAGTAATCCCTTTTATAGGAAAGTGATAGCTTATTCATTATTCCATACATTAGCCTGAACTAGAATAGCCTGAACTAGAAAAGCTCTGTTATCTCTAGATAGAATCCAATAAAATTAGTTTAAGAAAGATTTTCACAGGCACTGAATTCAAAGATAAAAGCATGTTTTGGGCAGAGGCAAGAGCTGCTCATTTTTTAACCCCATGTGTCAGGACTTGTCAGTCTACCATTATTATGCTACAACGTTCATGTGCTAACACAGACAAGTGGCAAAGGGGTGAGACTTAACAGGTTGCAACATACTTGAGGGAATCTTCAGGATCTGTGTTGAAACTCAGTGCAACACCTTCGAGGAACTCTCAAAATCATATCTTTTAAAAATGTTTTGAACAAGGAGTTGAGGGGAGGGATCCTTGTAAGCAAGTAATTCTCCAGTGTGTAGGAAACCAAGGTTCTTATTTCAAGGACCCATGGGATCAACAGGGAGAAACTAGAGTAATTAATGCTTCTTCTACTCATCTTTTGTGATTGGGTCTATCTCTTCCATTAGATTGTGGTATCCTTGAGAGTAGAATCTATTTCTGTTTGGGTAATTGCTGACTTCCTCAGTATATGTAGCGCACAATAGCTACTCTTCAGATTCTTAACGGTCAGCGGAAAAGAAACTTGAGAAGGGCTAGGAGTCAGTATACCTGTGCTGTGACTGACCTAGAGTAGTTCTCTTACAACCCAAGGGAGAATGGGGAAGTGAGTCCAAGGATTGCCTACATTGGTGGTTCCCAGTCATGACTGAACACCTAAAATCACCAGAAGAGTTTTAAAAGTGCAGATGCCAGACATCATCCCCAGAATATCTCATTTAACTGATCAGGGCTAGGGATGGCCATAGGCGTTTTTAACTAGTCCTCTAGGTGATCCTAGTGTGTGGCCAGGGTTAAGAATCACTGCTTTATAGTAGTATTTGAGGAATTCAATCCACTGGTGATTGTGGATCACATATGTTAGTAGGCCGGAGAATCATCTTTTTTTTTTCTTTTTTCTTTTTTCTTTTTTTTAATATATATGGCTTTCTCGATCCCGCCCCAAGACATCCTGAATTGGTGGGTTTGGCAAGATTGGGCCAAGATTGTGCATTTGTAGCAAGCATGTGATTCTGATGCAGTGGATCTGAAGACCATACCTTCAGAAAAGTACCATGGAGCCACTCCCTTTGTTTTCTGAAGTCACCTAGGTTATCTTTGAGAAAAGAAACCTAAAAGGCATGGGGTCTGTTCTTAAAATGAAATGGAACTGTTTTAGTTTTCCAGTCATTAAACACAGGAATTGTATTCGTTTCTCTGGTGAGTGGTTCCAAGGAGCCATATTTTCACTTGCCTGAGCATTGTTTAGCTCAAGACCCATATGAAATGTAATCTGAATATAACCACTTGTTCTTTTTGCGATTCCATTGGTCCCATTAAGGCAATCAACTCGCATATTTTTGATCCAATGAGCATTATCACAAACACAATTGTTTCCTTTTCACCCAGCAGCCTTGTGAAGAAGTACGTGAGTACAGTATTCTCATTTTGAAAGAGAGATTGAGGCAGAAATGAACCCTAAGGCAGGACTATATTAGATTGAGAAAAACCAAAGCCCCGATTTGATTTGTGTTAAAAGCACTTTAACATCTCTGACCTAATTTTTTTCTTACTAATTTTCTTATGAAACAAGGTGGGGGCAGGTATCATTGTCTTTAGATCTGACCTTACCTATAGTAGGAGCAGACAAACAGCTATTGATGGGCTCTTTAGGCACTACTACCAATAGACTTCCTCTATCTTTAATGCCTCAAGTTTCAACATGAGAAGTCAGTCATTTCTTTGGGCTAAGTTTTGTCCTCCACATGTGTCTTTTCATGTGCAGATACTCTAGCAATTGGTTACATGGTATTGGATATTTTTCACAGCTGGTCTCACTTGCTAGGGAACAAACAGGCAGGAAGAGAGCATTGAGAACCAAGTAAAAGGGGAGCATTAACCAAAGGGGTAAGAACTCCAAAAGTAGTGATTATAGAAAAAAGACGTTTTATATCAGCTTCACCTATTTCCCATGTCACCTGGAGCAGGCTCTGGTCCCCATGTGCAGATAAGGTGGTTCAGGGACTTGCAATATTTCTTAGAGCTGTGTTCAGGGACACATTTTTCATTAATAGAAAAATATCAAGATTTGAAGGAAATAAACATCCTTAGAAATAAGATATTATCTATCTGCTATCTTATTAAAATGTTAATCTTTGGGAAATCTCAAGTCTTTCAATACTAAATCAGTCTGGGTGTCATTGAATTATACCCTTAACATAGGGAAGAGGCCCTCTTATTTTCCTCTGTGTAAAAGGAAAGCTATTCTCTTTAACTCCCCCTAGCCCTCTGTTAATTTGAAGATTCATATTTGCTTTCAAGACTCTCTTCTTATCACATTCTTTGAAAAAAAAAAAGAGGATGGTCTGCATCCGATTTTAGTAATTTCAGATGGAGGGTAGATCAAGCAGAAAAATTTGGATTCAGAGTCCAGAGCTCAAGTAAAATTTCCACCTCTAGAGTCTGGAAAAGTCTAAATATAGGTCTCTCACTGTGGAATCTGCTTTATGAGGGATGTTCTTATGCTAATTCAAAGCAAACTACTGGGCAATGTGTGTTCTTCACAGTAGTCAAGGTAAAAACCCAAGGGACAACAGTTCCATGTAGGGTAACTGGGAGGTCAAGGTCAGAAGAGAATAGTCTTTATAGATGAAAGGGTGTACCAGGCAGGAAAATGCTTTACTGTGACCAAAAGAGATAAGATTACCAAGCTGTTCAAAAATAGGTGTGTAAGCAGTCACATTAACTGCCAGCAGCTAAACTAGAGGCATACATGACCGAAACACAGCCTGTAAGAAGTTGGGTCATAAAGGGAGAAACAAGAAGCCCCTGACTTAAGACTAATCCAAAGGACAGCTGAAGACTTGCGTCTTATTCCTAGCTCTTTCATATGCTTACATATGCAACCTAGGCAATTCACTTATTTATAGAATGAAGGGGTTAAGCTAGATCAGTTGTTCTAAACTATAACATTGCACTTGTATATTGCACTGCTCTCCTATCATTTGTCACTTGTAGTATGGAAATGGTCATGACCTTGGCTATGCTTAGGGAAATATGTCCTGCACAGAAAAGTCATCTAATGTGTAGGTGTCAGAAGAAAGGCGTAAAATTTACTGATATAGAGCACTGCTCTCAAAATGTAATATGTTTGTAAATCACCTGTGGATCTTGTTAAAAGGCAAATCCAGATTCAGTAGGTCTAGGGTAGAGCCTGAGCTATTGCATTTCCAAAAATCTCTCAGGTGATGTTGATGCTACTGGTCCATGGGCCTTACTATGAGTATCAAGTGTATTGAGGATCATAACAGCACTGAAATTCTATGATTCTTATGTGTTATTACTCACTATCTTCCTAACCCTCTGTTTCCCCACTCTAGGTCATGATTGGTCCAAGATATCAGGCTTTGATGAGTTTTCCTGTGGGGCCAACCAAGTAGATATTAAAGAGAACTAGGAAGACCATTCATTGCCCCAGTCTGACCTCGTATGCCAAGTCCAGTTACCTGTGTTCTATATATTACATGTGTGTTAGTAGTCCTGACTCTGGGTTCTATGATACTACTAGCTCTTGGCTTTGGTAGAACTCCTTGCCATATCAAATCAGTAGACTGAGTTGGCAGTGACATCCTTGCTAAGATTCCATGGCATCATGGAATTACGTAGTCCATTTTCATCAGAGAGACAGATCCTTAAAGGCAGAGAAAGAAACACTATTGGGGAGAAAGGACAGCTAATCCATGTGAGAAATTTTTCCAAGACTTATGTCATTAAAATATTCTTCTCACTTTACCTTTATGATTTCACGAATATCCACTTCTCTCTTAGATAGCGAGCACTCCTTATTTAGCACTATATACCCAAGGTTCACCATAGCACATAGAACAGAGCAGGTATTCTTTGTTGAAGTAATCTTTGTTGAATGTATGAATGAATGAATCAAGCAAGCAAGCAAGCAACTGGAGCTACAGTGTACTTAAAAGAAACTTGGGAAAGTCTACAGGAGGAGCAACAGAAAGAGCAGGAGGTGAAAGCAGGGAAGCATGAACTCATTCGGGCATAATTGTCTTAAGTGTCCCTGCCCTTGTGCTGCCCTTTGTTGTTCTGTAATACACAACAGGATGCACCTGCCCAGACATGGGGACTCTAGCTGAGTAGAAAGGAAAGCTAATACAAAGCCCCTGTTAATTAAAAAGCTTTTGCATTTGGAACTGTCTTCTAACACAAAGTGCCCTGCCTCCTGATGGGTTTGATATTTACGTGTGTTGAGAATATACAATGAATAGTCTGTAGGATTGTCTCCTAATCCTGAACCCAGCAAAGGAAATAAGATCTATCCAAAGTCACTACTGGTCTGTTATTAATCATGTCAAAACCAAAAATTAAACTGATGAACAGCCAGATGGCCAAGTAAATCAAGTATGCTTTTCTATGGATTTATTAATGAAAATAATGTTTAAGATTTTCTGCCTTAATTTCTTCAGGTTTCTCACTCCTTGGTCCTACTTATCTAGAAAATTCAAACAATTTGCACCAAGCTTTGCAAATCTAGGGGGATTTCTATTTGAAAGAGAATATTAATTAAAATAATGGAATGGATCAAAGAGAAGATGAGTGAGAAGAAAGTGGAGGTGTTAAAGAAATTCTCATGGATCTCACTTACGAGTCATGTAGGTAGGCCACCTTACACTGCCATGCCTGTTAACTAGAAACCCTCTACCTCACTAAGAAGATTTGCCATCAGGAGATAAAAAAACAACTTGTCACAGCCAACTCAAAATCAATTTATTGAATAGTTGCATTTCCGAATTAGCCTAAGAATATTTCTCCTATTGAAATATTGGGACAGGCAAGGGTTGGTATCTATTTGGCTTAAAGGAAGACTCTTCTGTGGCCTCCTGAATGTAGTAAATGACTTGGCTGTCAAATTGGACAGACTAAAGTGCAAAAAGACCAGAGAAGCTGGAAAGTGTTTTGTGAGTCTTCAACTGAGAGATCATTGTGCTCCCCTGTGACCAAAGACTGAACTGCAGCCACTGGGGAGTAGACCTAAAGCAGAGGTTCTTCCTGCTAAAACTGCACCATAATATAGTGTGGTCTGCTTTATTTTACATGGCAGAGGAGAAAGGGAAGGATATTTCGAAGAGTTTTAGAGGAAAATCTAAATTCTCCTTCCAGCATTACTAAGTTTTCCTTTGAAAATTAGCAACTCTTTAGTAAAATCCTTGATAGAGCTCCACTAGAGTTTATGTGTGACAAAGAGTAGCTACTAATGGCCCTTAATGGTGATTGCTCAAAAACCATAAAATGATATCAGCCTCATACCCAGTAAACTCATCTCTGAAAATTTCTCCAGAAGTGGATTGCTCAGAATATTACTTATTTAATGAAAAGTAATGGCTTTCTCACTGCAGCAAGATGAGAGATGCTAAGTGGCCTCTTCACATGTATGTTCCTTTTACTGCCGGCCTTTGTCAGATCATACACACTTGAGATACTAAACAAAAAACTCATCCCTACCTGGTAACAACCACTACAAAACACAACCAGAAATTGTTTTCAGTCTATTTTCCAATTGCTTCATGGTGATTTCAATCAATCTTCAACCTCTTTGTGGTTCTAAAGTTTGGAGACCACTGATCTAATGGAAATGGACCAGAAAGTAAGGAAGTCTGTTTTTTTCCTCTGAATCAAATCTCCACTAAGAAGTAGGATGATATCAATGATGACATCTGTACCCTCATCTAGAAAGTGAGAGGTTTGGACTCAAGGGCCTTAAAAGCCAGTCATTGCAAATCAGGTTTTCAATGTTCCTGAGCTTCTATTCAGTTTGTAAATGGAAAAGCGATCTTACTGAGGCACACACTTGAAACATGTAATTGATCATTTGGGTGAAAGCAAAAAAAAAAAAAAAAACTCTTTGCAAGCTTGCTGGCTGCTGCATTTATTCAGCATGTTAGTGTGTGGGATTAGCACCCTAGCACTCTTATTGCCCCCAAAAAAGTAAGAGCCGTTATCTCTCCACTATCTTATTGGATTATTCATGTTTTCATAACATAACTTTCACCATTTTGTGGTGTGGGGAGTCTCCTTGCCAAGATTATTTAATTCATGTTATAAACAATGACATGGACTAGAACTAGTCCTTCCTAGAATTGTGTCTTATCTTCCTAACCCAGTGATGATGACAACAACAAGACTAGGTTTTAATGACTTCTGCTATGTGTCATATACTGTGCTAATGCTTTATACCTATTATCTAACACTAACACAATCTTTAAAGAATAGGTATAATTAACTCTCACACAACAGATGAGAAAAACGGGCTCTGAGAAGGTAGAAACATAAACAAGGTAATATAGCTTCTGTGTGGTCAAACTAGGACTTAAACCCAGGTTGTTTGACTCCAAAATCCATGCTGTTTCTACTACATTATACTGCTTATTATTAATCCATGATGCTCACAAGTCTAGCCCAGAGCTTGGGAACTATTCTGCCACAATTCAAGTATAATTGAACTATAGAGTTGTTTTTAAAACCAAGTATTACAACTAAACAGTTTTCATATTATACATATAATTATACATATAAATATGTACCCATGTTTGGATTTATGAAAAAATTATATGTCTTTTTTTGAAAGTCATTGTCAAAATGACTATTCCTGTCTTGGGAGCTAATTTATGGGATCATGTTTTTCTCAAAGATAGGTAATCATGCTCTCCTACATCTTAACTCAGCAAAATGAACCTTTCTCTTTATTATTCTAACAAATGGTTGCTGTGGCATTATTATCTTTGTTAGCTTTTCTTCATTGTGTCATTAAGTTTCCATAAATATTACTATTAATGTAATTTTAAAATACAATAAAACAAATAGATAATCCATACAAGAGAAACTATATAAAGCAAACAAGTTGGGAATTAATGGAATAAATAAGGAAATGTAGATTGAAACCAAAAACAAAATGAGGTGCCCCTTATCGGTTTGGGAAACTCCTACATATTTTGTAGGAACCAACTTCCATGATAAGTCTGCTGATGTTCTAGAAAGACAGAGGAAAACTAATCTATCCTTTATTTTCATTTCTATGGAAATGTACGCAGGTCTCGGCTATACCACTTACCACATTTTCTTCTCCTTATCTACCCCACTAGATTGTGAATTCCTCCTAGGAAGTTCCCATATTTTATGCATCTCAGTGTCTACAGTACCTGGCACATTACCTAACTCACTGTGAGTTCAATAAACATATGTTGCATATATACACCTTTTATATACATTATTCAACTAACAAAAAACAAAGAAAAATAATTTTTAGATTGGTGTCAATAGAAACAAGCATACCTATCAGCTACTAGCATTATTATACATTGGTATACTATTTTTAGGGCCCAATCTGTATCAAAGCCATAGAATGTTATTAACCTTATAGCCAGTAAACTCACCTCTGGAAATTTCTCCAGAAGGCAATAAATCAAAAGAAGATCATGGATATATGCACAAACACATTCATAACAGTATAATGGGAAGAATATTGAAATGGCTTAAAAGTTCAACAATAGGAAAATAATTAAGAAAATTTTAATATATCAGTTTGTAAATAATAGACAGCCATTAAAATGAAAGACAAGAACATGTGTAACAGCAGGAAGGAGTATTTATGAGATACTGGAAGGCTTCAAAAGGAGAACTCAGCATTGTATATTTACCATGATTATAACTAAGTTATATAAGTATATAAATAAAACTTGGAAGGGAATTAGGGAACATGAAAATAGTTTTAATTTTGATATTTTCAACTAAATGAAAATATTTAGTTAGTAGAGGTTGAAAATATTTTCTTTTAAAATGTTCTTCAATATTATTGTAACATTATTTTAACAAAATTTTGAAAGCTAAATTATAAGCAGACCCGATCTGAAAAACAGAGATTCATTTGCAAGTCAGATGTCTGGTACACCAAAATAATATACATAATGTTTGTGGAGAGTCTCACCTAATTTCAAAATATCCTACTGGAGTTAACCAAAATATTCAAATACTGAGTTTCCAATTGGAAAAAATATATCTAAAACTATATTATTGTAATAAGATAAGAAAAAGGGACTTTATTTTTAATTCTTTTGAATGCTAGTGGTACCTAAGGAAAAGCAAGTTTAATTAGAGAGAGATGAGAAAAATAGGCAAGTACTTTTGTTAAGATTCTGAAGGAGTCTTTGGACATTTTCAAAGACTTAAGCAGTTTAAGGCACTGAATCTTTGTATAATTTTACATTACAATTTATGAATTTCTCCTTGATTCAAGTGCATCACTATCATTACTCTTATGCATTTCAGACATGATCAGGGTAATTTTTTTTCTTTTTGGCATAAAACTGAGATGAGTATAGAGAGAGAGAAAAAAGAAACTTTTCTGAGGTAAACTCAGAGATGAGAAAGAAACAAGTAAAGGTGGTTGAAGCAGATGCACCGAAATATTTAAGAAAGACTGAAATGAAATTGTATAAAGACAAGGTCAAGTTTATTTTGAAGATGTAGCAGAATAAGTATCTTGACTGATGTTCTTACCTTAAAAAAACCTAACTAAAAATGTTGGATGAAATATTCTAAACATTTTAAGTATCAAACTGCTAAAAAGGAAAAAAAAGTGTAGTTACCAGGCCAAAATGTAAGCAAAGGCTGGAACAGAGCTGAGTGGTAATATATTTCTGAACTAAGGGCATTTATTGAACAGGGAGAATCTCAATTTGAATTTTCATGGCCTCCCTAGGTGTGCATGACAGAAGTTTAATCTCATAGCCATACAAGGTGGGGAGTCTAATACTGATTATATAATTATAATGCCTTATGGGGTCAAAAGAATAGAATAGGACTAAACAAATATAGCAAATATCTACCTATATCAGGAGAAGAATAATTGGAGTTAGTACTATAAGGTCTAATAATTGTCCAGGATAATAAGAATATGATTAAAATATTTTGATATATTAAGCATGCATGTTGTCATCTCAAAGATAACCATTAAAAGCATAGAAACAGAGTCTACAACTGTCAAATTAGTAGAGGCGAATATGGAATGATAAAGTATATTAAATCCACCTAAAAATAGGCAGTTACAAATAGTAACAGAAGAGCTGAGATGGTTTGAAAGCACAAAATATTATGGTAGATATAAATCCAAATAGATTATTATATCAAATGTAAGTGAATTTACAGCTCTAGGTAATAAGAGAGACGTTTTGACTAGATTAGTAAAATAATCAACTAATGATCGTGTTTATAAGAGACACATCAGAAAGATAAAGACACAGAAAGTTTGAAAGTAAAATATGGAAAGAAGATATTTCATGAACATGCATAGGAAAAGAAATGCAGTGTAGCTGGATTAATATCTGTTAAAATAGATTTTGAGGCCAAAAAAAAAGAATTTTTAAAAATGAAGGGGTTCACTTTGTAATGAAAAATTCACAAGAATGATACAAAAATTCTAAATTTGTATTTCCTAGTGTTATAGCCTCAAAAATATAAAGGCTTATAAAATACATAAAAACCCATGGCAGTGGGAGATTTTAAGCACACCTCTTTCAGTAATCCATAGAACAAGCAGGAAAATAAAAAAAGAACATAAAAGATCCGAATAATACATATAATAAATTGTCATAAGGTGCAAGCAGAGATCTTAGCATCCTCAAACTGCAAAATACACTTTTTCCAAGCATACAGAGAACATTTTTATAAAATTAAAGCTTCAACAATGTTTTAATCTTCAAAAAACATCATTTTATCTTATAGCAATGCAGTAAAGCTCAAAATCAATAACCAAAAGGTAAGCGGAAAATATATTTGTAAATTAAGAAACATTTTAAATGGGTGACATGTAAATTATTACACAAATTAGAAATTAATATGAACTGAAGGATAATGAAAACCACACTAGCTGACCTCTACGAACTCACAAAATTGGCAAGAAGTAAGTAGTCCGAAAATACCAAACACTGGTTAGTCTGTGTGGGAACTCTTCTTACACTGTTGATTAAAATTTACAACAACATAAAAAAAAAATAGTTACCTACATGAATACATGCATACTTTATGATCCAGTGATTCGACTTGTAGGTATATCACCCTAGAGACCTTTGCATGTATGTCCCAGGAGATGTGCACAGTAAAGTTCACAGTACTATTGTTTGTAGTAGCTCAAAACTTAAGGCAGCCCAAATGTTGATAATAATAGCATAGATAATAATGCTGATGATAATAATAATAATGTGGATGAGTAAACTGTGGAATATTTTTTAAATGTAATGCTGCACAGAAAAAGTGAATGAACTACTGGCACATGCAGCAACATGGATTAATCTCACAAATTAAAGAGTGAACTATGTCATTTATAAAAGCATGCTAAATAATCTCATTTATATAAAGTTTTTTTTTTAAAAACAGGCAAACTAAACTTTAGAGATGCATTCCTAGGTGGTACTATTGGAAAGATAAACAAGGAATCATTAACACAAAGTCAGCATTGTGGTTTCCTCTGTGAGGAAGGATGAGAAAGAGGAATATTAGAAGAAGAAAGAAGAAGCAAAGTGAGCTTCCAAGATGTTGGCACTGTTCTATTTTTAACTGAGGTGAAAGTTGCACAGGTCTTCTCTTTAATATTATTATTTAAAATATACCTGTTTTACACGCACTTCTGCTTGTGTGATGCATTTGACAAAAATTAAATCTAAATGAGCATATTAATATTTAAAAACAGGAGAGAGGTCACTTCCTCTTTAACTTCCTTTTTCACTCATTCGTCAAGGATTCACTAAACAAATATTGAGTCCCTACTATGTGTCAGGTGTTATTCTAGAGAAGACACCAGAGATAAAGCAAGAAGGATGATAAAATCTGTCTCAAACTTTTTGTGTTACAAATAAAAAAAATCTAACTTGAACTGGCTCATGTACCTGAAATTTCTAGAGGCTGATTTAGCTTCAAATGCGGTTTGATCTAGCAACTCAATAATGTCACCAGGGCTCTTTCTGTCCTTGTCCAGTCCTCTGCATTATTAGTTTTATTTTCAGGTTTCACATGATGCCCCCAGCAGTATCAAATATTCCCCTTCTGGACATAAATAGCTGTAGCAGTCGCAAGTCCTATGGAAGAGAGATCGTGTCCTGGTATTCACTGCAAATGTCCTGAAGTTTATCCTCATTGGACCAGCTTAAGCCTGGGTTATATTCTCAGCTCTGAAATAATCAGTAGACCTTCAGAGGGGGCGTAAAGTATGCACCTGGTTTTGTAGTAGGCAAAGGGGTCAACAAATTAACTCCAAGCACATAGCTAAAAATCATATTTGGGATGTATTCCAAATTATGAATCAGGGGCCATTGCCAGGAAAAAGGAAAATGAAAGTTAGAAAGGCCACTAAAACCTTTCTCCACAGTCTCTGCTGTCATGGAGCATATATTCTTGGGAGGGGTGGGGAATAGGAGAATAAATAATTAAACAAATAAATACATAAATAAGATAGTTAGAAATAGTGATAATGCTATGACAATAACGTAATCTCCAAGAAAAACAAGGATTTTTATCTGTTTTACTTACTGCACTATCCCACCTGTCTAGTCAAGTGCCTAGCACACATAGGCCAGAAATAAATGTTTATTGAGTTGAACTGAATTGAATAATAATAGGGTAAAATGATAGTCATTGCTCTGTATCACACACAATCTGACTCCCAGCCATTTCTCCATGGGTTCCTTATCAGCCACATGACTCCTTTCTGCTGTTCTTCCCACCTGGGACCTCCTCCATTTTCTCTCCATTCATCCAGGTCCTATATGTCTTCCCAAACTTTGTTGGAATCCCATCTTCTCAGGAATCTTCCATGATATCTCTGCTCCTCTTTAATTTCTCTCCTTGCCTGCACCATGGCATTTATCAACAATGTTCATTTTAACTCTGAGTTTCATTACATTTGGTAATTCACCAAAATCCTTTCGTAATGTTAACTAAAACTATTTTATCTTTACATGCTTTTAAATCTCAAAGAGAACATAAATTACTTATGGATAGGCATTGGTTCTTTTCCTAGCTTAGCCATTTATTAGCTATATGTGAACTTGGATAAATTATTTGACTGCTCTGAGAGTCAGTTTCCTGATCTATAATATGAGGGTAGTATCTCTCTCATAAGGTTGCTCTGAGTACTGAGAAAACGTATGCCAGTACCACATGGTAAGTATTTGATAAACAGCAGTGATGATGTCAATGATGGTGATGATGAAGAATTATTTCCTCCTTCTTTCTCCATCCCTCTCTTCATCATTTAGCCCCATTAGGAGTATATAATAAAGGCTAATAAAGACTTAATAAATAGCCCAAAGATTCCCACTCCTGGAAAGTTGTGGGCTTGGCCCTTCCTGTTTGTTTGTCACTGGTGTGGAGACTCAGATGCTAGCCCACTTTGACTTCAGTGTCAACAGGAGGGAAGTCTTAAGCCCAATCAGCTAAGTTACCACACTGCTGAAGTGGAGAAGCCAGGATAGAAGAGAGCAGCAGGGGGCATTAACAACCAGTGCCCTGACACAGCCACCAGTTACAACCATGGCACTAATACTGAACTAAGAAGCACCTAACATCAGTGTGGGCTCAGTGGCTGAGGAGACATTTTCTATTTGACTCAAATGATGGTCTCTGTGTGCCTGGGTGCTGGCTGAGCTGCCAATGAGGGTAGAGGCAATGCTATTATACTAATTCTTGTGCACCCCATGGATCATAAATCAACAGATACTTAATTTGCCATGGGAAGAATGGCATCAATTAAGGCAGTCACGATGCCATGAAGTAGTATTAACAGAAAAAATGAGGACTCTGACTCTGGGTAAAATCACTCTGGATTTTGAAGGGGAAAAGCTCTGCCTAAATAATTATTTATTTTTTGTGTTTGTAGCCCATGATTGCTCAGTTAGATGATTCATGGGCATAGTGTAAAGAGTAAAATTGAAAGACTTTCCTTTAATCTCAGTTCCTCTACCAGCTGCTTGTTGGAATTAGAGTACACCTGCTGTCTTCCCAGGTACAAACTTGCCTGCATGAGAATTTAGACCCAACCACATATACAAGTCCACTCCATCTAGCACTACTTCCCACCCCAAAACAAGATTTAAGGCTGGGGAAGGTCACTACTGAGCAAACAGGTCAAGTGAGAAAAGCCTGAGGTCCTGACCAAGACATATCACTGGCAGGAAAATAATTCTTGACTATGTTCCAGGAATGCTCATTATAATAGTTAAGAGCATAAGCTGTGAAATGAGATTGACCTGGTCTTAGATTTTGCCACTTATGTGGTTTTTAGCAACTTAAATTCTCTGGGGAAAAATATTGCACCTACCTTATAGTTTTATTATGAGAATCAAATAAGATAATGCATGCATGGCATTTGGCATAGTGCCTGGCACAAATTAAGTGTTCAATAAGTGTTAGATCTTATGATAATCATTGGCAGGGGCAGTGGCTTTGACCACAGAGCTGGATGTACTGATGCTGGATCAGCTTGTAGCTGTTCAATCAGGCCGGCCTTCGAGGAGAACTGGCTAGTTTCATAGACTATAAGTGAGCTAGGACACCTGCAATTTAAAAAAGAAAAATAATTTCTATAAATCCTTTGTTGTCGGTGTCCAAGAGGTAGATTTGGTTCATGCCAGACCTAGGAGTTCAGCTGGGCCAAACGGCTCTGACCAGGTAGATCAGCATCCAGAGTATTTCAGGGTTATTATGGGTCAGCATCTCTGTCTGTTGACTCAGTGGTACCTGCACTGAGATTACTCACATGTACAGTAGGCCTCTGACCACAGCCCTCATCTCTTCCCATGTTAATCAACATGTTAGTCCATGTCCTACAAGAGGCAGATACCAAAGTGGGATTAAATGTGCAAGGATTTCATTAAAGGAAACATCTGTGAGAGAAAATGAGGTGGGCATCAGAGAAGCTGGGAATGGTCTGAGACTACAATGTAAGTCCGACCCCATGAAGCAAAGGAGAGAGGTCAAACTTGGCAGAGGATCTCAGAACATAGTAGCTAGGGCCCTTGGTCAGTTATGTTCTCTGTAGTTGGAAGTCTGCCATGCACATTATCATGGCTGCCATAATCAATGAGTGGAAAAATATCTAAAAGACAAGATAATCAAGTTTGCAGATGACAGTGAGATGAAATGCTCAAAATTTTTTCTTGCCAGGTTTTGAATTTATCCTTGTTCAAAGCCAAGCATATACACGAGCTCCCCACATGAACACACCATTGTCTTAGGGTGTCTCCCTCTATTCTTTCTCATTATAATCATTCGTGGTTGTAGAATCAGAATTACATTTGGACAGGTTTGAGAATATTGTGGAAGAATACTTGATGACATAAAAATATATTCAAGATATATTTTTAATTTAAGGAAAACAGGTTAATAAACCTGTATTTAAAGCATAATTTATATTTTGTTAAAAATATATAGAAAAATATAGAAAGAGTTAAACATAAAAATATTAAGAATAGTTATTTTTAATTGTTTTTTTTAACTTCTATTTGTGTGGATTCTGTTTTTCTACAGCGAATGTGTGTTATTTCCAAAACATTCCCATTGTTTTGGAGCTATATTCTCTTTCAAGTTCCCCAGCATTTATTTAAGTGTATCTTCCAAAGGCTGGGGTGTGCCTCAGACTGGCTTGGTGTCTCTGTAAAAGAATGAAATGACAAGATGATTAATCTCAAGACTCATCACCATTTTAACTGCCTTCTTAGTTTTTTGACTCTTTACTTGCTTCTGACCATTGAGAAGTACTGACACCCAGCCTAGGTCACGATGGCCTCCTAGTGTCCAAACCCCTTACTTGAATTAACTTAAAGCTCTATGGGGTTATTCCCTATTGGGTTTATTAGCAGTAATAATATTTTTAATGTTTGCATCACATCCTTTGTTTCCTAAAAAACAATGACAATGGCTAACATTTATTGAGTGCTTCTATGTGCCAGGTATTGTGCAAAATATTTTTAATGTATTAACTGAATTCATTCTCTCAATAATACTATGAGGTTGGTGCTATTATTATCTGCATTTTACAGAAGAGAAAATGAGACAACATTGGTGAGTGAAGTCGGCCAAGCTCACATAGTCAGTGAGCGGCAGGGCCAGGATGTTTGCCTGCCTTTGCCTAGCTTATCAATTGCTTGATGTTTCTAGGATCTGCCTCCAAAAGGTTACCCTTATCAACTGACACTGGCCCACACACAAGTGTGAAAGAGCTATCTGTACCTTTTCTTTAGGCAAGGCTTCACACAAATTATCTAGCTGTGACTTTGAACAAGTTGTTTAAAACCTCTGAATCTCAGTTTCCCCATATATAAAGAAGACTAATATACCTTTGCAGAGTTATTAAGGAGATAAAATAGAATAAGTTATGGGGGACACCTATTGCCAATTCCCAGTACAGGGAAAGCACTCATTGAAGAGAAAGGAAAAAAAAGAACTGAGAATATTCACCATCAGTTAATGGAAAAAGGGACTCAAATATGAGCACTTTCAAACATTCACCTTTTTACATACCGAAAAGGAGGAAGACTGTACAGAATGAATTTTCAGAGCAGTGGACTCCAGGGTTTTGACACTTGAGAATTTAGACAGTGAAGGAAGCACATGACAATACCTTGATAGGAAATGTCCTGTCACTCAGGTCAGCCCAGGATGCTATGGAAACACAAAGGAGCTTCCATAAAGGAGACTAGGAGAAAGGGCCTAGGAAAATTCCCTGGAAGAGGTGATGTATACACTGAATTGTGAAAGATGGATAGAATTGACCAAGAAAGGGGGTTAGGGAATGCTATATAGAGGGAATAGCATGCACGAACATCCAGAAACAAAAATGACATCATCATCATCATTATCATCATCATCATCATCATTATCATCATCACCATCACCTATCTTTTGAGTGCCTGATATGTTATGGGCACTACAGTAGGTGCTTTTTATATGTTATTTCAAATCCTTACATAACCCTATAAAGTAGACATTATCATGCACATTTTACAGACGGGCAAATTAGGACTTTATAGGTTCAATAGAGCCAGGTAAGTGGAAAAGTTGGAACTGGAGAGTCAAGGCATGCTGATTCCAAAGCCCAGGATCCTTCTGAACTGAGGCCCTCCTTGAGATGTGTCTGGAGAGTGACAGAAACTAGGCTAGAGGAATAAGCAGGGCCCAAATCTCATAAGGCTTTGAAGGCCATGTTCAGGCATTTAGAATTCACTCTGAGGGAATGGGGAGATTTGGAGGCATTTATGGTGGGAGAGTGACATGATCAGTTCCATATTATAGAAATATTTATTTGGCAGAAGTATGAGGATTGAATTAGAAGATCAAGATTGGAGGTAGGGAGGACATTTGAGAAGCCATTGTAGCAGCTCAGTGATGCTGCCTGAGAACAGGGGCATTGACATATCTGCTGATTTGGTGAAATAACTTATAAGAAAAGTTTCAGAAGTCTGTCACTTATCTCCAGAATCTTCACAAAGTCTCTGCTGCTTCCTTCCTTTCACTTCCCTGCCCCTATTCCTCAGTATGATTCTAGATTCCACAAACAGGGAGCTGTCTAAGAAGGAAATCATAAAGCAGCAGAAAGCTATTACTCATTCGTTCTTGGAAGCATGCCCCAGCAAAACTGTGGCAGTAAGGAAAAGTCTGTTGAGATATTGAGAATAGAATAGACGAAGTGGTAGCAGCAAGCAGCAATTCAGCAAATGCCACCAATGAAGTCATGTGGCCTTTCTAGCCAGGAGATCAGGAATACCTCTCAGCCCCAGATATCTCACTCAGATCCTTGCCAAATAATGAGGAAGCTTTGGATAACAGAGTAGTCCACTTCACTTTAATAGGAGGGATATACATTTTAGTTGGTTACGTCAGCACTTTGATTCCACAGTAACTACTTGAATGCACTAAATGATGTAAGCTACAGTGAAAATAGGGGAAGCTCACTTACATGGACATTAATACCAACTCCAATATTAACTTGCTGTGTGATCTCAAGCTTGTGGGTCATTTCCCTTCTCTAGGCCTTGATATATTTTTCCCTGAAAGTAAGGCAGCACGATATTGATATTAAGAATATGGACTCTGTTGCCTGAATGCTTGGGTTCAAATACCACACCACCACTTACTAACTGTGTGACCCTAAGCTAGTTATTTGATCTCTTTATGTCTAAGTTTCCCCATCAGTAAAATGAGGATACTGATTACAAAGTTGTTATAAAGATTAAATTATTTAATATTTGTAAAGAACTTTGTACTTGGTAAGTGTGACATTAATGTTTACTATGGTTATTATTATCTATTCAATGAGGCAGGTGAACCAGATGTTCTCAAACATTTCTAGAGTCCTCTTTACCTCTAACCTAAGCCTCTCCCTGACCCTGGCCAGATCCTCACTATAGGCCATCCATATCTTCTTAACTATGGCCTCTAGCTCTATGCCAGCACTTAAAATGTCTCCTTTCTTATAGCCCACCCATATTCTGCTCATCTGTTAAATGCTCGCTCTAATCACCTCCTATGCAGAAACTTCTGCACATACCTCCACCACCCTAAAATTTTCTTATAGCTGTATTATTTGTGGTATACACTCTAACACCTCTTTAATTTTGTCATGAATGCAATTCTTGCATTCATGTGTGGGAAGGTAGTTGAAAAAAAATGACATTAAAGTAAAATATTTTTAATACACACACACCCACAGACAAACCCACACCCACCCACCCACACACACACACACACACACTTACAATCACAGCAGGCAACATGGGCTGCCTATGTGCACAGAATTTGTACTGAGCGATTTTAATTAGTACCGAACATTAAAAATAGTCTCTTATGACTTTCATCTTAAAGCATTTAAAAATCATCTATATTCTTCGAAGAACTAATCTACCATGTTTGGAAATTCTTGAAAGCCAGAGTTCCTGGAGATCAAAAAAAAGACAAAGTTACCACTTACCTTTTAAGAAAGGATAAACATGAAAGGTAAAATAAATCCAATTTTGCTCACTGGACAACATTAAAAAATAATTCCATAATAAAAGTCAAAAAGGTAAGAATGGCACAGGGTACTGAGTAACAATTAATACTACATTATGAAGGGAAAAAAATCCTGCTGACTCAATGTACTTTTTGTTGGTAACAGATGACAAGCCAATAGACTTGGGGTAGCAAACAACATAATATGTATTGACTTTAGAAAACCTTTTTATTCTGTTTCTAGCTTGAAAAATATGGTTCAGACCATATACAGTTGGCACTATAGGATGATATTGACAAACTCGTTTTCAATAGTTTAGTAAGAACCAAAAACAAGGAAGCACACTGTGTTGCGTTTCTCAAGGAAATGACCTGGAGTTGACACTACTTGATATTTTCATCAATACTTCATTAGATGGAAGACAAAATATGCCTAATAACTACAGGAAAATAAACTAATGAATATTTTTAACCCAGAGATAAGAAATTACATGATAGATGGTAACTATTGTTAACCTCCACCTCTAACAGCAAAGAAAATAGATCTAGAAGAGTATATGATAGAAGGGCAGAGGAAGATGACAGACTAGTCTTTGACACATACTATCTTTTAGGATAAGACAAAAAGGAGGTCATAGAGAGTTAAGGTGGGAGAGAAACTAAATGATGGGGATCTCAGAGAAGTTATTTATAGATATACACATCAGGGGAGCTAGTGGAAAAGGGTGACAAGTCATTTACAAATATAACTGCAAGTCAGACTCTGATGGCGATGTGTGACTATGCCTTTTGGAAAAAAGTACTCTAGGCTACAAGTTACTAAATATGCATTAAGAATGTATTTAAGGCAACCACTCAGTAAAGAGGGTAAATTAATCAACTAAAATGGATACCATTCATCATGGGAATTATTCCTCTGAGAGTAAATAGTTAAAGAACTGAATGTAGATGGAGTCTTGATGGATACTACCTTGGTGCAAGAATATATAGGATACTCAGAAATGAAGAACATTAAACAAAATGCAGTATGGGAA
This sequence comes from Pteropus alecto, assembly GCF_000325575.1. Classification (NCBI taxonomy): domain Eukaryota; kingdom Metazoa; phylum Chordata; class Mammalia; order Chiroptera; family Pteropodidae; genus Pteropus; species Pteropus alecto. Next base: position 2,113,970 of record NW_006442490.1, on the reverse strand, counting down.
GGCAAATGTTTTTAACAAACAAAAAAATCATGATAAAAAGGCCCCAGGGGCTAATGAGAGAAATGTGAGGCAATTCTATGGGTCTAGGAATGGATTACATCATCATCAATCCCTGGGAAGAAAGAAGAGAAGGGAGCAAAATGCAGTATTGGTTGAAGTGATAATTCCCCAGAGCTCTGGGAAGTAAGTCAGAATGATTTTACAGAAGTCCAAATCTAGTCAGATCATGAAAGTCTAATGACAAGTCTAATGTGTGTGATTGTATATAGTTAATTTGGAAGCCCCTAAAATAAGAAAGGACACAAAAGGTAAAGAGAAAAGTCTTTGATTAGTTAAGACAACAAAGGAGATTGAGTAAAGTAAAACATGATTTTCTAGCCAACTCTCATGTTCTTCATCTCAAGCCCTCATATGGTCCCTTGGAGAGCTACTGCAAAATGACAGCCCGGAAAAGCTTGTATTGAAAGAGAATTCTGTGGGCCTGAAAAGAACCAAATTAAGAGGTATTAGGAGCACACGGTTGTTAATCTCTACCTCATGTAGGTCTTAGCTTGTTACTGAGGATTATTTGGGCACCTGTGAAGCTTTGAGAAGAGAAATTATAACTTTTATAATCTTAGTATTGTCTTTTTAAATAAATTTATTTTTAAATTTTATAATATGTTAATACTTGCTCATTATTAAAAGTACAGAGAGAAGTATACAAAGCAAAATATGGTAGTGTTCCTTCACATCGTCAATCCAAATCTCCACCAGAGCTAGAGCTAATTAGTATTATCAGTTTGGAGTGTGTTCTCCCAGATTTTGTATATTTACACACACACACTCCTTAAATGCATAGAATAGAGATTGGCTCATGTCAGTACATATAGTTCTGACACATTCCTGTTAACAAATATCCCATGATATTTATATACCAGTTTGTTTAACCGCCGGCCTGATAGACAATTATATTGTTTTCCATCTTTTCTGGTGTAAAAAATACTGTGCTGGTATCTTTACACACACACATCTGGGCACATATCTGTGTATTTCCATAGAAGATGGTACATTCCTAAAAGTGGAATTTCTTGGCATACATATTAGAAGTTTTGATAGAAGTTGTCAAATTGCCATCTTGAATTGCTGTTACTCTCATGAGTATATGAGAGTACCTCTTTCCATCAACAACCCTGAATATTATCTCTTTTTCTCTTCTTTCTGAGAGGGAAAAAAAATTATCTTTTTGTTTGGATCTGCATTTCTCCATTGCCAGTACCAAGGTACTATTCTGCATTAGCCAATGAGATTGAGCACTTTTCATATGTTAATTAGCCACTTAAATTTCTTCTGTAAACTGCTTGTCCAAAGACCTTAATTAGTATACTTGAAACTAATAAAATAAAAATTTAAAAAGACCTTTATTAATTTGGCTATCAATTAGTTTAACATGCCCAGTTTTTTGCACATTATATGTATTAACTTTTTGTCATATGTGGTATAGTTATTTTCTTCTAGACTGCACTTGCCTTAATCTTCTGTAACATCTTAAAACTATCTTTACATAGGTTTTCCATTAAGAAAACCAACAATTTTAGAAAATTACATCATTTAATTTTTATTTTTGATACAATAAAATTTACCCCATTTTATATTCTTTGTTATATGTATATAGCCAATCTTTCAGACTAGTAGTACATAAATGAAAACCAAGCCAGGTTTTACCTGTGAAGTTGTGCGTTCTTTTCTAAAGCACTTAAAGATAGTTTCCAACTACTTTGGAGCACTATCCTTTATGAAATTTTAGCCAGGCCCTACAGATCACATGCCTACCTTTAGGAATCATGCTGCTAACAGATACTATGAATCCATCTACCTCCATTAAGCCCCTAACAGATGAGACAGTAACACTTATTTGAATTGAGACTCTTGAGCCATCTTGGACCATGGTTATTTCATTATCCTGTACAGGATTTAAGTGGCATAAAGTAAATGAACCTTATAATCCAGGACTCAAGAGAAAAGTTCATGGTTAGAGAGATAAGAACTCTGTTCCATTCCAACTCTCAGTCCATTGAACATGCCCAGTGGCAACTGAACCTATTGTATAAAAAATGCCAATTTATACCACAGTATATTAGCTTGCTGTATAACTGACAAAGCAAAGAACTCATAATTATCTGACAGATTTACAGATTGCATATCCAGTACCCGTCACCAAGATTACGGAAACAAATATGACTGTAAATAGGTTTTCTTCATTTCAAACACTGTGGATAATATTTTGGTTAAACATTCAAATTCCCTGGCTCCCTTCCACATTTGCTATCTTCCCAATGCTTAGGCCCCATATGGAAAAACAAGAAAGTTGAATATTTAGAGGGCCTGGATCCTCACAAACTCTGAAATATACAAGATGCACACAGTCACTACACCATCTTGTGGCTATGCTTGTAAACTGCACATTCCCTGCTAGTAGGCAAATTGCCAAGATCCTCTTTGCTGAAACCTTGCAAAGGGTCCATTACCATCTTGTCTTTTTTTTTCTCTTTCCAGCCACCAAATTGGAAAGGACAGGCTATGCTAGCCTTCTCTCTGTCTCTGTCTGTCTCTCTCTCTCTTTGTGTATGTGTGTGTGTGTGTGTGTGTGCATGTGTCCTATCAGAATGGTCTCAATGCCTCAACCAGCTCTAAAGACTCAATCAGGAATCCTTAAAGTCAGATAAAGGGAATTCCAGAATAAATTCTTCACAAAGGTACTGTTTCCTTCAATCACCAATATCACTTACCCTGAATAACAGGTCTATGTTTGATTTTTTAAAATAACCCCACTATAGCTCCTGAAGAATTATTAAGAGGCACAGGCAGCCAAATACATTTTGCTTCATCAGCAAAATGACTCAGGAAAGGACCCTCATTAAAAACAACAACAACAAATAAACAAAAATCAGCAAAAACACTACAGAAGAAAATCACCTTATTAGGCCAATAGAATAGCATCTCTATATGTATTGAGTACCTAAAATGTACTTCTCTCTCCTCTTTGCATGACCAGCTCCTTTTTACTTTTCACATTGCAGTTTACATGGCACCTCCCAGAGTAGCCTTCCTTGTTCATCCTAAACATTTCCTCTCTGTTACCCTTTATTACTACTGGGAGAGATAAACAGGCAACTAGAAGAGTGAGTGATATAAATGACCTCAGACAGCCTAACTCATTACCTTCCAAAAATATAATACCCCTATCAAGTTTTCTAAAGTGCATATAAATCAAAGAGGACAAGATCCTAAGAATTCACACAAAAGACTATTTACTGTGCTTAGATGAGTGCTGGGATGAGCATTAACACAGGGGTTGAGGGGAGCACAGAGGAGAGGTGGCTAAATCCAATTTGGAAGTCAGGGAAGACTTGCCAGAAGTAGTGACATCAAAGCAGCATCTAAAAGAGGACGATGATTAACTATACTAAGAGAGTGTATTTATGTGTTACTGGGTGAGACAGACATGCAAAGATAATACAGAAGGCAAGAGTGAAGCGGATAAAGAATATTATTTAAGGCAAAGAGAATAGCATGTGCAAAATGCCTAGAGGTGAAATGAGGAATTAAGGGTGGAACTCAAATAGGTCTTTTTGGCTGATGCATGAGTGTGAGGGGCAAGTGTTGAGAGAGAAGACAAGCAAGTCAGCAGGGACCAGATCATGAAAGGCCTTGACTGCCAGTCTAAAGCATTTGGAATGACACTCAAAAATATTTACTGGGTGTGCTTTATTTACAAAGATATCATTTTGTTGGTTATATAACATCAGGGATTAAAATTAAATGCATGAAATAATGCTAAAATTTAATGATAATACTAAAGGTAATCATAACTTTTAGAACAAAAACTGGAACAAATGGACTGACAATGGAATTGAATAATGGAAACCATGATCATAATGAAAAATGCAAAAAAATGTGGCTGATGTGTGCATTGCTTGTACTGTATTTAATACCCAGGACATGCTGAGTACAGATCTGCGTTCATCATGTGCATCTGCTAAATAGTAATTCCTAGTATTGTTGAGAATAAATAGACATTGTTTTCATCTATCAACAAAAGGTATCTGCCAACTTTAGACAGATGTTACTATGTTCAATAAAGTGTTCACTATGTGTAAAATGCAGCACTGGACCCCATGAAGGGAAAGTGAGAGAAAAATATAAAGCCAAAAAAAGAAAAGGAAAGGAAAAAAAGATAAATCTATTTTCTGCAGGGATTTTAGGTGAAAATTTTCTTTTAGTGAATCCGATTACTGGGTAACTTATCAGAATACAATGAATGGGGCGGGGGTGTTAAACATTACCAAGAAAAACAGTGTAAGTGTTCCATAAAATTTACTGAATGAATAAAACATATTAGTCAAAAATAATCAATTCTTTCAGGGCTAGAAAATTTTACGTATTAATCCAATCAATTGCAAATCACCAGAACTCTGTTCTAGAATACTTTGCATGTTTTAACTTATTTAATCATTACTACAAATCTGTGGCGTAAGTACTATTATAATTTCAGTTTTAGAAATGAAGAAAGTTGGGCTCAGAAAGATGAAGTCATTTACCCTAGGTCACATAGCTAATAAGGGTTTGAGCCAGAATTATGAACCCAGGGAGTTTGATTATTATAGTAGGAATCCTAGAAAAAGTTCTGCTTTAGGTCGAAGGCTAATAGTCAATTAAATAGAGAGAGTGTACAAGAAAAGTAGAAGTGCTGAAAATCTTTTATTATTAAAACATTAGGGTAGTTCTTTACATACCAGACCCAGAGATACCTGAAATGGGATCTCAGCTCTGCTACTAATTCTATGTGTAACCTTAGGCAAGTCGCTTACCCTTTCTGAGCCTCAAGTAAACCTGTAAAATTAGGAAAGGTGGTGGTGGTGGTGGTGGTGGAGGAAATGTGATATGGGTTTGCCTGAAGGTGTCAGAGCTGAACGAAGTTTTTTAAATGCCTTCAGATGATTTCAAAGGAATTTTCACCCTTCCAGATATATCTTACCTACCAAGTATGGAGACCACATCCTCTTTTCAAATTACAGAAGTGCAGTATATACATAGATCAGTCTCTAATAAGAAATGCTATATATAAAGTACAGAGGGCCCAACTCAGACTGGAGACCAAAACCATTTTGTTGAGTATTAAAAATATTCTCTAATGCCTGTGGAAAGAAAAGAGCAGAGATATTGAAATTATGCCTGTGGAAAGAAAAGAGCAGAGATATTGATCAAAAATCCTGGCACCAAGGGCCAAGGTTGGCTGCTTTCATTTATGAGACCTAGAGGAGTATGTATAGGTCTAATAATACTGGGTTCAAGGGTCAGGGGATCTCGGGCTGCCTCTCCAAGGGTAAATGTATAAGGCAATTCTCTTCTAAGAATGTGGGCTGGGTATCTGTGGGTCCAGCAACAAGTGTTGAGCAAGGTTGAATCCAAAGAACTGAAAGGAAGTCAGATGTGTGAGTATTCCTAGTTGGAAAATGAACTATTGTCAATTAAATTTTAGAGCAGCCAGAAATTATTTTCTAGTTTGTCTTATCGGGAGTTCGAGGCCTTCTATGACCAACTGATGTACTGGAGGAAGCTTCTGCTATAGAAGAGAACTCCATCTGGGATAGAGTAAAGGCTTTGGAGTCAGACAGGCCTGGATGTGAAACTCAGACTCGCCACTTAGTAGTTGTGTGGTCTGGGAAATACCTCTCTGAACCCTGATTTACTTCTCAATATAATGGGAGCCAATAGAACTTAGCCATCATCATTTTTAGAAAAATGAGATGAAGCTTCTTTTAGAGACACATACACAATGAAACATTTACAAATGATGTCTGAGAATTACTTCAAAATATTACAGATTGTAGGGGAAGTGAGGACATAGATTAAACAAGATTGGCCATTAAACAAGAGTTGACAATTGCTGAAGCTGAGTAATAGAGAAGTGGGAGTCCATATACTGTTCTCTCTACTTTTGTAGAGGCTTGAATCATCTCATAATAAAATGTTTTAAATAATGAATAAGATAAAGAGATTGAGCTCTGGAGGTCTAACTAGGTAGTTAGAGGCCCCTGACTCTAACTCTGAAGTATTGGGTGAGTTAATTAAGCTTTCTGGAGTCTCAGCATATTCCTCTATAAAACATGGTAAGTAATGATTCCTGCCTCACAGGGTGGTTGTAAAGATTAAATGAGGTTATGTATGTAACAGTGTCTGAGATATAATACAATTTCAAAAATATTAACTGTTGCTATTGTCTTTATCCTTGTCATTATTATTGCTGTTATCATATGAAGAGCACAGAAGAATACTTGGTATGCAGTAGGTGTTTAATAAGCAGTATTGATCATCATCATAATTATCATCAGCATCACCAGGAGTTGAACTCTTCACACCTAGTCAGAACATACTTTTAAGCTGAGCTCTGAATCTCACCGAATATTGGCAGTTATGAGCATTGAAATCTCCTGAGTGAATAAGTGTGTGTGTGTGTGTGTGTGTGTGTGTGTAGTCCAGCTGTTGAAACTATCTTGAGTTCAGAAATTTCCACTCAAAAGAACCAGCTAAGTACCTCAAGTAGAGCTGTCAAAGCCTTCCTTCACAGAGCTTCTATGAACAGGAGACAATTGCAGATTAAAGACAGTTGGAAACAGGCAGCTCTATCAGGGGGTTTTATTCATGGGGGTTTAAAGCAGGGCTCTTGGCCTTGAGAGAGGGATGCAGCTGGGAGTCACTTTCTTGATAAAGCCTTTTCTGACCTCCCCTCTTGACTTCCTGCATCACTGGGCCTAACTCACAATAAAGTGCTCTATTCAGGTTTGTCAAATGAATGGAATATAGGACAGAAATCAAGTTACTGGAAGCTGGACACTGGATCAAAGGTGATTAAATAAAAGTCTCTAGACTCAGGATGAGCATACTTCCTAAGTCTGGAGTTGGCCTAGCCGCCACTTGGGGCATGGTGGCCCAACCTATGAGAATCAAGTAGGGAATGAGAGTAGAGCTTCCCAGTGTGACCTGAATGATCCATTTGTTTTCATCCCTCATGGAGGTTCTACCAATTTGAACTGTGCCCACTTGGGGTTGGCTTCATATGCTCTGTACAAACACATTCAGGGTGAAAACTTTCACCTGCTCTACTTGCTTGCTCTAATTGGTTGCTACTTGCTTTTTGGTTTTAATTGGTTGCTACTTACAGTTCATTAAAACCATTAAGATGACAATCAACTTATGTAAGGTTTTATATATAGCCTGCTAGAATCAATGCTACCTCACAAACTCCTATTCAAATTCATTTTAGAAGGCCCATGCCTAGAACAGGGAATAAAGAACGTTAGCCTGAATGAACAGTTCAAGTTCAAGTAGGGTGGCATTCAACAGCAAGTCTGAGAAGAGTGTGGGGGTCAGATTATAGAGATTTGTGCATTTAGCTGACTGAACTTCCATTGCAGATAGTAGAGAGCCCCTATCTTTCTGAGAAGGACTTCTTTCTGAGAAGGACAGTGCAGTTATCAGCTCGATGATTAAGGACATTAGCTCTCTAATTTACCTAAGCATCTTAGAATCATCTTAGAATCTCACCAAAAATGCAGAACCTCTCTTTGCACCTGCGATTCTGATTCAGAACCTCTGTAGTAGGACTCAGGGAATCTGCATCTTTAAACAAATATACCAGAGAGGAATCTGAGGCTACAAGTCCATAAATTAGGTTTTGAGACAGTTTTAGGATGATGAGTGTGGTGGTCAAGAAAGAGGCTGAGGACTGGAGAATAGTTAAGAAGGTATTGTGATCATCTAGGGGGGCAATAGAGAAATCTTAGAGTGAGAGTGCTGGTAAATAAAAAAAGCAATCTCCACCCTGCCAAGTTTCTTGGAATTTGGGGAAAACATAGTTTCAGCTGCAATAGGCACTGGGGAGTATTGGGAAACCACTGATGCCTGTTAGGTCAAGCTCATTCTTGATAAATCCTATTGATATTGACTAGTCAGTACTGAGGCTCCTTACTTAACCTTTCTTTCTTCCTGTGCAGCTTTGTGAAACCTAAATCTGCTCCTTTGATCAAATTCCCGAAGTTGTTGCCATGTAATCCCAAGGCCCTTCATGGGCACATGATCCTGCTTGAGCTAGTTTGAGACCTAAGGGAAAACACTCTTGTGTTTTAATTAATTCGTGAAAAGGTTGGTTAGGAATGGCTCCAGCTGGCTGGCTCAGGCCTACCAAGCTATGGTATAGCACTCTCTTTTTAGACTTGACACTTCCTCTCACGTCCTCTTAAGTCACATGAAATATAGTAGAGCACTTTTAAGTCACAAAAGCTATTAAACTTTTCTTAGTCTCAGTTAGGCATCATTAAATCTTACCAAGTTTAGTGAAGTCACAAGATTTAACCAGGCATAATGAGCATAGAATTTATACAACTTAATAAGATTTGATAAGGATTATTGGACCATATCCTGCCCTTAAGGTAACAACATCAAAATTTTAAAATTCAGATGGGATAGAAGAAAACTATTCTTTTTCCTTTACTTTTTTTTTTTTTTAAAGTGAAGGGAACTACCCGAATTTACAAGCATTTTGAGTCCCCTTACCTGAGGGACCTTCGTGACTATTAATCTGATAAACTAGTTTGTGCTAACTTTTAATGGGTTACTCTCCCTTCTCCCTCCTAGATGGCATATATGCATTTTAATAGAGTCTACTAGACAGTCTTATTTCATTCAGAGTGTGGGAATTCCAGGTGCCAACCTGGGTCTTTTTGAGGCAGTTGGACCTTTGGGACCCACTCAGATCTCATTGTGCAAACAGGTCCATACTCTGGCAATGCTGAGTGAAGAGATGGGTAGGAAAGGAAGGGGGCAGATGGTCAGTCATATTTTGCTAAGTGCAATAAAGTACATCCCAAATCAGCCAGGGACATCTTCGTTGCTGGAGAGAGTATTAATGACTCACTTCGTATTTTGTGGATTAGATATTTCAGAATACTTTTGGCTACATTCAAAACTTAGAAGTAAACCTTTGGATGATAGGTCTTCATACATTTAATTATGTAACATTTCTAATATATATATTATATTTTCAGAAAAGTCTTTTTAGTCACAAAAGAACATATACTACTTTTTGCTTATTTTCTTTCCAATACTTTCAACTCTTGGTTTCAAAGTCAGTCTTTAGCTATTAAAGGCATGAACATTCATCAGATATCTAGCCTTCATACTAATAACAATAATTATGACAATACTACCAAACACATATAAGGCTTACTATGTGTCAGGCACTGTTCTAAGTGCTTTACAAACATGAACCCATTTAATTTACACAATAATCCTCTGAAGTTGGAGCTATTATTTTCTCCATTTACAGGTGAGGAAACTGAGACATAGAGAGGTTAGTGACTTCCCCAAGGTCATAAAGCTAGTAAGTGATAGGGCTGGGATTCAAACCTAATCAGTATGGATCCAGGGCCTACACTCTTAACCTATAACATCAGCAGTACTCAGTTGTGGGGCTTAGGGTAAACCATCCATTATATTCCAGTTTTAGAAAGAAAATCACGATATATTGTTGATCTTTTTTTTTTTTAAAAAAAAAAAAGAAGGGAATTGAGTAACAATGACAACATGTTTCCATTTTTGCTATCAATATTATGAGAGAGAGAGAGAGAAGAATGTGAACAAGTACAAGACAGAGACAGAGAGGACTGAAAGAAATCACATAATTACAGTAGTTATTATTTGGAGGGAGTGAGAGTTGTGTAGCTAATTTCATTTTTTACTCTACATACTTCTATATTGTTTTAATTTTTATGACCATGAGATCAAATACACAGAAGTATACTCTCTGATACAGTATTTAGTTTAGATTTCTATAATCCTGAGAGAAAAGATCAGATTCTTCCCTATTCTCAAGCCTAATGCTGTGACTTTCATGTAGTAGGTATTCAATAAATGTTGTTTCTGTTGTGTTAATGGGAAGTATGCTGTTTTGCTTGAATCACACCTCTTTATTCTCTCAGATTCTGGGATCATTATAAACTCTAACAAGACTTCACTATTTAGGAAATTTTGATTGGCTAACTCAAGGGTTGACCAATTTTTTTTCTTTCAAGGGCAAGAAAATAAATATTTTAAGCTTTTCAGGTCATAAGATCTCTGTTGCGACTACTTCTGCCTCTGTAGTGTGAGAACAGGCAGAGGAAATGTAAAGAATGTGCATGACTGAGTTCCAAAAATATTTTATTTACAAAAGCAGGTGGAGGGCAGCTGCATTTGGCCATGTCCATAGTTTTTAGACCCCTGCTCTAGCTGCTCAGAACAGTTTTTTGCATCGAGAAACAGCGGATTTGCTTTGTTTTCAAGATACTATTTTCTGGTAGTTCTGAGGATTTTAAACATTTCTGAAGATCTGTTTGATGTGTTATAAATTTACTTCAGAATTTTTAAGGTATTGATCTATTACTATTATTGTGATATTTAAAACTGTCAGGTCGCTTCATTCTTGCCATCTGAGAAATTAGGATTGCCTTATTCCACAATCTCATGGGGTTACATTTGGACTTGGCAGACACTGTGTTTTGTTAGATTTTTGACAAATACCTAAGTTTTGTTTGTTTGCATAGTTTAATCTTTAGTGAAGCCAAGATAGAAGGAGCTCTTCCTTAAAACAGGGCAAGAAAGCTGTGGGTTGCACATCCCCTCCCTGGACTACCCCGTGGTCTCTTCTGTGTCTCAGGCATGGGGAGATTGTAGTTGTCTCGAGCCTGTCATGTGATTTTATGCTTCTTTTCATCCCCCTTACCATGGAAGGAAATCATCTCACCAAGTGTGGCAGATTTTGTAGACCTCCCCGCACCCGCCTCCCCCTCCCACCAAAAAAAAATAAAAGTAGCTCTGCTCTTACTTGCTTATAATTCCCATTGAGAATCCTAAATCCTTAGGAATTGAATCAATGAGTTACTTTTTCATTATAGCTCCTATCTACGCTACCTCAATAGCCAATTTCCTTATTATCTAACCCTGACTTTGTGATCTGAAGCATAGTACAGGTCTTTTACCTGTTTCCCACTTTAGTAAGAGAGCCCTGCTCTCCAAAAGTACTCTCCACAAGGAAAAAAGGAAACAGCCTTTATTTCTTAAATCTTTTAAGTTCTTGGCTTCCATGTTCCTGTTCACTGTTCCTCCCAAGGGGTCGTTGGACCCTTATACAATCAGGACCTTTGGCCACTGAAAAATAAACAGTTGATGGGCAAAACTTCTAAGTTAGTTTACAGGCTGAGTATAGTTAAACCCTCAAAACGTGTAGCTTTCTTCCTGCGAATCCCATGGAACTGATATGTAAACTTTCTTTGGAAAAGGACAAGGACAAATCATTCCCATTTATAGTCTTGACCATAAGTTTTTTTTGGAAAAATATATAAGTATAATTAGAGCATATTGTGTGCCATGACTTTAAAAGTCAATACTATGATGCTTACTTTTAACTTCTACCCAGTGGACGGGGGGATAGATAAGAAAATTTTTTTCCTTCTGGCCTGTTCTTAGACATGCAGATATCTGCTTTGATGAAGTTTAAATTAAAACTCACACAATTCATTTGTATAGTATATTGGGTTGAATGTGTGTCTCCCCAAATTTTATATGTTGAAAACCTAATCTCAATGCGATGTTATCTGGATGTAAAGCCTTTGGAAGGTAATTAGGTCATGAATGCGGAGCCCTCATAAATGGGATTAGTCCTCTTAAAAGAAGAGGCCAGAGAGCTAGCAAGCTCCTTTCTGCCATGTGAGGACACAGCAAGAAGACAGCATTCTGCAATGGAGAAGAGGGTCCTCACCAGACTATGACCATGTTGGCAACTCTTTCTCAGACTTTCAGTCTCCAGAACTGTGAGAAATAAGTTTCTGTTGATAAGCCACCCAGTTTATGGTGTCTTGTTATAGTAGTTCGAGC